>NC_037671.1:26611847-26940875 GCF_003255815.1 Theropithecus gelada
GCTTTTATCAAAATAACTCCAATTAAATTGTTTTTCAGTTCAGCTACTTGCTAATTGCAGATCAAGTTGCATAGGCTGACTGTGTCCAAGCATGGTTCGCCATTGTGAACGTCCACCCTCACTATGAAACAAAACCACCACCGTTGGCTAACATGTGTTTTACCAAATGCATCAGCTCCACCCAGTCTGGCTCATTCACTACAACCCAATTTTTAAACACTGCTCAGAATGTTGTTTCAACTATCTGTGCCCATTTTGGCTCCCTTCTCCAACAATTAGGAAAGCCTAGAGGCCAATAAACAAGTAAACTTGGATAGCCGCAAACCACAGTGCCCCAAGTCTAAACCACTGAGTTGCTTACTTAGCATACCTCACACTGGGGCACAGCCAGCAGGAGTCTTAGCTGGAGGCCCTAGATGAAGCCCATAGGAGGTGGCATTGTGCCACTTAACATACGTAAAAAACTCTGTCTTCCAATGTGAGGATCCTGGAGAGAACATAAAGCAATGTTCCTTCGGTTGCTCCACAGGGCTATTACCACTGCTACCATATTTAAACATTCTTGAGGACCTTTGAGATCTAACCCTCTCATCCTTTTCTAGGACAACTGTGAGGAGAAGAGAATGGGTAAGGAAGAAACACACAGATTCTTGGCACAGCTCTCCTGGTTGCTAACTTTTAAAGTGACGCTTTCAACTAATAAGTGAACAGAAACAAAAACGCAGACTCAGTTTTAGTCTTCTTGATCACTGAATAACTCTGAGCAGAGTAGAACGTGCCACTAAGAGGTTAGGCTCTGCTGACCTTGACACTCTGTAGAACCTCCGGAGGAGCAAGAGGGAAACATCTGGCATAACCATAGTGCGGTATCTCAACCAGGAGATTGGGGCGGGCACAACCCACCTCCGAGGACAATACAAAAAGAACTTGTGGGCTAGTGTAACTACCCAAGGGGTTCTTTTTGCCCATTGCCTGGACAAAGCCAATTTATCAAGACAGGAGAATTGCAATAAAGAGTAATTCATAGGGAACCAGATATATGGGAGACCACAGGCTTATTAAATATTAGACTCAAATTATTCTCCCTGAGAATTTGGGGATTAGAGATTTTAAGGATAATTTGGTGGACAGAAGGCCAGATTGTTGTGAGTGCTGGTTGGTCAGGTCAGAGATGAAATCATGGGGAATCGAAGTTGCACTCTTGAGCTGAGTCAGTTCCTGGGCGGAGGCCATGAGAACAGATGAGCCAGTGTATCGATTTGGGTGGTGCCGGCTGATCCATCGAGTCCAGGGTCTGCAAAATATCTCGAGCACTGATCTTAGGTTTTATAATAGCGATGTTATCCCCAGGAGCAATTTGGAGAGGTTTAGAATCTTGTAATCTCCAGCTGCCTGACTCCTACACCATAATTTCTATTCTTGTGGCTAATTTGTTAGTCCTGCAAAGGCAGTCTAGTCCTCAGGCAGGAAGGAGTTTTTTTGGGGGGAAAGAGCTGTTATTGTCTTTGTTTCCAAGCTAAATTATAAACTACTTTCCTCCCCAAGTTAGTTCGGCCTACTCCCAGGAATGAACAAGGACAGTTTGGAGATTAGAAGCAAGATCGAGTCAGATCGCTTTCACTTTAATAATTGTCTCAGTTATAACTTTTGCAAAGGTGGTTTCATTAGTACCCAAGTATCAGTCACCCCGGTGACTCCACTTCTCAGTCAAGTCTAGGAACTGTAACTCTAGGTTTAAGACATTAATTCTCACAATTGCTCATTCATCAAAATTATCTAAACACTTCCTAATGAAATGATGGCTGAGCCTCATTCCCAGTTTTTTATTTAGTAGCCCTTTATGAAGAATTTGCATTTCTTACAAGAACATACCAATATAAGGTGCTCTAAAAGGCCAAATTCTCCTCTTACCTTCTGTTTCCCTGTGCCCGTTTGGAATGATTTCAATGCTTTCCACTGTTGTAATGGTTAAATCTGCAAGGGAAGTGGGTGGGGCCTGAAATGCTTTAGTGCAGAGCGATTGTTGGTATCGGGTATGTTGATGCTGCCAATAAGGGACAACACTTTGAGAACCAACAGTCCAGGGAACTCTGTTTTCTAGAAGGCCCATCTAGTAAACTTCTGCTCACTTTATACTGGCAACAACTATGCTACCTGGACATGCCTATCCATAAGGGAACTAGCATATTAAATATTTTCATTGAGTATGTTGTACACATTCTGCCCCAAACAAACTCAGATTATCTTAAATAAGGAAGAAGGGGAGAACAGAGATCTGGAAGGTGAGTACTTCCTAACATGTTTAACGTCATGCGAATCTAAAAATGATCTGATTTTTGTGGCATGCTGAAGGAAACAGGATTTTAGTGCCTTTGTGGCAGGCAGTATCCACTGAAGTGCTCCAGCCAACCTGAGTTCTTTCCATTCACCCAGAGGGCTGAGGGCATCCAAGCTCTGTCTGGTCAGATGATGAGGCTCTGGATGGGCAATTGGTAGTATCTGCTGGAGACATGTGCTAAGCTGAGCTCCTATTACCTCATTTGTTTGACTATTCCATTCTCTAAAGGAAAGACGAAGCTCTCGTCAGCAACTCTACCAAGCACCAACTTACACAGCAGTAGGTACGACGGAGAGTTAACTCCTAATGGCCTCTGCCCACAGCAGACTTCATCCAGAGGGGCACTAGTGGATTGTCTAGACCAGTAGGAGGAGAGGGGATATGTTAGCACTTTAATTTCTTCAAGCTTCAATTTTTCTTTCTCAAACCATTTTCTTCAGAATTTTTTTCCTCTGCAGAGATCTCACAAAATTCCTGGCTCACACCATGTGATTTTAGCATTTTAGAATCATTGCTAGCAGATTAACTGAGTGAAAGAGTGAGCATATACCGATATAAAGTGCTCTAATACCCCTAATTCTCTTCTTATCTTCTGTACACTGTGCCCATTTGGAATGATTGCAATGCTTCCCATTTTTGTAATGGTTGAATCTGAAAGGGAAGTGGGCTCTGAAATGCCTTAGTACAGAGCAATTTTAAAAGATTTGAAAGCTTTTCCCTTCAAGCCACAGAATGTTCTGAAAGCTTCTGATTGCTTGACTCTAGTCTATTCCACACAGATTTGACCAAGTCCCTATTCTATCAGTCACATATACACTGAAAAATATCTATCCTTAATCATTAAGACATTCCCACTGCTTCAAACGACCCTATGGCTCCTATAAAAGCTAAAATTATTTTCACTTGACAACATTCAGGCCTGTGATTTCTTTCACTAAAAGAATAAGGCCCTTCAGTAAAAATGACATAAAAGTAATGGTGCATCCAAAATGTGTCTTACTGTATATAAATAAAATGTAAGGACCTCCAATATATATATTGGTCTCCTTTGTTTGGGGAAAAAAAGAAAAAAAAAAAAGAAGAGAGGGTTGGCAGTTGCTACACAGTCTTGATGACATTATTGCTGCTGCTCTCGGGGTGACCGTAGAAGGCCTATTGCTGGAATGATGGACAGTGAGGGAGCCACACACTCACTACCCCTTGGCCTGAGGCTGTAGCTGCAATTTTCAAGGCCTAGCATAGGATGAAATGCTGCATCTTTGTTTCTCAGGCTGCTTAAACCTATGCTGTAAATTGACCACCCTGGATCTGAATGCCATCCACTGAGAGGGATTATTCAACAGGTCTGGACTCTTGAAGGGTAACAGTGGCTTTTTAATAAATGTAATCATAATCAGTAATTAGTAAATTCCATGTTAGATGGTGTAGTAATAGCCCTATAATCACACAAAGTTCTTACTTCTACCTTCTCTAAGCATTAATATTTAGTATTAAAATTATTTAAAAGAATGTACTCGTCACTGCCTTCCTAATTCTATAAAAGTGAAGTTGTAATATTTCTGCTGTTTTCCATGAATCAGCCTAATTCCTTTCATACACATAGACATATTAGATATTTTACCTGATAATTGATAAAGAATACATCACACTGCTCCAATTAGAATTAGTTGAGTTAATTCATCCAATAGCCTCTGTAGCAAGTATTTATTGAGTGTCTGCTGCATGTTAGGTTCTTTGCTAATTGTAATGGGTGCAGCTGTGTACAAAACAGACAGAGTTTCAGGACTCAACAAGCTCACATGATCCAGGAAATCGATTTATAAAGAGTATATTTAATCATCTATGCTTCCTTATTAGGCTCTGGCAATTATGGGATACATTTATTTCAGAGAGTTTTCTAACTCTGGTGGCAAAGGGTAAGCAACTGAGAACAAGCTTTCTCTAATATCCAGAGTGTATCCTTCTTTTGAGCTTTTTATTTAGCCTCATTACTCTCCTTCACTTTCTAATCCTTGGTCCCCAGTCCACAAAGGAAGTTAGTAAATTAATTGCTTATTTATTTCTGGCCCTTTACAAGATGGTGAACTCTGTTTTTCAGCACAGAGAAATGAACTTTTCTGTGTTATTTCTGCCCATTCCTGGCATTGTCCTATTCTCTCAGTAAATACAATAGTCGCTATCACTGTGAGAGCTCAAGACGTGTTGGATGGATGGATGGACAGATGGATGGATGGACAGATGGATGGATGGATGGATGGATGGATGAATGGATGGACATGTAGCTGTACTCAAGGAGAGAATCTGTTAGACTGGTGCTTCATCAAAGTAACGACCACTGTTTATTTAGTTCACATGGCTTCCTCATAAGTCCAAATTTATTTCCTCAGGTCTTAAAGGATTTGGTCAAAGCAGACCATCAGGCTCTTTACCAAGTTGTATGGAAGGGAGATGATATTTTGCCATAAAGAAAAATGTTCCATAGAATTTGGATGGTATCTCAGAGAACATCTAGTTCTACCTTGTGATATACAGATAAGGAAAGGAACCAAGAGAGGTGAAATATTCTGAGATTACATTGCCTGTTAGACAAAAAACTATGACCAGAACCCAGTATTCTCTATTCCCTGCCCCAGGTTCTTCCCAGTGCACAGTATGGACCATATTTGTAAACAAGCAAAAATCAGGCAACACCATGATTTTCTTTGACAATTCAGTACAAATGTAAATGGACAGATGGTTCACCAGGGCTCCTGGAGGCCAGCCAAAAGTATGGGCAGAAGGACAGGGCACCTTGAATTTATATTTGCTTAAGAGGCTATAGAATGTTTACCCAGAATGTGTAGCAGATGCTGTGTCTTTCCATCTGCCTTAGTTCTGCAGCTGAGACTGAAATTCTGTGTGGCCGTGTCCTATGTAGCAACTCAGTTGTGTTTAGTCTCCACCAAAAGAAAATGTAAAAAGATAGAACAAAACAATGCTGACAAAAACTTGAGGTTTGGGAGCATCCAAAATGCTACTGAAAGCATGCTAGATGTTCCTTAATTATAAATTAAGTGTTAATATAGTTGGGCACTTAAGAAAAAGCAATAGTACAGATGAGCATTAAGAAAAATTATTGAAATGTTAAAGAATGGCATTATTTTTATCCAAATCAACAGTGAGATTGTATTTTTTTTCACTCAACATGTATCACACAGAGTAGTCTATATATTTTGAGAGGCAAATAGGACACTCCAAAAACTAACTTACACAAATTGCAGCATAAGAAAATCATTCCCTTGGAGTTAAAAAGTCACCTCCAAGGTGCAAATAATTTGAACGAATCATATCACGAAATTACATGTTATAGCATCAATAGTTCATAATTTGGTGCCCACACCCTTAACAAGATGACACAAGACAAAATTGTCAGTTTCTTCTCTGATAGGGTGGGCTCCTCGTTGTCCTTGGTCTGACACCCTCAGCTCCGTGAATTTCACATTATATGTGTTGTAAGACACCTTTCCTTCACTCTGATAATTCTTAAGACACTTTCAGTTAAGTGAAAGAATATCTAATGAAAACTAGCCTCTTGCCTCTGAATTCCTCTTGGATTTTAGCCTTTGTGACTGAAATATGAAGAGGAAAAGAAAGCTTCAAGGGTATGTTGGTTACTTCACTGTTTCTGTGTGGTTCTCACATCTTCCCCCTGTTCACATGTCACCTGCATCCTTAAGATGCCTTCCTTATCATAAGACAATGGCCAGAGCCATTCTGCACCTCATATCTGCATCCCATACCACTCAAAGAAAGACATCGTGTCTTCCCTGTTCTTCCCATGAGCAAAGTTATGAGATTCACCCTTATTGGGCCAAGTTTCAATATATGCCCTTCCCTGAGTGAATCACTGTGACCAGGAGAATGGACCATTCTGATTGACTGGAACTGACTGTGGCCAACACCTAGAACTGAGGCATAACTGGCAGACATGAATGGCTGCTGGGATGACCATCACGGACTACATGATGATAGCTACTGTAATGTGTTAAATTAAAGAAGAAGGAAGCAAGATTGTCTGAGGCTGGCTCTGCACTTTGAGTTCCTACATAACGAAGTTCAACCTAACTTGGTCTGTAAACAAACTAAAACCTAATTAAGGAGTATAACAAATAGCTGAGTTTCAGCTAACTCCTCACTCCATGCCCAAAAAAGGCAAGTACTCACCACGCTCAAATGAGGCAGAGACCTAATTGTAGCCAAACAGGAATTGTACTACTTGGTTTCTATGTTTGGCCTATAAAATCTGGCTGCTTATACTACTACTGCTGGGTGGAGATCTCTGAACCTCCTCTGCTTCTGAGGGCTGCCCAATTCATGAATTGTTCTTCGCTCAAATAAACTCTGCGAAATTTATTTAGTCTAAAGTTTGTGTTTTACTTTTAATAAGAGAAATAGGAATTGTTGTGGTGATGGAGAAATAGGAGAAAAGAAAATGATTTCAAAACAGGTCAGTACCTGAGGAGGACAGATATAACAGATTCAAAGAGAAGAGTCCTATAATTCTAATTTAATATATCTCTCAGTGGCAGAAGAAGGCTGAAGAAGGCTGCTTTTAGCTGAGACAGTTTCAGAAGGAGAGCTGACAAGGGCATGCATGATTGTTTATTGCACAATCACAATAATTTACTGATGTTTTCTGCAAATATCTTACTCTAAGATATCAGAAGTGTGTTTCAAGTACAAAAACATTCACATAATGGGCATTTTTCTCGTTACTACATTCTTTCCATATGAGCATAGCTCAAATAGAATAACAATAGGATTCTGCTGTTTATTCATAGCATTCTGAGTAGAAAAAAAAGTTCAAAATAAAGAATTAGAGTTTTCTTTCAACCTACTGACATTACTGCTATCCCTATTTTACTCTTCAAATATAAACATTTAAGGTCACAGTTATGATTTTTTTTTCATTAAAGTTTCATCTGTTTTATTGTGTGAAATCTTTATAGTGTAAAAGTGGGGCCTAAAACTTACTGTTGCTTCTCCTTTCTTTGGCCCTATAAGGTTATAATGTATCCTTCCTGAGTCTCACCACAATGTGCCTCTTAATATGCCATAATATGATAGCATTTTATAAGGTTAATACAGTGTCATAAATGCTGCAGGCAGAAATCAGTAACAGAGAATAGAAACAGGAGCACTAATTTGGAAAATGTGAAATCTAAAATTCCACCACTAACTAACTGTGAACTTTGGTCAAGTCATTCAATTTCTCACATCTTCGGTAGTGGTTTCTTCCTAAGATGGGAATATTAATACCTTACCTGTCTAAAAGCAGAGAACTGGATAAGATGATCTCTTGATTTCCCTTTAGGCTGAAAATATCTATAATTCTTAGGAAAAAGTCAACAAGTGACACTTGAGAATGACATGGTAATAATCTTATGATATTTCAAAATGTTAGTATTAACATAAATGGGCTATTTGTCTATTCATTGAAGGTAAACAAATTACCACCACAATGTAAGTTAACAAAAGGGCAGCATTTGTCTTGAAATTTTGTATCTTGTGTCTCAATCAATCATTCTCCTTCACTTTGGAGATCAGTTTTAGTTGTAACTTCTTTGTGATATGTCAGTACATAAGGTAAGAAATATATCTTCTACCAGGACAACAACAAGAACAACAACAACAACAACAAAAAGCTTACATAGAACTAATGACATCTCCTCCACCGTACAAACACATTGGATATTTAAAATTCACATGTTAAAAGACATTGCTATTGGCTTGATTACTCTTTTTACAAAACTGCTTTTGCAGTTAGCCATTTTCTTGATTGTACTAAAACATGTGTTCCGTGTTAGAATTTGTTGCAGTAACCATAGTTTAAAACAAGTTTTCCTTGTTGTTAATGTTATTGTTTTTATTTTTTTAACAAATTGAACAGAAAGCCACTTGATGGAGAAGATGGGCTAAAGTAAAAAGAACTCAAAAGTGTGTTTAAAAAGTTGCATGCCTTCAGTTCTGAGGCTCATGGGTTGCTTTAAATTGCTACTAAAAATGCCTGCACTAAAAGCTAATTTATAACACCTATAAATGTAGGCAAACATTCATTCATTCTTGCATGTATTTGTCCATATACACTGAAATATCCAGTATGTGGCAGACATTGTGCTGGGGGCTAGTTGTAGAAGAATGAGTGAACAGAAGCTACCCTGGTTTCACGGAGCTAGGGGGAAATTTAATTGACAGCACAAAAAAGGGTGCAATTATTCTACCTACAGAAACCTGAAAGAACTTCACAGATTTGAGTGGGAATCTTCGATATATTCATGATAGCTGAGTAGGTGGCATTTCCAGGGGGAAACTGCTAAACTGGAAGTTAAGAAAACAGAATTCAGAATATAAGGGGAACCCTACATTTTAAGGAACTGGTAGAAAAGGAGAGTTAGGAGGACAAAAGGGGCTAAAAAACTAAAAGAGAAGGAGGCACGATCTCTCAGTGATCAGGGTGGAGAGGCTTTCAAGAAGTTGCTCAACTTCAAAAAGTGTAGAAAAGTCTGATAGAAAATAATGTAAAAGAGGCCTTAAAGGTTGGCATTGGTGATGTTTGGGAGCCACTTCCACAAAGTGGTTAATTCATTGAATGCCCATTCTGGTCAGCTCTCAGACAGAGAAGTTACATTTTGGTCATTGAAACATTTCCAAAAATCATAGCACTCAATTCCACACTGCCAGCTGAGCCTGTCTTTCCTTCAGTGTCATGGGGTCTTGACCACTTGCACTATCGTGTGAAACAACATCCATGATACATGGTATCTTTCTTTAGCATGTCAAATTCACTACTGCCTTTTCCTATAAGATACTCAAATTTCCTGCCAAGGCCTCCTTCAGATTCCTCCCTACATTCCAGAAAAAGGAATTGTACTGATCTACCTATTTATTTCTTCAGAGGCTTGCAGTTGACAACTTATAATCTTTCTCCTCTCCGTTTCACCAATCAGAGAGAAGAAAACTAAAAACATTAATCACAATGATAACAAAGACAGTTTCATTTCCCATCTCTTGCCAAGGAGAATCCCTAGGACCTCACAGCTCTTCTTAACGACCTGAGACTGGATTGGTGGACACTTGTCAGTGTTACAACAAGTGTCCAGGACCTGGCCTGAGCATTTCAAATCTCTTCTGCCTACCAGCTTCCCTACCTCTCTCCCACATTTTGAATAGTTTTTATCCTGTGGTCTTAGGTTTTGAGGACTATTGCTGAAGCCAGTTTCTCCTAGGATACCAATCAATTCTTCAGAAAACAGGATTCCTAATGCTCTACTATGGAATGCCAGAGAGCTGATAGTTAATATGAGGATTATGATCTGCCATAACATTCTCATATGTTTTGCTCTGGTTGAAATCAAGCAATGTGTAAGTAAAATTGGAATCGTTCCTTGTTATATTATTATGGGTTTAATTAGAACCAATTTTAGATTCTCAAATAAGTATCATGTAATTTGCCCTATTAAATGAAAAATATTAACCAATGTGATATTTTATTTGGCATTTATTTTCTCTCTTGGCCCTTACCTCTATTTTGATAGCAAAGTTTTTCTGGACTTAGACATCAGGAAAGGTATGTATGACTACAGAACAGAGGAAAATACAAAAATAATAATAATAAAATGAATTTTTCCCTGCATGAATTTCAAAAGGTTCTGTTCATAAGATAATTAAGAAGACTCATGACTTAAACATATTTGGGGTGACAAAAATGGCCATATGGTTTGAATGTAATGTCTTCTCCAAATCTCTCCTTAAAATGTGACCTCTAATGTTGGATGTGGGACCTAGTGGGAAGTGTTTGGATCATGGGGGCAGATCCCCCATGAGTGCTTATTGCTGTACTCCAGGTGTTGTGTGAGTTCTCACTCTTAGTTCATGCAAGAACTCGTTTTTCAAAAGAGCCCTGGCATCTCCTCTCCTCTTTCTCCTGCTTCCTCTCTGCTTCATGTGACACATCTGCTCCCCCTTCACCTTCCACTATGGGTGGAAGCTTCCTGAAGCCTTCAACAGAAACAGATTCTGGCACCATGCTTCCTGTACAGCCTGCAGAACCATGAGCCAAATAAACCTCTTTTCTTCATACATTTCCTACTCTCAGGTATTCTTCTACATCAGCACAAGAAGGACTAATATAGAGGATCAGATATTTTTTTTTCTTCCACTATACCCTCCCAAGACTAAAAATAAATGTATTGGGCTAAGAAGATATAGGACACTCAAAATGGAAGAAAATAGAGTTGGTGATTACCCAAGGAAAAGAATTGATATTTTGCTGCTTCCTACACTGAGCCCTTGGGAGGCAAAATATTTTAAGATAGTTTTTGGGTAATGAGAAAAGACGACACCTAAGTATTTTTCCTGGATAGAGTCCTAGGAGTGGTAATAGCCCATAGAGAAGAAATGTTACCTGCTCTGTCTATGTGGAATGGACCTTACAAAATTTCGCTGAGATTTAGAGTGCCTCATGTATATAAGGTTGTTATAAGACATCAAGAATCAGAACTGCATAGACAGTGTCCAGAAGGTCAAAGAATGGATGACTGTGGTGAAAGATGAATGGATGAGCATGGAATAATGGTCTAAAAGAGGCATCCATTATTGTGCCCATGTTCCATTGGTAAGAGCAATCACATTACCACCTACAGCTATAGGGAGGGCTGGGATATGTAGTACCCAGCTGGGATAACACTAACCCAGCTGGGGACTACATATGTATTTGAGACAGGGTCTTGCTCCATTCCTCAGGCTGGAGTGCAGTGGCATGATCTTGGCTCACTGCAGCCTCGACCTCCTGGGCTCAGCGTGATTCTCCCACTTCAGCCTCCCGAGTAGCTGGGACTACAGGTGCACCCCACCACGCCTGGCTAATTTTTGTATTTTGTAGAGACAGGAGTCCCACTTTGTTTCCCAAGCCGGTCTTGAACCCTTGAGCTCAAGTGATCCACTGCCTTGGCCTCCCAAAGTGTTAGCATTGCAGCCGTGAGCCACTGCTCCCAGCTCAAAAAAGGATATTTTTTTGACAACACATAGCATTCTCCACCACAGGTTGCCCATTTTACTACTAAATGTGTATACAAACTTCTCCCCATTCATAAAAAAATACTGTCAGTATCACTCAGGAAAAATAATAAAAACTCCCCCAGTTTACTTTATCCTGCTGAAATTTTATATTATCTGAATTATTTTCTCAGTCTTGGACAAAATACAAAAAAAGAATTCAATAGAAACCTTCATTCAGAAAATTGAAGTATAGAACAAACAGCACACTAGTGAAACATTTCAAATCTGGAAGGGCAGGAATTATAAAGAATCCCTGGCCTGGAAGTTACAACTCAGTCCCTTGCTGGCATAACAGGTAGCCTTGGGTAAAGGTTCTGAATAGCAATAATCCTATGCCATTGTATGGTAAGAGAAACCATTGGCTTGTACAAGACTATGGGACTTCCAGTTTTTATATGCCCTCTCTTTTATTGGACCTTTACTTGCAAATCAGCTAATCACTGCCTGAGTTCATCATTTTTATAATTTCTTCACATAATCAGCAAGGAATTGATATACACTAATAATAGGATGTAAAATGTTTTCTTTAGAGCCAATTGTACTTAGCTTTTAAGTTATTGTTTTATGAAATATTTTGCCACAGCACAAGAAGAATCACCAGCCTTGTAGTCTACAATGTGCTTTTTTTCCCCTGCAGCCTAACACCTAAGGTAACAACATATATTAAGGTTGCTTGTAGCATTATTCTGTTACTCAATTTTTTGAGTAAAAAAAAAGCATCAGCTGCTCTAACAAACTTCAAATTAATTCAATATCCTAAAGAAGACAGAAGCTTATTTTTCTCAGAATAGCCAAAGGAGAAAGGTGGACAGTGGCTTCATTCCATGCAGTCAGTCAGGGACCCAGGTCCTTTCCATTTTGTTTCTCTGCACCTGCAAAGCACTGAGTCTCAGGCATGTCCAGATTCTAGTTCATGGGGATGGGAAAGGACATGCAAAGAAATGAGCATGTCTGAAGTATAAAACATCACATGTAATCCAAATTGCCAAAAATGTGGTGATATGGTGACAAAGTGGCAAGGGATATCCCAGGCTGGACAGCTGTATTGTAGTTATAATTCTATCACTACAGAAGAAGAGAAGAATGGACTTGTGGGGATAGTGAGCAATGTATTACCATGAATCAAGGGAAGAACAGATTTAGGTGAGCAATTATCAGCCTCTGCAAAAATGAGTTTCATTCCCTTTATAATTTACAATCTTACTGGGAAACCATCCCAGGTCAATAAGTAACTATAAATAGTCTGTAAAAGGCTGTGGTTGTAAACACAGCATGCTGTTAAGCAACAAAACAATGAATCTAACCTGGCTTGAGGGGTCAGGAAGGCTTCTAAGAGGAAGTGTACATAAAAAGAGCCCTAAAGGATGAGTAAGTTGTTGTTACTGAAGTTGGTAGGCAGGGAGTCAAGGGCGTATAAAAAGTGAACTCAGCCTTCGTGAAGGCCTGTAGACAAGGCAGGGCGTGACACTATTGGAAAACTACAAGAAGTCTGCTATGGCATATAAATAAAATTTAGTTTAAAGAATGAATTGCTGGACTGTAGAGAGCATGGGGAAAATAGCATGAAATGAGATTTGAGAAGCTAGATTATAAGGGACCTTATAGAATCTATAACCTTATAATCATGCAGTCAATATTAACCTGAAGACAGTGAATCATATATAAGCCAGCCCTGTCTCCATCCCAGAAGGAAACAATTTTTTTTTTCTGTTACCTCTAGAGCATCTCCTTATTCTTTAGCTCTCTTACCCTACCCCTCATAGCCTCAAGTCACATTCCACAGCGATAAAGCACCTTATTCTCCTGTGAGAAGAAATCTGCATATTTTTTTCATTTACAGTTCTACACTTTTCTCTGTTGATGAAGAACCCTTATAATTTGATTTTGTGTAGAAGTTGGAGTAAATTCCGTTGTGCCAAAGCTTCACTTTGAATGACAATGTTAGTATATTATCTCAGTGATTTTTTTCATGTATTAATATAAAGGTGATATTCATAATCTAAGGAATAAGCATCTTTTGTAAATACCCTTATTCTAACTCCACTCTCATAAAAGCTATTTTAATGCATTTTCCCAGGGCTATAAGCAAAGACTGCAACTGCTGCCTTCGACAGGAGTGTGGAGGAGAGAACAAATTTTGCCCTATAAAAGCAGCGGGCAACATAAAAAGCAGTGGAATTAAAATAAACAGCTGCATAAGCATCAAGGTGTTTTTGTTTGATTATATCATGTTTTAATCTTTTGCTTATCTATTTACAGAAGCGGGCTGCAGTATCAGAACAGCTTATTCTCCATTCTTATTATTGTTATTATTATTTTGGAAACAAAGTCTCACTCTGTCGCCCAGGCTGGAGTGCAGTGGCGCGATCTCAGCTCACTGCAACCTTCGCCTCCTGGGTTCAAGTAATTCTCCTGCCACAGCCTCTCAAGTATCTGGGATTACAGGTATGCACCATCACATCCAGCTAATTTTTGTATTTTTAGCAGAGACAGGGTTTCACCATCTTGGCCAGGCTGGTCTTGAACTACTGACCTCAAGTGATCTGCCCGCCTTGGCCTCCCAAAGTGCTGGGATTATAGGCTTGAGCTACCATGCCTGGCCTCCCTTATTATTTTTATGAAGCACACTATATTTCATATTTTATCCTTCTTTACACATACTCATGTAGGGAATGTTAAATTTAACCTTGAATTCTGTTTTATTACTTAAGGAGAAATAGTTAAGTTCCTGTGGAGGTTTTGTGAGGGGGGAATAAAGTTTACTTTAGTTACCCGAATCTTCTTAACAAATCCACATGTACTCTCTGTAGCCATGGATTCTGCATCTCAGATACAACCAATCACAGATCAAAAATATTTGAATAAAAAATACAACAATGCACCAATAGGAATAAGACAAATTAAGAAACCAACACAGCATAGAAACTGTTTACATAGCATTTACATTGCATTAAGTATCATAAGTCATCTAGAGATGATTTACAATATACAGGAAGATGTGCATAGGTTATATGCAAATATCGTGCCATTTCATGTTAGGGACTTGAGCATCCACAAATTTTGGTATCTGTGGCAGTACTGGAACCAATCCCCCATGGATACTGAGGGGTCTGTATGTGATGCTGGATGCCACTGTACCTAATTCATATAAATAAGCCCCTCATACATCTGAATCCTTGGGAAAATACCTCATTTCTGTCTGCCTGCCACTTGGGCTTCCTTCTGGTCAGCTGAACCCCTTTTGAGCTATAAGTCACCTGTTTGAATCTCCTGACCCTGTGTCTTTCTTATTCAACCCGAACCTCGTTTGGGTCCACAGTGAGGTCTTATGCTTTGATCTCCCCAGATGGCCTAAATTCAACATCTGCAGAGCTGAGCACACCCTTCCATCCACCACCCTCAGCACACAACCCAGACTACTTTTCATCCATACCCTGCTTCATCATGCCTAAGATAGCCCATTTCTCATTTAAAAGTTCCTAAAATCAATCTGTCTCACAATGGATGATGTCTCGAGCAACAGTGTCTTAATAAATTTGACCCACAAATGCACAGAGAAATTTGGTCCCCAATGTTCACATCATTGAGGAGTCTTAACTGTCATAAACTCTCTACTAAACTTCAGCATAATGTACCTCCATTTTCCTATTCATTTATTTGAAAACATGAAATCACATTGAATAATATGTCAAAGTCATTTTAAGAACATTTCTAATGCAAAAGTAATTTAAAATTAAATGTTATCACCCCAGAAAAAGTCAAAGATAAAAATACTAAAACTAAAAATATGATCAGCAGATGAAGAGGTGGAAGTAACACATCCCAAACTTTCATGGTATGACTTTAGTTTTTCCCCTGCTACAAACCAAATTTACACTTCCAATTTTAGTCATTATTTTACAATCTTATTTTTCCCTGTCTGTTATCATTGCCATTTGGCTTTCCTTGGACTATTTTGATCCCAATCCATCAATCAATCCATCAGTGAACCTCTTCAAAAACATCTCAGCAGCTAAACAGGACATTGCACAAGAGGCCCAAATAAATTCAAGAAACTCTAACTACACCTACGTTCAAGATGTGTTTTATATTGTTTGAGAGATCAGTTACAAACACGTCCACATCTAGACTACCAGCCCCCACACTGCAGATGCTCAATAAATATATATTACAGAATAAAAATTTTATTGACAGATCGTGACAGCAAAAAAAAAAATGCTAACAGTAAAATGCATCACATGATAATGTCTCATAAACAGAGCTGATCACAAGAACTATAGGCTTTTATAGGAGGGAGAGATGTCTACAGGCTGATCTTACCCAGGGTCACCTAGACTCAAGGGTGCAGTGTTTTGAAGAGCTCATACAGTGTCTTTGTGCTCATTTGGAAAAGGCACTCTTTCCTCTAGGCAGATGCAAACCTACACTGTTGGCTTATCGAAGAAAGCATGCAGTGGACTTTAGCTCCTTTTCGAAACACTTTTCCAGGCACTCTTGTTCAGTAAACATCCTGAACAACTGTGCATGGTGACTTTGCAAAAGAGGGAACTTATGCCTGAAAAGGCATTTAACAGTTTTCTGTGATTACAATTTGTTTTTTTTCCAAATTCCTCTTCCCTTCCCACATGGCTTATTTATTTAAAAACTTGTGTCTGCATGATTATGTCTAGCCCACCCACAGCCTAATGAAATGTCTTAAACTTTAAATATTATTTCCACTTTGAAGTCACATTTTGCATCCCCTGTTGCCTTCTCAATTTAAAAAAGTCATTGTCTCTCTAATGAGAATGTAAAATCATAGTAAAACATATTAAAGTATACATCTAGAACCTTCTGATGTACTAAATGCTTTGATATTCATCACTATTCCCTTTAATCTTTGCAGCCCCCTTTGAGGTAGATATGACTAGGAGCTCCCTTGCATAAATGAGAAGATGGTGAACCTGAGATTGTGTGACCTAGTTCGACTCTTGCAGGAGGTAACCAGGCCTGAATTTGAACATTAATTCTCTGCATTCAAATTCTCAAGGGTGAATTCCATGAGAGTAGACACCTTTTTTTTTTATCTCCTCTTTCAAATTCTCAAATCTTAAAATATTGATGTGGTCAATATTCCATAAAAATTCAATCCATTTAATACTTATTTTTGGGACCTGCTATGTAGCACTTATAATTTTAGACTCTGGGAATATATTTGTGAGCCAAACCAATAAAAATCCCTCACTCTCATACAGGTTTTACTTCAATTGAGAAGACAATAACTAAATTGGCAAATAAGTTATGTGCCCGATGTTATGGAGGTAAAGCAGGGAAGGGTTAGAGAGAGTAGAGTAAGAGCACAGGGGACTTGCTATTTAAATAAGATGGTTGGGAAGAGCTGCAATAACCAGCCAATATTTGAACAAAGGTCTGTAGGAGAGGAGTAAGCCACACTGGGTTAGACCTTGCCAGGAAGAGAGAACAACCAAAGCTAGTCCTAATGGAGAACTCCTCACTGAGGGTTGCACTTTGCATGTTTGAGAAATAGCTGGAGAGGATGTGGAGAAATAGGAACACTTTTACACTGTTGGTGGGATTGTAAACTAGTTCAACCATTATGGAAAACAGTATGGAGATTCCTCAAGGATCTAGAACTAGAAGTACCATATGACCCAGCCATCCCATTACTGGGGATATACCCAAAGGATTATAAATCATGCTGCTATAAAGACACATGCACACGTATGTTTCTTGCGGCACTATTCACAATAGCGAAGACTTGGAATCAACCCAAATGTCCATCAGTGACAGACTGGATTAAGAAAATGTGGCACATATACACCATGGAATACTATGCAGCCATAAAAAAGGATGAGTTTGTGTCCTTTGTAGGGACATGGATGCAGCTGGAAACCATCATTCTCAGCAAACTATCACAAGAACAGAAAACCAAACACCGCATGTTCTCACTCATAGGTGGGAACTGAACAATGAGATCACTTGGACTCGGGAAGGGCAACATCATACACCGGGGCCTATCATGGGGAGGGGGTAGGGGGGAGGGATTGCATTGGGAGTTATACCTGATGTAAATGACGAGTTGATGGGTGCTGACGAGTTGATGGGTGCAGCACGCCAACATGGCACAAGTATACATATGTAACAAACCTGCACATTATGCACATGTACCCTAGAACTTAAAGTATAAAAATAAAAAAATAAAAATAAATTTTAAAAAAAAGAGAAATAGCAAGAGAGCTAATTTTACCAGGAAGAAGTGACCAACAAGAAAGAGAGATAGGAGTGGGGTCAGGGAGATAAAAGGAGTGGCTGAGATACACGTTACACCTTTGTTAGGACTCTGATGTGGGCTCCAACTCCAGGTGAGATAGGAAACCACTAGAAGTTTTAAGGAGAGCGGTGACAGAATCTCGTTTTCATGAAATAGGATCAATCTGAATGCATGTTTACAACAGACTCTTAAAAGGCAAGGATGAAAGCAGGGAGCCCAGTAAGGAAAAGCGATAATAATGATGACTAACACCCTTTAGAGATCCAGCTGGTGGAATTTGCTGACGAATCAGATGTGGAGTGAGGAAGATTGAGAGGACTCAGAGGACTGTTGAGTGAATGCTCAACTGTGCTCTTAACCATGCTGTGCTTCCTGCTAACAATCACAACACTCCCAACTGTTCTGGTTTATAAAATACGTTTTTATGGAGTATTTTAATGAAGCTTGGACCAGGAGTCTCAATATGTGACAATTCCTTCTAATTGAGTTTTATCAGTTTCTGGGTTTTTTTTTTTTTTTTTTTGTA
Source organism: Theropithecus gelada (assembly GCF_003255815.1). Lineage (NCBI taxonomy): Eukaryota > Metazoa > Chordata > Mammalia > Primates > Cercopithecidae > Theropithecus > Theropithecus gelada. The sequence continues at coordinate 26,630,079 of NC_037671.1, forward strand.
GCTTGGTATCCTTAATGATGAACCTTAAGTAAACAAAAAGAAAGGAATAAAAATAAGGCAAAATTTCAGATTAGTCTATAAACATATAAGTCAGATATTTTGCAGAGTTGAAAAGAAGATTTAGAATTTTATAGATGCAATATTACCTAACATTTCCTTAATTAATGTATTGCTTTATATTTTTCCAATACTTCTTCATAGAATGAAGAGTATATGCATTTATATTTTAATTTTCTTTCCACAGAAAGACCAAATAGTGATTTTTGAGGCTTGTGATCAAATACATTCTTATTTCTTTTGAAGTTGGCATGCTTGCATTTGACGTTTTAATTTTTAACTTACTTGCATTCTCTGTACTATTTATTTAGCTTGCCTATTTCAATCAGTGCTTACCAGGAAGAGTTATTGGATTTTTTATATATTACCTAATTTATGTTCATGAAATTTTGACAATATTCCAAGAATCTAGAAAGAACTTCAGTGAGCACTTGATATAGTGTTTCTCAATTATTTTTAATCCAAGGTAATATCACAAGATTGCCCAAATCATGATTACATGACTTTGTATTTGTAGATTTTTCAAGAGTAGGTCTCATACGAATATATTTTCTTAAATCATGAAAACTGGGATAGGGATGTTACAAAAATTAAATAAGTTCATATACATATACTATTTAGGACAAGGCCTAGCCACAGTCAGTACTGTAAAAGTATTCACTATTATTATGGCAATTACCTGCAAAATTTTTACTCAAAAATATTTCTTTAAACATAATTTTATTCGATTCAAAAATAAAAACAATGTTACTAAATATGCTTTTTAAAACCACACGTCCCACTCCATTCTCAAGATCTTCCTATAATTCTCACCTACGGTGATCAACCCATCCCTGTTTATCTGAGATTTTCCCATTTCTAGAATTGAAAGTTCCACATCCTGGGAACCTCCTCAGTCCCAGGCAAACTGGGAGATTTGGTCACCCTACCTCTCAGGTTCTTTACCCCATCTTCACAACCACTGCTATAACCAGGCTTCTTTGTTTTTCAAAGTCATACAGCTGATGCCAGATGCAAAAGTAGACCCTGGGTCTCCTTATGCACAAATTAAAAAGATGCACAGACTGTCTGAGGTAGAGGAGAGGGAATTTCCCATGAATAAACACTCTATGTCACCCTTTCTTACCTTCACGCTGTCTATGCATGTGTAGTTTGTATGCTCATGAGCATGTACAGAGTATTTCTATCACATATATGTTCATAAATATAATCAAGTCATAATAATAGTATATTACAGTTCATAGCTTAGCAAAACAAATGCTTCAAAAATTCTTAAAGAACACCCAGGCTATTGGACACATATCTATTTTATACTACTTGTTATCTATGTTTCCAGATAACTATATATATATTTGATTTGAAAATTACAACTATAGTGTATCTATACAATGGAATATCACTCAATAATACAAAGAATTAACTGCCAACGCACACAACAGCTTGAATGGGTCTCAAAGACATTATACTGAGTGAAATAAATTAGTCTCAAAAGATTGCATATTGTTTGGTAATACCTATATGATATTTTCTAAAAGACACACCCTAGCTATGAAGGATAGATCACTAGCTATCAGGGGTCAGGAATCAGTGAAGGGGCTAAGAATGAAGGGATGGCTTGAAGGAATGTTTGGGGTTGATGGAATTGTTTTGTATCATGATTCTGGTGTTAGTTTCATGAATCATTGGATATATCGAAATTCATAGAATTGTATATCAAAAGAAAAAAGTCCATTTTACTCTATGCTAATTAAAAACAAATAGGTGAAATATAAGTTCAGATTTCTAAAATGAGGAGAACTATAACTCAGCTTCAGAGACAGAGGATCTGATTTTCTAGTTCTGAATAAGGTATTAATGGAATAATATTTGTCATTAAAGACTATGTGATTTCAATAATATCTTAAAGGTAGCATCAAGTGATAAGCTCATGAGATATGCACATGCTGTTCTTCAATTCCTAGCTCCTGTGCATTTCTGTAGGGTCAGGAGATTCACTCTGACTTGAATCATAATTATATATGAGTCAAAATTATATATGACTTCTGGGCAGTTAGGGGATGGGGTCTCTCTCCCTCATACATACACACACACATACACATACACACACACACACATACACACACACATACACTCTAGAGAAACATAACTTTTTGTTTCTCTAGAGTAGACATCCTAAAGTGGGCTGAAGGATTGTACAGCAAGTATATGCTTAAGCTTGAAAGAAACTGCCAAACCATTTTCCAGAGTGTCTGTACCATTTTGCATTTTCCTCAGCAATGTATGAGACGTGCAGCTGCTGCATCTTCTTCTATAGCAATATGGAGTATCTGTGTTTATTTATTTTTTTTTTAGTTTGGTCCTTCTAATAGGTGTGTAGCAATATCTCATCAAGAATTTATTTTGAATTTCTCTAATGGTTCATCATGTTGAAAATCTTTCCAGGTGCTTATTTGTCATCCTTATGTCTTCTTTAATATAGTGTCCTTCCAAGGCTTTTCCTCATTTTAAAATTGGCTTGTTTGTTTTCTTATTATTGAATATTGAGAGTAACTTATATACTCTGAATATTAGTTCTTTGTCATAAAAAATGCAATTAGTTTGTCTCCATAAGTAGTTTGTTTTGTTATGTGTTTTTTAAAAATTCTCTTAAGAATGTCTTTCACAGAGAACATTTTAAAATTGTTAATGGAGTCTTATTTATCAATTTTTTAATGGATGCTTTTGGTGGCTTATCCCAGATAATATCTCTACTTATCCCTGGTAATGGAGCATAGAATGAGAGAACAAATATGACCAGTGACAGCCTCACTCTCTTAAAGCCACAGCTCTACTCATCAAAGAGGAAGGTTCTCTACCTTCAGAGTTTGACTCTTGGAGTTTCCTGAAACTATCACTACCATTGTTGACATATATAATGGAAAACAAAATGGATTTCTGCACTCTCTCTGAGAGATACAAATATAATATAGTAAATATAAATACTGAGTTTATAGAATGATTCAGAATTTTTAATTAAAAATTTAATTCAAAAATTATTCATTTGAGTGGTAACTGGAAGTTCCTGGTTGCACTATGAAAGCCCACACATAACAAAATATATTCAACAGATTTTCCCTAAAATGGTCTATTTTGGTTACATTTATTCATTAATTCATATATTCAATAATTTTAAGTACCACACATGTACCAAGAAGAACATGAGACAGATTTCCCCTTAGCATAAAAATTTAAAAATTCAAAGTAGGTCCCTGGATTTCCCTTTAGCAGTATGTATCGGCCGCCCACAAGTGAGGTGTGCAAAATGCAAAACAGTCATGCGTCCCCTTCTCAAGGATGTTCACCCTGTAAAGGAGGCTGAAGCCATGTCTGCATCAGCCCATTAAACAAGACTTTACCTTTACTTTCCTTCAGAGTAAACTAAGAAAAAATGCACACGTGTGTGTAGCTATGCACCTGCACACACACACACACACTCTTTCATGCATGCATACTATTTACCCTTTCCATGAGTAATAGGATAGGCTCTATTTCAAAGATTCAAAGATTAACTTTGTTATATAAATCTCATAACTAGACAGTTTCATATTCTTTTTGGTCAAATAGAAGGTAAGGAAGATCATATGGGAGGGAAATAAAATTAGAGGTGAGGTTTCGTGATTTGGAGAACCATAATCATAATTTTTTCATGCTTGTTAGACCAGAGATTTAACTGCAATTTCAAGTTTAACTTTAGAGTTCTGTGGCATAAGTTATGTAGTAGAAGTTCAATACATTGACAGAAACAAATAGAAGAAGATACTGTTATTACTCATAGGCACTGATTATCTTGTAAGTGAGCCCCCCTCCCCCCAAAAAAACCACCTCATTTTACTTTGAGGCTCTCCTTAAAATCCTTAAAATAACTTAATAAATTTAATTGTGGAAAAAAATGTGAATATGTTGAATAATGGAGCAACAGGATTAGAGGTAGATCAGGTTTAAAGCCTTACTTCCCTACCTCACCAGCTGTCTTTTTGGTTTCTTCATGAATAAACTGAGTGTCATTATACCTCTGCACCAGTGCTTAGGTTGATGCAAGTTTTAAATGAGATAATGCATATAAAGCCACTGTCACAGTATACGTCATATAAAAATATTCACAAAATGTTAATTTCCAACATAGGGTCTAGGAAACAAAAGAAAATAGAGGAAAGAAAGGTGTTGGCCAAAGCAACATAATTAAAATCTCTCCATTTACAAGACGATGGAGTTCCAGCCATGCCCATCTGTAGCATGTAAGGGGGCCTGGGTCCTTCTGTTAAAATGAACTTGAGTTCAGACTCAATGACATGGACTGGGAAACCTAAAAAAAACGTCCTGACCACAAAAATATATTTCTGTCCTTAAAGTGGGGAATGAGTGGGTTGACAATGGTAGGTAAACACATATTTTTCAAGTCAGAGTTAAAGTTTAGCTGTGGGATTAACATTCTGACTTAGTAGCAGATTCAAATAAGAACATGATGGCTATAGATGAGATGGGTGATAGTGATAGTCCCATTTTTCAATCTATAAACAAAAGTATGAAAGGCATCTGAATTATTCTATTCAAAATTATTAATTTCAGAGTTCAAGTTGTCAAACTAAGATTTGAACTAAATGAACACATACCTCAAGAATGAGATTTCCAGTCCAGAAGTGAATATCTATATAATGCTTTGCCCCAGGACACTTCCCTTTCCTGAAATGTCTACTATTCATCTTTCACAACCACAAATTAGTGGAAAAGTTGCCAGCTTGTTCTCTGCAAGATTTTTGGAAGAACTTGCTTGGCACATTATGTCCTATCTTGAGGTTTGCAAAGAGAAAGGACAGTTTGACAAAGCCATGTCAGGGAAATGTTGCCCCACCAGCAAGCCAAAGGTCAGACTGTAATTTAAGCAGCAGTTTGCTTGTCAAGGGTGGAACACTCCCTGCTTTCATCTCACAAGCAGGGAGAAAATCAATCCTTTAGTAGCCTTCGAATGGAAAGTTTAATTCAGGACAAAAAAAGTAAACTTGCTTTGCTTTTTTTTTTCCTTATTCTGATTGGTCAGCAGACAACTCTGTAATTGTTCTGTTGACAGCATAAGTTTTTTTTTTAAATGTTAACTCCGCACTTTTTTTTTCCCTCCCTGATCTCAAATTACGCAGAAAACTGAAAAAATTGAATGTCTGCTTAGACCCCGGAAAGTTCACTAGCAATGACTACCCAGATGTTTAATGGATCCAAAGTTCAAACTCAATCCAAATGATTTTCATACAAAAACAAATACCATAATTGTCCCATAAAGAGAACTTTATACTGAACCACTTGATTTGATTAATAATCCATGGGCTTGATCTATGGACTTTCAGAAAACAAAGCCACAGTTTCAATGCAACACTTTGTGAAAGCTAGAGGAAAAAGAGCCGATTTAGTTTGGATATTTGTCCTCTCTAAATTTCATGTTGAAATTTGATCTCCAATGTTGAAGGTGGGGCCAAGTGGAAGATGTTTGGGTCATGGGAGTGGATCCTTCATGAATGGCTTGATGTGCTCCCCATGGTAATAAGTCAGTCTCACTATTTTAGTACACTCAAGAGCTGGTTTTTGTTTTGTTTTGAGCTTCACTCTTCACTTCACAAGAGCTTCGCTCTTGTCTCCCAGGCTGGAGTGCAATGGCGTGATCTCAGCTCACTGCAACCTCTACCTCCCAGGTTCAAGTGAATCTCCTGCCTCAGCCTCCTGAGTAGCTGGGATTACAGGCATGTGCCACCATACCTGGCTGATTTTGTATTTTTAGTAGAGATAGTATTTCACCATGTTGGTCAGGCTGGTTTCGAACTCCTCACCTCAGATGATCCGCCCACCTCAGCCTCCCAAAGTGCTAAGATTACAGGCATGAGCCACTGTGCCCAGCCAAGAGCTGGTTTCTTAAAAGAACATGGTACCTCCTCTCCCTTCCTCCTGTTCTCGCCATGTGACTGCCTACTTTCCCTTTACCTTCCACTATGATTGGAAGCTTCCTGAGGCCCTTACCAGAAGCAGATGCTGGTGCCATATTTCTTTTACAGCTAGCAGAACCGTGAGTCAAACCTCTTTTCTCCCAGCCTCAGGTATTCCTTTGTAGAAACACAAAATGGACTAATACAGTAGCTTATTGTATTAAGCTCTAAGACTCTTCTTTGGTTCCTACAATTTGAGTTCAGTTTGCTTTCAACTTTAACCTTACTGAAGACCATTGTATCTTTTGAATAAAAGCTTTGCTTATCATTTCATTGTTAGAAGAATTCTGTTTTGGCTTACGTGTTTTTGTTGTTGTTCTTCTTGTCTTAATATATTATTAACCTGAAGTTGCTGGTCAATTTGGTATTCAGCAATTTTATAATATTAAGTTTTTTGACATAAATTATCAAAATTGTACATTTCCATTGCAAAGAAAATAAAAATCTAACCATACAGAAAAGTCAAATCCCCAATCAGTAAATTTTCTTTATATTGAATTCAATCACATTTAACCTCTCTCATGTAGACTGTGTCAAAAGCCTTCTGCCCAGGCTCCCTGCCTCCTCTCATGCCCTTAACTTTCTAATCTGCACACAGCAGCCAGAGTGATCTCATTCAAATATAAGTCAGATCATGCCATTTTCATGCTCAAAACATTCCCATGGCTTCCCATTGCATTTAAATGGATCTAAAGCTCTTACTATTACTGACAAGTCCTTGTATAAACAACTGTCTCCTGCTCTTCTTCTTCACCTTACGCTAAAAACATGCACCTCTTTTTATTTCTTCAGAGCTCATCCACACTTTCCTGGTCGAGGGTCTTTGCACTTGCTAACCCCTTGCTTGGATGTTCTCCCCACAGGTATTTGCTTATCCCCTCTCATTCAGATCCCTGCTCAAAGAGGCTCCCTTACCTAGAACTGCAGTCACTATCACTCCCTATTCTCTTACCTTGCTTAATGTTTTTCTAATAGCATTCATTACTGGTACCACTTTTACATTTATTTGTTATTTGCCTCTCTCCTGGAATATGAATTCTACAAGAGTCAAGACTTGTTTACATTTATATTCTCAGCACTGGACTAGACAGCTCCTGACAAGGACTAGACACTAAATATTTAATGAATGAAATTCACTCCACAAAAGCAACACTAGGAATGCATTAATGTGTATCCCTCTAGATATTTTCTACATACACATAAACTATTTTTCAGAAATAAATTTTTTCAATGATATTGCTTTCAAAATTTCTGTGTGTATGTGTGTGTATTTTCAAACACTCCATTTACCTAGATTTATAGGAGCAGAAAACTCCAAGTCCTTCTCTGGCCATTTCAGACTAAACTTTCTGTCTCTGCCCTTGATCTAACCTTCTACCTTCCAGCTTCCTTTAGACCTGTTGCAGCTCCCTTTGCTGTTTAACTTCATCAATATTTACTGTCTGTTCCCTATCTACCTGTTGGTATGCATATATCTTTTTTTTTTTCTAAGAAAAATATTTTTCCCTTAAAACACTTCGCCTATCTGTTATTTTGTCACCTTTCTTCCTATAATTAAAAGAACTCAAAAAACAGTAGTCTATATTTTTTGGTCTCCACTTCCCCAGGGCTCATTTGCTGTATAAGTTTCCCTAAAATCTACCTTCTGCTCTTAGGATTCTGGGAAAAGCTCTTTTCGAAGCTGATCAATTACTTTCTCATTGTTAGGCCCCAAAGCCTTTCTCAGTATAATTTCCTGAATCTCTGGTGAGCACCTGCCAATATTTCCTACAACAATCCTCTGTGCCCTCATGGCATTGCATTGCAGAATGGCCACAGTAGAAAGCCTTAGCTATACTCCACTTCTTTAAAACGAGTGTTCCGTTGTTTCACTCTTTTCCTGGAAAACTAGTAGCATCTGTCTAATCAGTATGTCAAAAACATTGGTCCCACAGTTCCCTGGAATTTGAAAATAGTTCTGCTCTGTGTTGTATTCAAAAGGTCAAGCTTTAGGTACTTGAACAGAGCTACATAGGCAGCAGCTCTTCCATTTCAATTAAATAGCCTTGTGGTGAACACCCCTTCAGTTCAGATACGTAGGGTTCTTGCAGTCTCTTTGCCCCCATCCCATAAACAATGATATCTAGTAGTAATTCCTACCATGTATCTTAAACAACTAGGGCTTGTTTCCAGCTTTACTCCTATTGGCCTCCATTTGTTGTAGACGTGGATTCCATCCCCCTTCCGGCTTTTTAATTTGAAGTGGATTCTACTATTATACTCGGTATGCAATTGATTGTTCCACTGTGATTATTCATCTGTATCCACTAAATGTTTCCCCACATCTGACTCCTTTGAACTTTGGATGGCCGTACACTTCTGGACTCTAGCTACTCTGCATAAAGGAGAGTATTTCTTGAATGCATAGAACTTGTTCATCTTGTTAGTGGCTGTATTCCTTTCTGTAAATATCTGGTCTTTAACAGATGTTTAAAAGATAGTTCTAACTGAATGAATAACGGAATGGATGAGTTAAAGTGAATTTACCACATTTCGGTTTGAATTTTGTTTCCGTTTTTCAGCACCCTCCTAGAAAGCAGTTCCTCATTTTCAGTTTTACTAAGCTCCCACCAGCTTCTGGCTTACCTTCCTTCCTTTGTTTTATTCCTGTTTGTGTTTCCTGTTGCAGTATGGTCAACTTCATCCTGGCAAGTCCTCTAACCTTCCCTAAATAATCAGACTTTCTCTATCAATCAGACTGGTAACAATTAGAAAGAGTGGCACCTATCACAACTGAAGGTGCAGGAAAGGGGTGCTGTCTTCATAACTCTTGGAAGTGTGTAGTGTTACAACTCTGGAAGGCAACCTGACAGTGTTAATGAAAATTAAAATGTATATATCCTTCAAACAAGCAATTCCACTGTGGGAATCTCTCCCCCAGAAATAAAAGTGAAAATACATAAAATTTCTCTATAAAAGAGTATTTATTGCAGTGTTGCTTATAATGTTTTAGAAAACTGGAAATGAATACCTATCAAATGACAAATAATTTACAAATAATTATATATCCCATCACCGTACCAGCCATAAATTCATGCTATCACAAATTACTTGAGAGGAGAAAGATGTAGTAAAGTTTATATATGTTATCACTTCCGTAAAACAAAATGCTTGTTTTGTCAACTGTTCCACATATATGTATGTTCTCTGAATTATATAAATTCAGATAATGCATATAAATATTTACTACGCATAAACATTGAAACATGGGTTCCCAGGGGTATAAATGGAATTGAGGGTGTTGGCATTGATGTGAGTAGAGGAGGAAATAGAGGGAAAAGAGAGAACACAGCTCCTCAAAAGTCCCCCAAATCTACTTTTCGGAAAACCATATAAATGTTTACATTCATCAATTTCTATAAAAATAACAGCAAACAGTTCTTACTCTATACCAAACATTGTTCTACTGCTCAATATTATTTAATCTTCTACCAACTTAATGAAGCAGACACTATTTTTAACTCCCATTTTTATAGATGATAAAATGTAGGCACAGAGAAATTAAGGCACTAATTAAAGTCATAAAGCTAGAATATAGAAATTTGTGTTTAAATCCAGATAGTCTGGGTCCAGAGACTATACTCTTAACCATATACTTTGCTATCTCTTAGGGTATGTGCAGTGAATGAAGAAACTAAAAGTAATTCTTAAAAATGCACAATGTGGCAATTAACAGGATGGTATTGTTTCCAAATTGTGCATTTTACTAAACCAGACTAATCTCTTTAATTGTAGCCGATTGCATTTTTTTAAAAATAGCCTTAACTATATTTAATATGTGCTAATAATACTTGTCTACTCATGATTGCTCTTCAGAAAGGAATAAATCCTCCTAGATTATATCAGTTACACCTCAAGTGACCTGTCCCAGTAATCATCAAAAAACTAAGTATCAAGGATCTCATTTCAAGAGCTGTTGACAGGGGAAATTAACTACTTGTTGCACATGCTTTTTAGATCTAATTCTCTTTCTCAGTGGAATAAGGATTATCTATGAAACCTTTTTGGCCAGAATGAAAGAAACCTCCTGTGATTAATACAAGAAGACTGCAGAACTATAGACCACTACCCTTTATTTGACAGAGAAGGACCACAGTGAAGGAAACAGTGCTCTGAAATTGAAATTAGTAAAAATTAACACAAAATAGACATATGTAGTCATCTGAATAAATGACATAATATAAGAAAGGAGCCTGGGGCTTGAGGTCCAAACTGAAGCTTGACTCTTCAGTCTACTTGGCTGAGCTACAGGTCTTCTATTGGAGAACTTGCTTACCAAGTGATACCCTTCAGGTTCTCCTTCAGTCAAGCAACCTTTAGAGCTCTAATTTTTTCTACTGAGTTTGCTTCAGCAGCAGTTTCTTCGTGAACTGAAAAAGTTACTGATTCAGCTCATCTTGTGAGGTATCTCTTCCACTATACATTCATCTTCTGATACTCTGGTGTCTGAATCAGTTTTTGTGTGTGTTTGTTTTGGCCCGAATTTGTTCTTTAACGTTTAATCACCTCTGAGTAAGCTGCTACAGTGAAGATTCTGGACTTGCTGAGAGGAAGAAACCTCTCTGTTACCTCCCAGGCCTTGCGCTGTATCCAGCCTTTCTCCCACAATTTGACATCTGTGCACTGCAATGCCTCTCAGCAAAAGGGCTTTGACCATGGGACTGCCTGTCTTTAAAGATACATCTTGATCTTGACATGCATCAAAATGCATATTTGGACTTTAGAAGAGTGATGCCTAAGGTGATTCTAAATGATGGAATGGAAGAGGGACAAAATGAAAGATTCTTTCATTCTTAAATAGATGGAGTATGCATTTGAATGCCTAGAGGGAAACTCTGATGGACAGAGAAGATATATATTGGGACAGAGGTTGAAGGTGAACAGAGAGGTTTCAGAATTGTCAATGTAGTCATTGTCACTAAAGCATTCAGCCAAAAGAGGCCACAAAGAGATGTGGAAAAAGGAAAGGAACCTCGTGGGTCAAGGACAGTCTCTTCTGAAAGAAGTAGGAAGATTTGGTAAGAGAAAGAAAGATGAATAGAAAGAAGCAGTATCTGTAATGAATGCTACTGCTCAATAAAAATAAGTGGGATTTTCAGGGCAATTGGGAGAATGGATGGATTGACATTAGATGAAAATCAATGGCTTTTAATTAATACCACCCCAAAGAGTAAGGATAATAGGGGCAGAGAAGTCGACGATTATACAAAATAAGGTCAATTCTGGTTAGAATACATTACACTCCCTACAGATGATCAGGAGTGCTATGCTGTTGTTGTTGTTGTTGTTGTTTTAATCTATTGCGTTTCAGTGGGATAACACATAAGGAAAGAATAGGAGCTATTCATCTCAAACCGATAGTCTGCCTTTATAAATAACTGCCATTACTAAAACAAGGATCAGTGTAGAGGTGGCCCTGATACCCAGAAGGTCAGCTCCCTGAAAGCCTCCCCAAATCACAGATGTTTACTATGGCCTGGCCCCATTCCATCTGTTACAACTTTACTCTGCTCACTGGATTTCTCCTACAACTAACAACTCTGAAAATCTCAGTTTAGAATTCCATAGAGCAAAAAGTATTAAAAATACAAATTTTAGGCTGGTGGCGATGGTTCATGCCTATAATCCCAGCACTTTGGGAGGCCATGGAGGGTGAATCACGAGGTCAGGGGTTCAAGATCAGCCCGGCCAACATGGTGAAACCCCGTCTGTACTAAAAATACAACAAACTAGCTGGTGTAGTGGCAGGTGCCTGTAATCCCAGTTGCTTGGGAGACTGAGGCAGGAGAATCGCTTGAACCTGGGAGGTGGAGGTTGCAGTGAGCCAAAATTGCACCACTATACTCCAGCTCAGGCTGAAGTGAGACTCTGTATAAAAACAAAAAACAAATTTTAAGAATAGAAAGGTTTAGCCTGTTTAAAAAGAGCACTATCATAGATGTACTTAAAACTTCATATATATATACATATATATATATATAATGGGAAGAATAATAATTAGCTCTTTATGGAAGGGCAGGGTAGTGAGGAATATAAAAAAAATAGAAAAGAAAAACAAGTTTGAATATCAAAAACTACAGTAAGTTAGCAATTTAGACACTCAGCTTGCAGTATGAACCTGAGGAGGTCATCCAGTGGACCACCACATGACAGAACAAAGAAACAGGCAGAAAAAAAAATGACATTGGCTCCAGCTTATATAGTGTTTTCCTGTTCTCTCATCAAAAAAAGAGGAAAGAGATGATAGAATATTAAATATCCTAAATAGGACACCATGAAGTAGAAAAGTCACAATCTCAGTGTGTTTAGTGCCTGATATAGTTTAGATATTTTCCCTCACCCAAATCTCCTGTTGAAAGGAATCCCCAATGTTGGCAGGGCCTGGTGGGAGGTGTTTGGATCATAGGGGCAGATTCCTCGTGGCTTGGTGCTGTCTTCCTGATAGTGAGTTCTTGTGACACCTGGTCCTTTCAACAGGTGCAGCGCTTGCCCTCTACTGTCTCTGTCTTGCTCCAGCTTTCAACAGGTGAAGTACCAGATTTTGCTTTGCCTTCTGCCATGAATAAAAGCTTCTTGAGGCCCCCCAGAAGCAGATGCTATCCTTCTTGTACAGCCTACAGAATCATGAGCCAATTAAACCTCTTTTCTTTTTTTCTTTGTTGTTGAGATGGAGTTTCCTTCTTGTCACCCAGGCTGGAGTGCAGTGCTGCAATCTCGGCTCAGTGCAACCTCTGCTTCCCAGGTTCAAGCGATTCTCCTGCCTCAGCCCCCCGAGTAGCTGGGATCACAGGTGCCTGCCACCACACCTGGCTAATTGTTGTATTTTTAGGAGAGATAGGGTTTTACCATGTTGGCCAGGCTCGTCTCGAACTCCAACCTCTGTTTCCCAGGTTCAAGCGATTCTCCTGCCTCAGCCTCCCAAGTAGCTGGGATCACAGGAGCCTGCCACCACACCTGGCTAATTTTTGTATTTTTAGGAGAGACGGGGTTTTACCATGTTGGCCAGGCTGGTCTCGAACTCCTAACCTCAGGTGATCTGCCTGCCTCAGCTTCCTAAAGTGCTGAGATTACAGGCATGAGCCACTGTGCCCGGCCAAACTTCTTTTCTTATAAATTACCGAGCATCAGGTATTTCTTTCTAGCAATGCAAGAACAGCCTAACACAGTACTCTTTCAATATTTTAAAACAAAGTGTTGAGGACATTTAGAAAAGTTAATGTTTAAAATCACAGAGCTAATAAACGGACTTAAGGACTTGTCCCAACTATTAAACTTTAGAAACTATTTAGATATGAAAATTAGAATGAAATTAACTTGAATGTTAATTGATAACAAGGGAAATGGTATTTATTTTTGCTTGTTAATATATTGTTTTATAGCTCACTCCTGACTAACAGTGAACAAATCAGTAAGCTCTTCACAGCAATAAGCAGCCCGAAGAAGTGTTCTAATATTTCTATTAGCATTTTGACGGTATACTATTGCATAAAAGAGGAACATTAATGTGTAGAGGGTTTGTTTTTTTTTTTTTTCTTTCAGGGATTGTTTTTTGTTGACCTTTGCCTCCATTACCTCAGTTATCTACTTCTGGATAAATTCCGAGTTTGTTCAATGTCCTCTCCACCACACCACTCGTGCCACTAATACTATCTGGTAATAGTTTTCAAATTTTAGGAATAAATTTTCAGGAAAAAATAATCAAATAACAAGGACTACGACTAGGAATCCCTATTTAGGAATCAACATATGAAATATTTACTGGAGAAAGCCTGGAAAAACAACTATGTTGTTACCCTTCTAGAGCAAACTATTATTGTTAGAAAATAATAGCAAGATGAAAAGGGCAACCTGAGAAAAATAAGTCCCCAGTAGTCAGTCAAGATCCAGCATTTGTCTCGTTTGTCTTAGTTGATTTCCTCAGGAAATAGACCTGGAGATGAGGATTTTCATAGCACAGGGCTCCTGGGGCACGCACCAGGGAATGATACCCAGAAGGGAGGAAGTGAGTGAAGAAGGATTAAGCAGAAAGAAAAGATCATTATGGCTCTTCTCCAGACTTCCTCATCCCCAATCCTTCTCTTTGGAGGCTCCTGACCTACTGACCAAACCATTTACCACTGCGTATAAATCTGTGTATGTATTTGCTCAGACATGTGGCGACCACATACACTGAACAAAGCTTCTCACTTCACCAAGTTGGAGGACTCACTTGATCCTGGCAGTGGGAGTGTTAAATTTGAGACAGCTCTTAAGAGATGGCCTGAGTTGAGGGGGTTGGGATGTTGAACACCTGCGCTGAGCAGTCCTTGGATACAATGTGTTTGTAGGGGAAGGATAAGGCAGCTCTCTCTGGACCTGAGACAATTCCTGAGAGGGACTCTGATATGAACCGTCAGCAGGCAATGCTCCCAGTAGCTAGAGAACTGAGTGCCTTGGTTATGAAAGAGCAGCTGAGTGACCGACAGCAACATTCAGTAGTCCTCCCTTATGTCACTTGTATCCATTTGTATAAAAGTTCAACGCTTCTTGGAATTGCTCCTCCAGGATTCACCTTAGTTCATTTTCCTAGAGGCTTCTTTTTTTTTTTTTTTTTTGAGATGGAGTCTCCCTCTGTTACAAGGCTGGAGTGCGGTGGTGCGATCTCATGATCTCGGCTCACTGAAACCTCTGTCTCCTGGGTTCAAGCGATTCTCCTGCCTCAGCCTCCTGAGTAGGTGGGACTACAGGTGCATGCCACCATGCCTGGCTAGTTTTTTTTGTATTTTTAGTAGAGACGGGGTTTCACCCTGTTAGCCGGGATGGTCTCGATCTCCTGACCTCGTGATCTGCCGTCTCCACCTCCCAAAGTGCTGGGATTACAGGCGTGAGCCACCGCACCCAAACTTTCCTGGAGGTTTTTAAGTGGAAATCTATTAGAATGAAATAGAATTTCTGCTGCCGCTACAGCTGATCTCAGGGCCATAACTGGTGCACATTATCTCTGTCCTCTACTGTCTATTCCAGATTCCCCCTCACCCTTAACCAACAGTTCTGCTGATCGAATGTGACTTACCTTGTCACTGGGAGGTCTGAGATTCTCATCACTATGTCCCCTCCTCAGTGTGCATGCTGCACTGCACACTTACCTTCAGAATTGATCAGGGGAGTACCCTGAGGTGCTCCTACCAACAAGTTGCTCCTGTAAACTTCCTTCCTGCCCTCATTGTGCAGCAGCAGGTCTCTCTCTTCCTGATGATCTGGGTCAAGTATTCCTGCCAGGGTGGAGCTTCCCCTCAGAGCATAATTGCAGGGACATGGATGGGAAGTGCAAATTATCCAAGTATATCACTAACACTGATGGCAAGCAGGGCCGCTCCTAATTCCAACTCTTGGTTCCTGGACTCGTATCATCTACCTATTGGGACACAATACCATCTCACCATCTCATGCCCTGTCATGGTAACTTGCAGGGCATCATCTCATCTTAATTGTGTACTCACATGGCTATAATTCACCCCTACCAGGCTTCTAATCGTATGGTCTATAAGAGAACCTGTGGGTCCCATGGTACTGTAGCCATTGCTCCACCAACTTTTCTGTAAAGTGTGTTCCTTGGTTCAATGCAATGTTATGTTATGTTATGTTATGTTATGTTATGTTATGTTATGTTATGTTATGTTATGTTATGTTATGTTATGTTACATTATGTTATGTTAAATGCAATGTTATCCCATGTGTCGGAAGAAACACTTGATAAGCCTTTAAATAATGATACTGACAGAGGCCCAATTTAGAGTATATCCCAGTTCCACTCAAGATGAAACACTCTCCCTTCCACCATGGGTCTAATATAATCAACTCACCACTAAGTGGCTAGTTTCCTCAATGGATGGTGCCATATTAGGGGCTCTGTTACTGAACTGTGGAACATTTGGCAATAGGACTAACTAGATCAGCCTTAATGAGTGGAAACCAATGGCACCAGACCCATGTGCAGCTTTCATCCCTATTACCCTGAAGTACACTGATCATGCACTCAAGCACCCGTGTGTGGGTAGCCAATGAGAAATCCTGGCTAATGTTAACTGGCTGGGTCCTTGTTTCTACTTGTGGTATAGTGGCTCTTCCATACTGGATGATCTCTGGCGGATCTTATGTGATACAATGATTTTTAAACATCTTTCCCTTCTTATATCGGTCCATGCATACACCTCTTTTTCAGACCTCCTTGCCCCCAATCTTTCTCTTTTGAGGCTCCGGACCTACTGACCAAACCATTTACCACTGTGTATAAATCTGAGTAGGTACTTTCCTCAGACCACTCCTCTTTATACACAATGTGGTGACCACATACACTGTACAAAGCTTTTCATTTCACCATTGTCCTTCATGGCCACATATGAGTGGAGCTATAGTGCAGAAGCAGTCTATTATTTTTGGCTTGAACCCACATACTAGGTAAACCCATCTGTGACTCTAGCATGGCCTTTTTTCTCCCCAGTCAGCTGGTGATCAGGAACCCTTCATGGGGCTGACAGGTGTCAGCCAAGGGAAAGGTGCCATGCAATATTGGCAGATGGCATTGGAGTCTGAGTTATCTGCTGGTGCAGCTGACTTGCATCCTCTTTGCCTGTTCACACCTGATCTTAGATGCATCCCCTCCATGTTATGATGAACTGCATTGGGCCTGATTTTTTGATTTGGTGATCTAGAGGTCCACATTGTGGTTTCCTAAATGAGTTTCCCAGAAAACTCCACATGTGTTTCTGCCCTACTTCCTCAGCATAGCTGTCTCTAAGACCATGGGAAATGGTAAAGCTGCCTATATAATAGTTTGGACAAGATGTAGAACCCTTTCTTGCTCCAGACTTCACCCAAGTTGAGGGACTTCTGTGCTGCTTGGTAAATTAGTTGGCAAAGTAACCCAAGTGTGATATATGCTACCCCCAAAACTTGAAGAGACATACCATGTATTGTCTTTTCTTCTTAGTGGTGACAGATGTATAGTCACCTAGTAAATATACCACATCTGGTCAGCTACAAATAGACAAATTGCTTGAGTCTACTATCATCTTCCCAGATTGGATTTTTTTAAAGGGCCCAATTGGTTAATTAAATGTGGATATGATGAAGATAACCTCTGAATCTTTTAGGTCACTAAGGTTTGTAATGGTCTCTGCCAGTTCTCTCATTATGTCATATGGCTTTTTATTTACTATCTTGACTTGGTTGGGCAAAGGGGTCAGTTTCAGAGGCTTCAGTCTGGCCTTCCCCAGTGGAGTGGCTCTTGTCCCATTGTCCAAGAAATCAAGGCGATAGTCTTACCAATTTCCAAATATTTTCATGCCTATTATAAATTTAGAAACTGGGAAAACTAACACTGGATGTATCTGTGGACCCAATTAACCCCCTATGACCTGAACGTGGCCCAAGACTCCACTTATTCCCTAACCCTTATTGTCCACCATTTCTCAAAGTCTTTGGGTATTTCCCTTTCCCCAGTACACACAGTTACCTGAGTATATGGCCATAGGTACCTTCGGGGAAGATCTGGAGAAACTGGCACTGTATTTACCAGCTGAGATTTTGTAGGGTTCCTCCTCTTTGGTCACCTGATCTCTCTTGTAGACAATAAGCTCTGGACTTAAAACTTGTCTAAGTTACAGAAACTGGGCAAGGGATTTTGGCTTTTTATTGAAGTGGCTGCCCTCAGTTTTCTGAACATCCATCCTTTTTTTTTTTTTTTTTTTGTTATTGTATATATCAAGCAATACTCCTATTGATTCACCACCTACTTTGTCCTCAGGAAGATTATGCCCTACTAACTATCTCCATAGCTTTTTATAAATATTTATCATATTTTAAGTTTTGGGATACATGTGCAGAATGTGCAGGTATACATAGGTACACATTTGCCATGGTGGTTTGCGCACCCATCAACCCGTCATCTACATTAGGTATTTCTCCTAATGTTATCCCTTCCCTATTCCCCTACCCCCTAACAAGCCCCAATGTGTGATGTTCCTGTCCCCATGTCCATGCGTTCTCCTTGTTCAGCTCCCACCTATGAGTGAGAACATATGGTGTGTGGTTTTCTGATCTTGTGTTAGTTTGCTGAGAATGATGGTTTCCAGCTTCATCCATGTCCCTGCAAAGGACATGAACTCATCCTTTTTTATGGCTGATAGTATTTCATGGTGTATATGTGCCACATTTTCTCCATAGCTTTCTTAATATCTCCATAGCTTTCTTCAGGTCATGTCCCCATGGCTGCTGCTACACCCCTCTACCCATTACAATAATTGTAGCCACTCATGTATCATAGTTAAGCACAGTGACCTGCCTCTTATTTCAGGATCCTACCGTCTGCATTACTCTCAACTGAACCCACTTTTGTTAACACCATCTATTCTATCAGTCATATCGACAGCCACCACCAGGCTTCTCAATAATGCAGATGCTTCTCTTAGCAGTTCATTCCTTCTCACTTTACCAAATGGAGTATACTGGTCTCATGTAGCACATGCACTCAGGAATGTCCACTTCTGTGTGCCCTCTGATCTATTCTACCTTCTGCCACACCAGTACTGGAATTTTAATTTTATTCCTTATAGGCTGTTACTTTCTCTAAGCTGCTAAAAAGACACATGCACACTTATGTTTATTGCGGCACTATTCACAATAGCAAAGACTTGGAACTGACCCAAATGTCCATCAATGATAGACTGGATTAAGAAAATGTGGCACATACACACCATGGAATACTATGCAGTCATAGAAAAGGGTGAGTTCATGACCTTTGTAGAGACATGGATGAAGCTGGAAACCATCATTCTGAGCAAACTATCGCAAGGACAAACACCGCATATTCTCACTCATAGGTGGGAATTGAACAATGAGAACACTTGGATACAGGGTTGGGAACATCACACACCGGGGCCTGTTGTGGGGTGGGGAGACGAGGGAGGGGTAGCATTAGGAGATATACCTCATGTAAATGATGATTAATGGGTGCAGCACACCAACATGGCACATGTATACATATGTAACAAACCTGCACATTGAGCACATATTATACCCTAGAATTTAAAGTATAATAATAATTTAAAAAGCCATTCTAGTATCATGTTAACATTGTCTCCTGGGACCCCTGCATGGATGTTAATCCTGTCTCAAGGAATCTGTTCACTTTGATCAAGTTTTCTCAGAACACAATTCCACATGCATTCTCCTGGCTCCTGCTGATATATGCTAGCTCCATCTGGAAGTTTCTTCAGAGTATGGCCTCTCAGCAGATCAGTACTTCCTCAGTCAAGTAGTGTTTGATGTAAACTAAGTTAATAGTCTGGTGACCGAGAGGAGCCATGGAAGTAGATCCTGAGGGGGCAGGAGGGTACACTTTGTCCTTAAAGGTAAAAGCCTCTGCATCATCTTCAAGCAAAGAGAAAAGGGCATTAGTTTTTAAAAATAAAGTGGGTCACTTCTGCAGGCCCAGAGGAGTAAGTGCCTAGAGACCCAAGAATTTTGAGTGCATTGAAACATATATTCCCATCCCAAGTCTCAGGTCACCAATTCTTCCTAGTCAACACCCTCCTCTTGACATGGCTGGCTTCTTGGGAATTAAAATGCAACATTCTCTAGAGCATAGTTACCCTCAGGATTGTGTCCTGGGTCTAATCTTTAGCTTTTCCTGCCCTCTGACTACAAAAGATGAGAGTCTCTTTATATAATGCCAAGATATCCTCTGGCTTTCACTGGCATTGATAGCCCTCAGTAACAATCATCTGATCTTATAATTCTGCATCCCTGGAACCTCTCAAATGCCCAGGATATTTCACATGTCCATGCTTGTCTTCCACTGATATCCCATCCCAATTCACCACTGGGGAAAGTGTATCTAATACATCACAACCTTCCAGGGGTTATCATTGGTTTATCTAGTGGGAATAGTGTGGTCCTTGCTAGCAGACTGGCAGAAGATCCAAGTCCACAATCTTTTTGAAAGCCTATTCCCTATGACTAGTCCTGACACTAAATATGTTCTGTGGATTTCCTGGGAAACAAATGCTGAGATGGAGATTTGCATTCAGATGGTTTATTGGGACATGCTCTCAGAAACACCTGTTAACAGAGGGAAGGGAACAGGATTTCACAGAGGGAAGAGTGGCACTCAGGTACAGTTGCATGAGAGGTCCCAGATAATCTCACAGAAAACTCAGAGGCTGGGATAGTCCGACAGAGGGGTCCTTAATAGGGCAAAGGGGATCAGAATTAGATCCCTACATTATCCAGTGGTTGAATGTGGCCTACGTCATGAGGGTATAATATGAGGCAAAACTGCTCTTTTTAGGGCAATTCCTGGGCTCAGAGTCATCTGTACCATTCTTCAGCCATTGGGGAAATGAGTGCCCAAGGAGTGAATTTAGGCAGTGCAGCAAAGCATCTACTTTGGCATAAAAGCAACAAGTGAGATTCTGCAATAAAGACATCTAGTTAATCTGTGATAACTGTGCCTCTGACTGATGACTATAGACCAACATAACTTTTACACCCAAACTGTGTAATGAGATCCTTATTATCCAACCATTCAGGCAGAGCTGCCTTGACCTTTACCTTTCTAATGAATAAAGTTATCAATAACTTGCCAAAGCAGGTAATATATTCTTCTATAGCAAGAATCTTCCAAAAGAATTGGAATCAGAATGTCATAAATCACCGGCAAATAATGGTTCTGAACACATCTTTGGATATTCTAACTACTTGGTATCTTGCTGTCCTAGTTAACATCCGTGCTTCTGATCTGGGAGAGGTAGTAAATTCCAGGGGATTCTAGTAGAGCTGGAAGCCTTTAGCAAGACCAATGTTCCACATAATTGCAGTCCTGTATCACTTAACAACAGGAATACATTCTGAGAAATGTATCATTAGCAATTTTGTTGTTGTACAAACATCATAAAGTTTATTTACACAAACATAGATGATATAGCCTGCTACACACCTAAGCTGTATGGGATACCCTATTGTTCCTAGGCTACAAACCTGTATAACATGTTACTATATTGAACACAGGAAGCAATTTTAATTTACTAGTAAGTATTTATGTATCTAAACCTATCTATACATAGAAAATGTAATGTGTCATACTGCAACATTGCAATGTCACTAGGTGATAAGAATTTTTGGCTCCCTTATAATTTTATGAGACTACTGTGGTATATATGGTCCATCATTGACCAAAATGTCATTATATGGTACATGACTATAAATGTAGATTGAGGAGAGTTCTGCCTGAAAATCAGTGAAACAGCATAGCATATGGCCTAAGTATCAAATTTTAAAGGATATTTGTAGAAAGAAATGTGTCTATCTGGAGGCAGTTGGCCATAAAGCCCATGAAAAGAAAATTCTGGAAGAAGTTCAAGGTTAAAACTTATACTGCATAGATGATCCAGAGTATTAATCATAAAAATCTCTCTTCCTCTTCTATTACCTTTTACCCTTCCTTTGCAAACCTATGTAAGCTTCATATGTCTATTCTGCGAGTTTGAACTTTGAAATTTGGAATGAGTACTTCATAATGAAAAAGGGAGAAGAGCCAAGTTTTCAACTTAATGTTGAGTACGTGCTTACTTGCAATGTAAAATAACTGATAACAGAAGATGGAGGAGTGGAGAGAAAAATAAAAGGATGCAACTTTGATTTAATGATTTAATGCAGATATTTTCACTCATGTAAAGATGTACTTAACTCACATATGACCATTCTTTGATTTAAAAACAAACAAAATAAAACAAAAACTTTCAAATTTTCAGTGGAAGCTCTCAAACAAATGGGTTTTCCTTATTCATTACAAGCAGGGTTAGTCCTCTTATACAGTGTAAAGTGAAAGGCCATTCTCTTCCCACTCATACTTGAAGAATGGATCTAGGCAACACAGCATAGCATCTACTATGGCATAAAAGCAAAAAGCAAGATCCTGCAATAAAGACAGCATCTGAATTCCCTACTTTCTTACTGTGATATCATAAGTTCATTGGTTATTGTTCTTTTTCCCAGAACACAGCTTCTAAAACTCTTAGAATCTCCAAAGTGATAAGTGTCTTTTGTTTGCTAATGAGACGACTAGTAGGTGGGGGCCCTGGGATAGTTTCAGAATGGGGGCTGGTCACCAGAAAGACCAAAGCATTATTAGAAGGTGGTAACTTTCAGTCCCCCAACTGACCTTCATAGTGGGGAGAGGGGCTGGAGATGGACTTAATCACCAATGGCCTGTGATTTAATCAATCTGGCCTATGCAATAGAATCTCCATAAAATGCCCTAAATGACAGGTTTCTGAGAGCTTCTAGGTTGATGAACACACCAAGGTGCTAGAAAGAATCTATGCAGAGTTGCTATAAAGAAGGATATGGGGTTGGGTAATATGTGAAGAAAATGGGTTTATTTGGCTCATGGTTGTGTGGACTGTGCAAGAAGCATAGCATCAGCATCTGCTTGGCTTTTGGTGAGAGCCTCAGGCTGCTTCCACTCATGGTAGAAGATGAAGGGGAGCCTGCATTTGCAGGGATCACATGGTGAGAGAGGAAGCAAGAGAAAGAGGGAACAGGTGCTAGGCTCTTTATAAGAACTAGATCTCTTGGGAACTAATAGAGAACTGACTCACTCCCAGAGGAATCATGAGAGCATTCATCTATTCATGAAGTACTCACCCCATGACCCAAACACCTCTTGCTAGTCCCTACTTCCCAACACCACTGCAATGGGGATGACATTTCAACATGCGATTTGGTGGGGACAAGCCATAGCAGAGGGCATGGAAGCTCTGTGCAATCTCCACTCCCATACCTGTGGAGCTCTTCCATTTGACTGTTCCTGAGTTGTATTCTTATAATAAACCAGTAATAAGTAAAGCATTTTCTTCAGTTATGTGAGTCAACATAGTAAATTCTTAAATTATTAAACATGAGCAGGGGTTGTGTGAACTCCCTGAATTTAAAGCCCGTTAGTCAGAAATACTGGTGATAACCCTGAATTTATGACTGGCATTTGAAATAAGGGCAGTCTTATAGGACTGAGCCCTTAATTTATGGGATCTGATACTGACTCCAGGTAGATAGTGCCAGAATTGAACTGAATTATAACACACCTAGCTGATGTCAGAGAATTGGAGAAATGTTGTTAGAAAAGTCACCATGCATTTAATGTCAGAAGTATTGTGAGTAAAAACAGTTCATTTTTACTCTTAGAAGATGATGTCAAGTTTATACAGTAATAATCAGAAAAAAGGTGGTAGACTGGAATTTTCTCAATTTCTTGTCATGAAACCTCTTTCCCACATGTTACATAAAGCTGTTCCTTCTGCTATAAAATGCCAATCTTTCAGCCTGTGGCCCATAACTCATCTCCTTCAAAATTTTCCTAAATTTGATATGTGCTAGTAATTATGTATTTTCTTTCCTGTTATTTTGTCTTCTTCCCCCTCGCCCTGCTCTCTCTCTCTCTCTCTCTCCCGCTCCGCTAGAACTTTTAAATCAGCAAATTAACATCATATCCTCTCTAAGTTCACACACACACACACACACACACACACACACACTCTCTCTCTCTCTCTCTCTCCCTCTCTCTCTCTCCATCACTTCACTTTCTCTTTCTTCCTCTTTTGGATATCAACTCTTCAGGTATAAACTTGCTTTGGAAGTACTAGTTGTGCCAGGTGTGGTGGCTCACACGTGAAATCCCAGCACTTTGGGAGGCCGAGGCAGGTGGATCAATGAGATCAGGAGTTCAAGACCAGCTTGGCCAACATGGTGAAACCCTGTCTCTACTAAAACTACAAAAATTAGCTAGGCACAGTGGTGAGACAGATTGATTAAATCACAGGCCATTGGTGATATAATCCCAGTAATCCCAGCTACTCAGGAGGCTGAGACAGGACAATTGCTTGAACCCAGAAGGTGAGGTGCAGTGAGCCGAGATCACACCACTCCAATCCAGCCTGGGTAACAGAGCAAGACTCAGTCCAAAAAAAAAAAAAGAAGAAGAAGAAGAAAGGGGGAGGAGGAGAAGGAAGAGAAGGAGAAGGAGGAGGAGGAGAAGAAGAAGAAGAAGGCCCTCTGCTATGGCTTGTCCCCACCAAATCGCATGTTGAAATGTCATCCCCATTGCGCTGGTGTTGGGAAGTAGGGACTAGCATGAGGTGTTTGAGTCATGGGGTGGGTATTTCAAGAATAGATGAATGCTCTCATGATTCCTCTGGGAGTGGGTCAGTTCTCTATTAGTTCCCAAGAGATCTAGTTCTTATAAAGAGCCTAGCACCTGTTCCCTCTTTCTCTTGCTTCCTCTCTCACCATGTGATCCCTGCAAATGCAGGCTCCCCTTCATCTTCTACCATGAGTGGAAGCAGCCTGAGGCTCTCACCAAAAGCCAAGCAGAGGAGGAAGAGGAGGAAGAGGAAGAAGAGGAAGAAGAGGAAGAAGAGGAAGAAGAGGAGNAGAAGAAGAAGAAGAAGAAGAAGTAGTTAGCTGTACTGTACTAGCCACTTCTATTTTAAACTGACCTTCCAGTTTATACCAATATAATCACCTCTCTCACCATGGAAATGGCTCTTGCTGATATAACCAAAAATGTTTATGTTGCCAAATTATGTTTGTTGAACTTACAGCTAAAGTTTGTCCAGTTGACTAAATTCTACTTCTTTGGCTTTTATGGCATTGTGGGTTCTTGATTTTTCTCTTTCTTCTCTGACCACTCCTTGATCCTCCACAACCCAATCTTTAAATGTTGGCAATTTCAAGATTTGACGCCTGTCCCTTTTCTAATCCATTTACTATCACCGTAAGTAGTTTATTATCATGTCTTTGATAGCCATTGATGCATAAAATACAACAAAAAAAATCTGTGGCATATATCTTTTGTGTGTATCTCTAGGTCAGAGTTTAACTAATTTTAACTTGACTTGGCTTGTTTTCAAGCTGCTAGTTGGGTCCAAGTCTGCTCATATTTTTCATGCTGCTTGGACCAGCAGTTCACCAAGGCTAGTGAAAGGTTTAGAGTAAGTAGTGTTGCTTATATAAATTAAATGAAAAGTGATCATTAAGAGAATAAAAAGACAAGCCACAGACTGAGAGAAAATCTTTGTAAAACATAAATCTATTAAGGACAGACATGCATACCACACATAGACCTCTCAAAACTGAACAATTTTTAAAAAACTTATTTAAAAATGGGCAAAAGTTAATTTTCCCAAGTTAATGCCAGACACCAAACCGTGAATCCAGGAAGCTCAGAAAACACCAAGTAGGATACATACAAAAACAAAAACAAAAAATGAAGAAAAACTACTACACACAGGTGCATTATTTTCAAACTATAGCAAATCAAAGATAAAATAGCTTAAAATAAGCTGGGAGGAAAAATATCTTGCCTATAAAAAATAAGAATTACATTCAATTATCCTAATAAATCATGCAAGCAAGAAGAGAGTAGACTAAAATATTTAACGTTGAGAGAAAAAAAAAACTACCAACACAAAATTCTGTACTCTGTGAAATTACCCTTAATAAACAAAAATTGGGAAAATTTGCTCCCAGTAGACTTGCCTTGCAAGGAATATTTTTAAAAGTTTGCTAAAGAAAAATAAAATAATGTAGATCAGCAACTACAATATACATAAAGGAAAAGAGAAGAGGAGGAATAAATGAAGAAAATAAAAACTTAAATTTTGATTCTTAATTGAGCTAAAGTATATTAGTTTGTTCTAAATGATAATGTCAACATAATATGTGATTATATATGTTTATACACACATAAATATACATGCTTCTATATAAGTGAAAAGAATGACAGCAATAACATAAGGGATAGGACATAGGAAGTAGAAATGTTTAGTTATGATAGAGTATTTGCACTACATGTACAGAGGTATAACACTATTTGAGTGTAGACTTGGATTCATTGTAAATGTGTATTGCAAACTATAGAGCAAACACTAAATAGAGTAAAAAAAAATGAAACTGACATGCTAAGAAAGGAGATAAAACACAATTATATAAAATGCTCAAAATCTCAAAAGGCAGAAAAGAGTGGAACACAATAATAGGAACCAAGAACAAAGGCAACAAATAGAAAATGTGGTAGATATTTATCCAGTTATATCAATAATCATTTTGAACATCAATGGTCAAAATGATGGCTTAAAAGACAGAGATTGTCAGAGTAGATCAAAAAATAAGACTGAAGCCTATGTTGTCTACAACCACTTTAAATATAAAGGCACATATAGATTAAAAGTAAATTAATGAAAAAAATGCACTATGCTAATACCAATCAAAAAAAAGCAGGAGTAGTTATGTTAATTTAATACAGAGCAGATTTTAAAATGAGAAATGTTATTAGGGATTAACAATGGCATTACATAATGATAAATGATAATGGCATTACACAATGGCATTACACAAAAGATTGTTATGTCTTCTGTTATGTCAGAAGACATAACAATCCTTAACATGGATCCACCTAACAATAGAGCATCAAACTAAATAAGCAAAAACTTATAAACTTCAAGGAGAACAGCAGAGAAAATCATTAAAGACATAATTGAACATTATGAATCAACTGGATTTAATTTATATCTATAGACTATATCATCCAATAACGGCAGAAACACACACACACATTATTTTCAAGCTCTTATGGACTACACTCCTGGGAGACAACATCCTGGGTCATAAAAGAACACCTGAACAAATTTTTAAAAAATAATATTCAAACAATATCTGCTCTCAGACCACAATGAAAATAAACTAAAAATCAATAACATACAGGTAACTGGAATTCCCAAAATACCTAGAGATTAGACAACACTCTCATAAATAACACATGGACCAAAGAAGAAACTTCAAGAGAAAATTTAAAATATAAAGTAAATGAAAATGAAAATATAATTGATGTTTAGGGGATGTGGTAAAAGCAGTGCTTTGAGGAAAATTTAGAATATTAAATGAATATGCTTGAAAAGAAGAAAGATCAGATATCAGTAATGTACATTTCTACCTTAAGGAACTAAAAAAATAAAAGCAAATTAAATCCTAGTAAGCAAAAGAAAAGAAATAAAAAATGGAGCAGAAATTATTAAAATTAAAATTTAGAAATCAATAAGAAAAACAAATGGAATCAAAAGCTATTTCTTAGAACAATTCAATACAACGAATAAAACTCTAGTCTGGCTAACTAAGGAAAACCAGAGAGGACGCAAGTTATTAGAATCAGAAATGCAAAACAGGACATCACTACAGATCCCATGGACATTAAAATAATAATCAAAGAGTATTATAAACAAAGTTGATAACGTAGATGAAATGGGCCAATTTCTTGAAAGATGCAATCAGCCAAAATTCACAAGATAATTTCAATATTGTCTAAATAGGCCTATAGCTAGTAAATAAATTGAATCAACAATTAATCTTCCAAAGCAGAAAGTTCCAGGCCAATGGGTTACTGATCAATTGTATCAAACAATTGAAGAATAAATTATATGATTCTCCACAGTCTCTTCCAGATGGTAGAAGCAGAGGGAATACATCCAAACTCATTCTATGAGGACAGCATTACCCTAGTGCCAAAACTAGGCAAAGTCATCACAAGAAAAGAAAACTATAAACCAATATATTTCATGAAAGTGGATACAAAAATCCTCAACAAAATATTAGCAAATGGAATCCAACAATGTATAAAAAGAATTATGCATGGTGACCCAGTGGGATTTGTCATAGGTATGCAAGGTTGGTTCATCATTCAAAAATCAATTAATGTAATCCACCATATCAACAGGCTAAAAAGGAAAAAATCCACATGATCATGTCAATCGATGCAGAAAAAAATTTGACAAAATCCAAAGCAATTTATGAAAAAAACTCTCAGTGGAATAGAGGGAAACTTTCTAAAATTGATGCACATTATCTACAAAAAAATGTAGATAACATCGTATTTAATGGAAGGAAACTAGAAACTTACTCTCTAAGATCTATGACAAGGATTACAACTGCTCTTATTACTCTTTTAAACATTGCACTTGAAACTCTTGCTAACAAAATAGGGCAAGAAAAGTAAATAAATGAGGACAGATTGGGAAGGAAGAATGAAACTATTTTTGTTCAAAAAGGACGCAATTACCTTTACAGAAAATTGGAAGAAACAGATTTAAAATTTCCTGGAACTAACAAACAATTACAACAATATCAGGATGCAATATTAATATACAAATATCAATCTCTTACCTATATATCAGTAATGAATAAGTTGCCTTAGTCTGTTTTGTGTTGCTGTAATGGAATACTCTTAGCTTCTGGTAAGGGTTTCATGCTGCATCTTAATACAGTGGAGAACTGCAAGGAAAAGCAGGCATGCCAAAGGTGTAAAACACAAAGTGCAACCTTGCTTTATAACAACTGGCTCTTGGGAAAATTAATCCAGTCTCAAGAGAACCAATCCAGTCTTGCAGGAAAGACATTCATCCATTTTATTGACATAATTATTTCTTAAAGGCCTCACCACCTCTCAATACCATTACATTGGCAATGAAATTTCAACACTAGTTTTGGTGGGGACAAACCCCATCCACATTATAGCATGAGATAAATATTTATAAACTGGACTTCATTAAAATCAAGAACTTCTGCTCTGCAAAAGACAATGTCAAGTGATTGACAAGACAAGCCACAGACTGAGAGAAAATATTTGAAGAAGACACATGTGATAAAACACAAAGAACTCTCAAAACCCAACAGTAAGTAAATAAACAACCTGATTATTATTTGTTTTCTTCTTGTGACAGAGCCTTGCTCTGTCACCTAGGCTAGAGCACTGTGGTGCCTTCTCAGCTCACTGCAACATCCGCCTCCTGGATTCAAGTGATTCTCGTGACTCAGCCTCCCAAGTAGCTGGGACAACAGGTGTGCACCACCACGTCCAGCTAGCTTTTGTATTTTTAGTAGAGGTGGAGTTTCACCGTGTTGGCCAGGCTGGTCTCAAACTCCTGAACTCAAGTGATTTTCCCACCTCAGTCTCCCAGAGTGCTGGGATTACAGGTGTGAGCCACTGTACTGGGATTAACAACATGATTTTTAAAATGGGCCAAAGACCAAAACAGAAACCTCAGCAAAGAAGACATACAGATGGCAAATAACCATGTGAAAAGATGCAGCACATCTTATGTCATCAGGAAAATGTGAATTAAGATAACAAGATATCTCTACACATCAATTAGTATGGCCAAAATCTAGAACACCGATGACACCCAATGTTGGCTATGATATCGAGCAACAGGAACTCTCATTCATTGCTGGTGGGAATGCAGAATTCTACAACCACTTTGTGGGGATTTTTTACTGTTTTTTTTTTTTAATTATTTTTAATTTTTAGAGACAAGGTCTTGCTATGTTGTTCAGGCTGGAGTGCAGTGGCTACTCACAAGCACAATTATAGCACATTATAGCCTCAAACTTCTGGGCTCAAGTGATCCTCCTGCCTTAGCCTCCTAAGTAGCTAGGACTACAGTATGTGCTACTGTGCCCTGTACAGCCACTTTGAAAGATAGTTGGGTAGGGTCTTACAAAACTAAACTTACACCGACCATAAGGTCCAGCAATCAGGCTCTTCACTATTTATCCAAAGGAGTTGAAAACATATGTCCACACCAACAACTGCATATGGATGTTTATTACAGATTTTTTTTTTTTTTTTGAGACGGAGTCTCACACTTGTCTTCCAGGCTGGAGTGCAGTGGCATGATCTCGGCTCACTGCAGGCTCCACCTCCCGGGTTCACGCCATTCTCCTGCCTCAGCCTCCCGAGTAGCTGGGACCACAGGCACCCGCCACCACGCCCAGCTAATTTTTTTGTATTTTTAGTAGAGACGAGTTTCACCATGTTAACCAGGATGGTCTCGATCTCCTGACCTCGTGATCTGCCCACCTCGGCCTCCCAAAGTGCTGGGATTACAGGCGTGAGCCACCACGCCCGGCCTATAACAGATTTATTCATAATTGCCAAAACTTTTTAGCAACTAAAATGTTCTTTAGTAGATAAATAAACTGTGGTACATCCATACAATGATATGTTATTCAACAATAAAAGGAAATGACCTATCAAGCCATGATAAAACATAGAGGAACATTGAAAGCATATTGCTAAGTGAAATAAGTGCATCTGAAATGAAGACATACTTTATTTCACTCTGTGAAAGAGCCAAAACCAAGGAGAAAATGAAAAGATCAATGGTTGCTAAGGGTTTGGAGAAAGTGGGGAGGATCCAACAGGTGAAGCATAAGGGATTTTTAATATAATGAAACTATTCTGATACTTTTTTTTTTTTT
This sequence comes from Theropithecus gelada, assembly GCF_003255815.1. NCBI lineage: Eukaryota > Metazoa > Chordata > Mammalia > Primates > Cercopithecidae > Theropithecus > Theropithecus gelada. The sequence goes on from NC_037671.1 coordinate 26,660,528, forward strand.
TTTTCTTGAGACAGTGTCTGGCTCTGTCGCCCAGGCTGGAGTGCAATGGCATGATCTCGGCTCACTGCAACCCTTGCCTCCCGGGTTCAAGCAATTCTCCTGCCTCATCCTCCAAATTAGTTGGGATTACAGGCACCTGCCACCACACCTGGGTAAGTTTTTGTATTGTTAGTAGAGATGGGGTTTCACCACGTTAGCCAGGCTGGTCTCAAGCTCCTGACCTCAGGTGATCCACTCGCCTTGGCCTCCCAAAGTGCTGGGATTACAGGCGTGAGCCACCACGCTTTTAGTGGTGAATATATGTCATTACATATTTGGCAAAACTCATAGAATGTACAACAGAATGAGTGAACTCTAATGTAAACTATGGACTTTGGTTAATAATAACCTATCAGTATTGGCTCATCAATTCTAACAAATATACCATATTAGGTGTTAATAATGAAGGTAATATGAGGATTCCATTCTTTCTGCTCCATTTCTCTGTAAACTTAAAACTGCTCTAAAATGTGCATTAATAATGTATACAGGAAACACAGATATTATAAATAGTCTTTAGTTACTGTAGGGAAAAAAATAAATTCCTTAGCATCTTGCATCAGGGTTGCTGTGGTCTAAATGGGCTTCATAAATTAGTTGCATATTGAGGCTGAACCTTGAACAATAGATGTAGGAGGAGTCTGGAGGAAACAAATTATAATAAAAGTATTGGCTAAAAATAAAAGTAGTATCTTCATTATGCTCTATGTTAGTAAATAGATCAAAAGTACGATGCTGAGAATTTTGTTATTAATTTCAGATGATAGTTAAGTTTCCTAGTAGCCGTTCTTAACCACATTTCTCTTGCTCCTACTGAATTCTTTTGTAAGATGGGTGTACAGATGCTTAGCAGCTGTTGCTGTATGTCAGGAAGCAGCTTTATAACTCTGCATCCCAATGAAATAAATACAAACTGTAGGTTATAGAAGCTCCAGTTCTCGCATCAGTGGTATGTACTGGGAATGCTCTAATGGCTACCACCTGATATATGCAGAGGGAAAGCAAAAACGAAAAATGTTCTGTGCACCTCATGCCTTTCTGAAAAATGATAGCTTTCCCGCAAGACATATGGAAACAACTGCTTTCCCGAATATGTAATGTCTCAGGGTACAGACGAAGCCAGTCGGCTTGACAGATAACAGTGAGGAGAGAAATATATGAACATTTCTCTTTGGGCCAAGAAGCAATAATGTGTCTTACTAGAGTTACTGCCTCTATTAAAACTAGATACAGGATATTAATTGTATTACACAGGAGTTCAGAACAAGGGCTAGAGCACAGCTCCAAAACAGCATGGAAACTGTCACTTCCCAGTTTAGCTTTCTCTAATTAAGTCCCAATGGGGTCTCCTGTTCATTTCAGTAATGTGTACTTCTCAGGATAAATCATATTTAAATGCATTAAAAAAAAAAACCCTGTATCTAAATTGGTCACCAATTCAAATTCTTACTAGATGGCAGTAACTGCAAATTGTTATACAAAACTCCCATGTCTGTTTGTTTACAAGTATGCATTTGCCAGTTAATGGGTTCTCTCTGCCTCTTCAAAGCAGACAGTCAGTATAGCAAGTCCTCAAAGGGTAACCCAGAACCAAACGCCAGCTATGTGGAGCTACATTGAAAATTCAGTCTGAGAGGATCCAAAACTAGAATGGTAGTTTTTTGTCGGTCATTGTTGTAGTATTCAATTTAGCTGGTTTGAGGGGAGCCTCTTTTCCTTGAAAACTTTCAACCAAGCTTAACATTTTTTCTTTGAAGATTCATGGAGCGTTGAGAGAGAATGCAAATGTGCACATTGTGTGGGTGTCCTTACGTCTCCACTCAGTTGTGCCTACCTTTGTCTGTTGTGTTTGCATTTCTCTTCACACTTTTAATGTGAATCTTGTTTTCTTTCTTAACCTCAGTACTCAAACACCCTTTAGTGCTCATTTCTCTTTTCCTGGACCTTCTCTGACCTTACTAAATTTCAAAACACAGATAACAAACAAAACTATGCCTCAAATTGAAAACCACAAAAACTGGTTAGACCATATTATAGTGGATATTTATTTTGTTTCTTTTTTTTTTTCAAATCTTGAAGTCCCAAAAGTCAGGTAGAAATTACATTTTTTAATTTAAAAAGTCCATGAATTTAGACACAGAATTTAGGTTAACTAATTAGATGACAGAGAAAGACTGTCAGTTCCAGCATTAAGTAATCTACAAGGACTGACTTAATAACTGTGATGTATAATTGGGGCCATATCTGCCTTGAGCCAGAGGTGAATTGCTGATCTAAAAGGAAAAGTCACACACACCCCATTCACCTGGCCGTTTTCATTCCCCAGAGCCTTTGAATACGTCCCTGCTGCATTATTAATAAAACAAGTGTGTCTTAGGAGTCCATCTATTTTACTATGGTTTTATTCCATAGGGTGGTGTCCTAGGTTAATAAAGCCTCATTACAATTGCTAGCAGAACCCCTCAAGCTTTCCAGAGATTCATTTTACAATAATGGAAAGAACATCAGAATTTACCCCCGTATCCAATTTCAAATGCCCTAAAGCAAAGAATAAGAGGTTGGAAACACAAAAAGGTATGTGCTGTCTTTTTGAAATGACAAAAACATACTCATTCTAGGGGTCACTGTTAGTTACTGAATAACCTGTGTGGGATGAAAAGTGTTGCCATTTTAAAAGTGCATATTATTTTCTCATCTTGTGGAGCGCAGCATTCTATCATATACCTGATGGGAAGTATCTATGCTTTCTCCCTGGATATTCTTAATTTCCCACACAGGTAGCAAGACATTTTTCTTGCAGCCTCCTAATATAAGCATGAAATGGTTGTTGTGCCCCCATTTTATTGTTACTATTAATTTAATACTGGTACTATTTGTTAGAGTGAATAAAATGCATATTTATTTGGCACATGTTTGAAACTTTTTCATTGAGAAAGGTTGATGATTATTAACACATGTTGTCTCAATAATTAAGAGGTAACTAGGTCATTAAGAACTCATTAATCTTCAGAATTTTTTATCCCACAGGATCTCATGCGAGAAGTTAGAGCTGGGAAAGAAATATGCCTTACTTTTCTCTTGGAAATGAAATAAAAGCCATTATAAAAATGGGCCTGGAATGTGGACTGCATTCAGTTTATATTTCAACTGCAGAACAACTTACTACTTTAGAGTGTGTTCTTTCATTTAAAAAGATGTCATATCTTCTAACAATGGTCTAGATATAAATATTTCTGTTAAACATGTACTGGAGTTGGCAAAAAAGTTATTGTCATATCCACCTTAGTTTCATCTGTATTTGAGTAATAAAAACATTCTGAGTTTCGTCTGTATTTGAGTAATAAAAACATTCTGTATTCTCTGTCAATTCCTTGTCATTCTCTGAGGGCTCTTCACACTCGCATGCCTTGTTTCCTACTCTTTTCGTTTTATGGAATTCCTTTTCTCCCACCAATCCTTTGGTAAAAATTTTCTTTGCTACTTTAACTTCTCTTCCAAGATTCAATGCCATTATATTGCTTCGAAATATAAAATCTGATTTCCTGAAATGTTGCACAACTGTAAGCTAAAGGTGTCTTAGCTTCAAACGCAAAGACTTTCTTTTTGTCGAATACTTAGTTCTGAGTGATCCTTTTTCTTACCGAGTTGAGGATTTTGGCATCTTGCTGAAGGCTTAAAGCCATTTCATCCAGGCAGTGCAGCAGACAGAAAAGCTCACAATGTTTTGCTGTAGACTGTTTTTAATGAAATAATGATCTTGGAAGATGTGAGGCTGACAGCTCAAGAGACAGAGATATCCTGATTAGCCAAAGGGTGAGCACAGCATGGGTCAACAGCAGGACACCAGCCTCTACTTGTGGCTTGGAGCAAATCGGCCCCAGTGAAAGTGCAGTCTGCCTCTTCACCCCATCTGCTAAGCCCAGGCAGGATGGCCCGATTAGTACCAGCTGTGAGGGTGAGTGTTCTGATGGAGAGGTAGTTCAACTCAAAGCCGAACCAACTCCCCAGCCTGCTTCCAGACAGCACCACTAGGCTGTAAAATCTCTGTATTCCTACTACCCTAATCAAGCCCAAATCAAAGACATACCTGGCAGCACATTACTTACTCTTTTGTCATCTTTTTTGCCCAACATCAATAATGAAACCACAAATCAAGTCTACTCAGTGTGCTATTTTGATCAAGAGGGGGAGGAAAACCTTATCCTTTTATACTTCATAGTTCTAATTTGATTTTTGAAGGAGACAAATTTTCTCTGATAAACATACATGATTATATGAAGTTTATTATGAAATCAATACACGCTGTTTTCTTAGTGCTCACATGAGACAATGGTCTATGGGAAATCTTTTTTTTTTTTTTACAGAAAATGTTAATTAAAAAAATTTTTAGAACCCCTGTATCACATGCATCTATCTCTGAACTTCCAGGGAAAGCCAAGGGTGTATGGATGTGACATACAGCCACAGTAAAATATAAAGGCACTATTCTATTGCAGTGTGAATTGTGTCACCTGCAAAACCATACACATTAGCAGCAGACACCTTTCTAAAACAAGACTTACTTTGATATGCTCATTGTTTCCTTAGCGTGAGAAGTCTTTCTATTAGTATTAAATAACTAATGAGAAGATCTAATCTGACAGAAAACCTGAGGCTTTATCAGGATGGCTAGCAACAATTTCAGCATGCATGAAAATGATTGCAAACCACATAAATATATCCCAATAAATCCACCATAAATGTATTCCCACATTAACTTCCTCTTAACTAGATTCCCCCTAAAATGCCTACAGCTACTCCAACACCAGTGAACCTGGGGGAAATGTGATAGAAGGAAATCAGAAAGGGAATATCATACTCTTTTTAAATTTTTATGAAGATGTGACCATGTTAACAAAGTTTTAGTGTTCTTCTCAAGGCCATGGGAGGGTCTGACGTAAGAAAAGGCTCTGAAACTTAAAATTTTTCAGTTTTACAGTGAGTAGGTTTGCTTATGATTTTACATATGTGAAAGTTATATACTCAGGTAATTCCAGAAATTTCAATCCAAATATGATAGATCTGTTAACTTTTCAAGTATGCTAAGCAGTCTCATTGATAAATACTCATTGTCATCTACATCTTCAAAATTTGAATTGGTGGAGGCAATGATCCAACATTCCTCTAAGTAGACTTCTCAGGCCAGTTCTGACCTTACCAGGGGGAACTTGGGAAGTCCTGTAGCATTAGTATGTGGACAAAGCTAGGCTGACCTGTAACAGGGAAACTAGACAGATCTTGTACTAAGGTCATAGGAGAAGGTATACAGAGGGAGCCAGATTTTGCCAGTGGATAGTTATTAGCATCTAGGAGTAGGCAGAGTTACTGGGATATGAGCTAACATCCAGAGGTCTCAGATGGCCTGTGAGTGAGTTGTCAGTGTCTGGGCAGCACAAAAGAGAATTTAATCAGGTGGGCTTGCTAGAAGAACCAAGAAGAATTGGAGGCACAAAGTTGGAATTAGGATACAAGCATGGCCTCTGGTTTCCAAAGGTTTTTCTCCCAAGACAAGAAGTCTGACACAGGGAAATAGGTAAGACCCCGTTAACAGACTTTGAGTTCAACATAAATGTGGGACTCAATTTTACTGCACATTAATTCACTGGATCCCTGTTTGGGTCTCCTGCACCTGAATGTCTGCCTTTTGAGCTCACTGGAATTGTCTGCCTTTTGAGCCCATTTAAACAAGGGGTTCTAATTTATTCTTGTTAATTCATTTACTAATGAACATATACATTCAATACATATACATATACATTCAATAAGTGTGTATTAAATGCTTAGTATGCCAGACATTGCTCTAGTTACAAAATCCCTCACCCATAAAGTTTGTATTCCAGTGAGAAGGCATACAAATAAAATAAACTAAATAGATCATTTCAGTTGATTGACAAGTGCTATGAAAAAGTGGCTATCACATACATCATGGAATACTATGCAGCCATAAAAAAAGAATGAGTTCATGTCCTTTGCAGGGACATGGATGAAGCTGGAAACCATCATTCTCAGCAAACACACACAGGAACAGAAAACCAAACACCACATGTTCTCACTCATAAGTGGGAGTTGAACAATGAGAATACATTGACACAGGGAGGGGAACATCACACACCAGGGCCTGTCGGGGGGTGGGGGGCAAGGGGAGGTATAGCATTAGGAGAAATACCTAATGTAGATGATGGGTTGATGGGTGCAGCAAACCACCATGGCATGTGTAAACCTATGTAACAAACCTGCACATTTTGCGTATGTATCCCAGAACTTATAGTAAAAACAAACAAACAAAAAACAACAACAGTAATAACAAAAACTGACCATAATGCCATAAGGCATGTCCAAGGTCGGAGGATTGTTTTCTCTAGAGGATGATCAGGAAAGGTGTCTCTGAAGAGATGAAACTCAAGCCAAGGCCTGAGTGATCAGAGTTGGCCACAGGACAGTCTATGGGAATTGTCTTTCACATAGTGAAACAGAAAAGACAAAATGTTTGACCTGTGGTATGTTTTAGGAAGGAAAAAACACTACTAAACAGGTAGCAGATGAGACATGATGTGATAGGAGAGAAATACAGAGAAGGAGGTATGGTGCCAGAGCACATGGGATTTTAGAGACCAAGTTAAGAAATAGGCACTTTAGTTGCCTAGGAAGTTATTGAAACTTTTAAAGTGGGAAAATAATAAAATTCTGTATTTTTTTGTTGTTGTCAAATGTTTTTGACATGGTCTTATTCTGTCACCCAAGCTGGAGTACAATGGCATGATCACAGCTCACTGCAACCTCATACTCCTGGACTCAAGCAATCCTCTCACCTCAGCCTCCAGAGTAGTTGGGACCACAGGTATGTGCCACCACACCAAGCTGACTTTTTATTTTTTGGTAGAAATGGGGTCTCACTCTTTTGCCCAAGCCTGTCTCATTCCTCACCTCTGAAAGTGCTGGGATTACATGTGTGAGCCACTGCACCTGGCCCCTATTTATTCTTCAAAATGATCACTCACTCTAACTTCTGCATGAAAAATGTCAACATCTCTACTTCCCATGTCTGAATGTTTCCCTCTTCATTTCCGTTATAATCCCTCTAACATAACTTCCTTCAATTCAGCCCATGGAGTCCAATTCTCTCTGGTTTGATTTTGTCCTTTTGCAAACCAAGCCCAGTTCTAATACTACAGAGAAATTCCTGAGTGAACAGAAAACCACTGAAGAGGAAGGACATGGCCGGGTGCAGTGGTCTCTAGCATCTGTTCCCCAGTGAGAATTTTGACAAACCCAAATTTGTTTGGAGGGAGAAAGAAATAATTTCTTATTCAGACTTCTGGGTAAATATGACATAACCAGAGATCCTTATCTATTGCTTGGGTGGGGGTAAATGTCTGTCTTATATTAATTTTTCATTTAAAAAATCAAAATGCATCAACTGCAACTATGGTGCGCATCATGTAATATTCTTCATTTCAAAAGGTGTCTCAGGATCTTTCAGCAGCACAGTTATAATTATGAACATGAGTGTCAACAAAAAGTAGGGTCTGGGTTCACGAAAATACATAATCATACAGCACACAATCTTGAGGATAACAATGAACCACTCTCAGGCATTTGTGTATGAATAAACTTTTCCAAATTCTTCTAGGATTCATAGCACATCAAATGGTCTGTTAATTATTATACGGTGGGGAAAAATGAAGGTTTTTAATCTGCAAATTACACATTGATTCTAAAACTTTAACATGCTTAGATTGTGTGTGTTTGAAGACATGATTTAGCTTTTTAAATTTAGTCGATTACGTTGCACACTGTGAACTTGCAAACTTAATAAAAAAGGAATGATCACACTTAATATATATTAACAAACGGTAAAACTTGTTCAAGGATAGAGTATTTAGCTCCAGCTAACAGAAACCCAAAACCAGATTATGGTTGAAGGCCACAAAGGCAAAATGTGGCCTCCCTAAAGCCAGAGTGGAATATTGGGTGGAACAATGTGTATAAAGAATTGATGCTTTATATTCTCTGTACAGCAAGTTAATCCTACCAGGAATAAGTATTGATTTACATTTCACATCTAACTTTCTTAGCTTCTGTCAAATTTAATGAATGTTGATGCAGATATTGATTTTTCTAGCAAAAGGAAATTAACAGGACATTGTCCAATTTTGACCTTTACTTAATGAGCCATGTATACATCAAAAGCCTTTTAAAACATGTTGTTGATCAGCCACAGAGCTTCAAAAGCAGTCTTCTCTACCAAAAATAATAAAAATCAGACTTTTAATGATCCCCAAACTTATAATTACTGTAGAGAGAAAACTCAATAGAAATACAAAAGGGGGTGGTTCTCTTGCCACAGTCTAGGCAGTGAGAAATTGCCAGTGGCTTGCAGAATGTGGAAAATGGGATATGTCTACTCATAATTCAAATACCATCTTTTACAAGAACCTGAGGGGAGTTTATTTAATAGCAATCCTGCATAAAACCTCTGGCCATATACCTTTATGTCTAAAAATAAGTCCCCACACTTGTTTAAATCACTGCTACTAGAAAAAGCTTGACATTAATTTTGATGTTCTTTTGGACAAAAAATCAGTTCCAGATTGTCGAATAGTATCACATGCATGTCTGCTATCTTCTGCTTCTAATTTGTTTTTTTCCCCCCTTTCCAATGTGTGCTTTGTCTATAGGATCTGGATGCATGGAAATAAATAAATGTCTCAGTTTTCAACATAATCCCCTTCATAATTCCAAATAATGTACAGAAGGGGAAGAGTTAAAATCAAATGTTCCATTAAAGGCATATCTTGTTAATAAAAACTCTAATAAACTTATTTTTTAACATTGGATGTTTTTAACATCAAACTGCTCAAAAGTAGTAGCTATTACAAAATCTTGACCATAGGTTGTTATATAAAAGTGTGTGATAATGGTATTTGTTAAAACAAGATTTTGATAGCTTAAAATGGAAGTTATTATAGAACTACAAGTTCATAATTTTTGCTGAGTTAATAAATCTTGAGGCTTTCTGCAATGATCTGCTTGATATCTCTCCTTGTTTGGCTGAAGAATTTTTCAAACTCAACAGGTCCAAGGGCCAATGGAGTTCAGAGGTATCATAAAACTGGCCAAAGAACAGAGAACTAGAAAGTGGTAGAGAAAAGACCAGACACAGGTGAACAGGTCATGGTTCAGGCGAGACACCAAGTCCCTTATAAAAGAAGAGAGGTCATTATCTGTTCTGGAAATCAGTCAAGTGAGTTCTTTGACAACTGCATAACTTTGGTTTCTTTAAAATTTATAAAAAATGAAAAAAATTCATATTATATGTTTTTCAGATGAATATCACCTAAAATGTATACCTGTAAATAAAACAGTGCATAAACATTTTCTTTCATAAAATAAATCCATTTGGTCAATGTTTATATTGTTTTGAATGCCAAGCTATAGTAGAATGAGGCCTAATGACTTTTATGAATATTCACAGATGATCATTCTTACTATACTCAGGAAAATATTGAGGAAGTGCCAGCTTTATCTAAAATTCCCTCAAGTGTATGTCCTAATTTTTTAGCTCAAATCCTATCATGACTTCTTCTAAAAATCTGAGTCTTCATCGATAGCCCCTATAATAAATATAGATAAAATTAAAACCAGAATGGAGATGAACATCTTGTACAACTTAATGCGGCAATAGATTCATAAAATTGAATTACAAAATTCCTTTAAAGACTTATCATCAAGACACTGACCTAATTTCAGAATCAAATCCCATTTTTGTCATCTGCCTTATATCTAATACTGACTTTAGCTGTGTAAAAATAGTTGAAGTCAGTGATTCTTGACTATGAAATTCCAGTCTGTGTCTTGAATCACAGTCCTTTCAATTGGACTTCATTACATTTCCTAAAAAGTAGATTAAAAGAACATGCTTGTGGTAGGGAGAGATAGAAAGCAGTAGACACAAATTATCAAATGAGTTTTCAGAACAATTTTCCTTAGAAGTCTTAAAAATAGGTTAGGAAGTCATAGGGGATGGAAGAACTATGGTCTCTCCTGAAGCAGAGAATGGATTGTTTGACATCTTGAGATTCATTCCAGTTCAGTGAGTCTATAATTTTATTTCTTAAATGCACTAGCAATGTGTAAAGACCCTTTAAGAGTTATGGGATTGGGAATGATTTATTTTTATACTAATGATACATTGTGGTCACATGATGTTCTTCCTCTGAGGATCTTGGAGAGCTTTCTTGACATTTTCTAATTAACTTTCCTTGCATTTCTCAGAAGCATGCATAAGGCATATGTTATTATCCACATTGTAGGCATGGCAAAGCTGAGTGCCTAGGGATACAAAAAAGAGTAAGTGAATCCTATACTTAAAAAGCTTGAATACTCAAATTAACAAAAGTCTTGCTGCATTTCTTACTAAGGCAAAATTTACAGAGAAGGTGCCTGCACATAATCCTAGGTCTTTGAGAGATGAAAAGAGAAAAAGCTAGCAATTTTGAGAGAACTGTCTGGAACTGTCTGGAACTGTCTTATGGATGGTCCCAGATCTAGTACAAGTATCCAGGAATGATCCTGAAGGGGTGATTCAGGGGAAAAACCCAAATCAAAGCCAACGAATGGTACAAGTTATCTATAGGGTGGATTCCATTTACCTTAACTCGATATTTTGTTGTATTTACAAAGTCGTAATTTTTCAAGTCCCATTAATATTTATCAAGAAGTACTGACAGCATGGAAAAATATGAATGATAATTTAAAGCCAAGTTCTTGTGAACAAGGCCTCTTTCTGCTTGAATGTGCCACACATTGTAACTCAAATGATGCATTTCATCCTCACAGTAATCCTCATGCTAATGTAGGAACTGAGGTTCAAACAGTCCAATAACTCCATGAAAATCATAAGTATTTATTGACAGAGAATGTTTTTGCCTACTTTTCTGACTCCAACACATGAAATTTTCAAAGCATTTTTTAAGAGGGAGGAAAAGTAGTCATAGAGAAATACGTGTGGTTTTAGTATATTTCATTGTGTTTAGATTTGAGATATAAATGCCACGAAAATATGAGGCAAACAGGGAAATCTAATTTTCCATTTCATTTTTTATTCTATTTTTTTTTAAAGAATAAAAGAAATTTGTGATTGAGGAGGAAGCATATAATAAACAGCTAAGAATTATCTTGACTTAAATGCTGTGGAATCACACATTTTCTACCCTAAGTTACAAGGGCTTGGATTTTGTATTTGTGCAGTGGTAAAAAAGGTAGAGAGACACACACACATAGCAAGAGAAACAACACAAGAGAGAAAGGATATAGATGAGAAAGAAACAGAAAGAAACAAAGGAAGGAAATGAAGGCAGGAGGGAGGGAAGGAAAGAAGGAAGGAAGGAAGGGAAGGGAAGGGGAGGGGAGGGGAGGGGAGGGGGAGGAGAGGGAGAAGGGGGAAGAGGGGAGGAAGGAAGATGATAGATGATAGATACATTAGGTAAGTAGGTAGGTAGGTAGGTAGGTAGGTAGGTAGGTAGGGGGAGAGAGAGAGAGAGGGAGAGGGAGAGAGACAAACAGACAGAGACAGACAGAAAGAGAGACTTAGCTGTCAGAGAGAATAGTTTCCCCGTAAGTTTAACCAAATTTCTCCTACAGAATCAACCCTGCTAGAGATAACAACTGTGAACTCAGAGCAAAATATAGACATCAACTGCTTGAAAGTTCCAGAGAGTGAATAAAGAGAGACAGACTGGAGAGAAATATTTAGAAAAAGGGAATTGTAATGGATAGAATTGTGTTTCCCAAAAGATTTGTTCAATTCTAACCCCTGATGCCTGCGAATGTATTTTCAAGTATTTGTTTCAAAATAGGCCTTTGCACATATAATCAAGTTAGGATGAGGTCACATGGGAAAACTAGGTTTCTTATAAAAATTTGGCCATGGAGACACACAAGAAGAATGCCACATGAGGATGGAAGCAGAGATTGGAATGATGTGTCTACAAACTAAGGATTCCTGAGGATTGCTGGCAACCACCAGAAGCCAGGGAAAGGCAAAGAAGGATCCTTCCATCGAGCCTCCAGAGAGAGAGAAAGGCTCTCTTGACATCTTGATTTTGGACTTCTAGCTTCCAGAACTGTGCGAGGGTAAGTTTCTTATGTTTTTAGTCACCATATTCACAGTAATTTGTTATGGCAACGCTAGGAAATTAATACAGCAATGATACATAGTTTCCTATTTTGCAGTTTTTTTCCAAGTGCAGTTCCTGGTATCCCATGTGAGACAGCTACAATTCCAATAGAAAAACCTCAACATCGCTGGCTTGATGAATCAGAACAGAGTTTTGGGCAACCATATTCCTTGAAACTGAAAGCATAAATTCCAGAAAGGAGAAAGTACATGGGGGAGGACCCTTAAAGTCTGTGTATATGATCTGCCTAAGTCTCTGGCTGACCCTTGCACAACCCACAAATAATGCTAACTACAAGCAGCCCTGGTAAGACTAAAAACACTGAACTGAAATTTGAGCTGCCATCACCTACAAGGAGAAAAGAAAAACACCAGAAGTTTCATTTTGAGTTAAGCCAAGTTAATAGTTTGCAAAAACAAACACGAAACTCTTTACAGGAATATAATAGGTCCAGAGTTTCGATGAGATGTCATTTGCAATGTCCAGCATATAATTCAAAATGACTCAATAGAAGAAGAAACAGGAAAACATCAGCCATTCTATACAGAACAATGAACAGAGACCAACCCCAAGATGACGCAAATGGTAGAATCAGCACATAAGCAGTTTTTATTGATAGGCTTAAGGCTGTAAAGGAAAATGTGCTCAAATTGACCTTCCCCCCACCACCCCCCACCAAGAAAAAATCCCAGTAGAGAAATAGAAAATATTTTAAAAATCTAATGGAAATTCTGGAATTGAGAAATAAAGTTTTAAAAAAATCACTGGATGTGACCACAATTCAATAGAAATTAAAAACATGAAAAAAACAGCAATAAAAAATGAGCAGCACCACAGGAACTTATGAGATGAACAAAAGATATACCAAATATGTAGTTGGAGACTCAGAAAGAGAAGAAAGAGAAAATGGAGCAGAAAATATACTAGAAGAAATAATGGCTGAAAATTCAACAAATTTTATTAACGACAAAAAATTATAGATTCAAAAAGCTTAGCAAACACCAAGCAAAATTAATACAAAGAAAATCTCACTTAACAAATCAAACTATGGTATTTTCATGTTAATTTTAAAAGATCTATCCATTTCTTTTTAAAAAACTACCAGAATTTTGATTAGGATTACTTTGAATTTTTAGAGAAAATTGAGAAGAAATTAAATTATAACAATTTTGAGATTTTCAATGCATGAACAAAGTACATCACTCCATTTTTTTCAGCTTTTCTTTAAATTCTGTCAGCAATGTTTTGGAGTTTTCAGTGTACAGGTCTTCCATGTGTTTTGTCAAATTTAGTCTCAAATATTTCACTTTTGATATATTTAAATGTTTATACTTATATTTCAATTTCCAATTAAACATTGATAGCATATACAAATATAATTTATATATTGACTTGGTATTCTGTCACCTTGCTAAGATCACATATTACTTCCAAGAAGGTTTTTGTAAATTTCTTGTGATTTTTCTATTTAGAGAATAATGTTGTCTGCAAATAAAGGTTTGATTTCTCTTTCCTAAGGCAGGGTGTGGTGCCTCATGCCTATAATCCCAGAACTTTGGGAGGCCAAGGCAGATGAATCTCTTGAGCTCAGGAGTTCAAGGCCAGCCTGAGCAACATGGTGAAACCCCATCTCTACCAAAAATAAAATTAAAAAAAAAAAATTAGCCAGACATAGTGGCATGTGCCTGTAGACCCAGGTACTCAGGAGGCTGAGGTGGGAAGATTGCTTGAACCTGGGAGGCCGAGGTTGCAGGGAGATATCATGCCATTGTACTCTAGCCTGGGCAACACAGTGAAACTGGGTCTCAGAAAGAAACAACAAAAAAAAGTAAAAGTTTTATTTCTCCTTTCCAAACTGAACACCTTTTATTTCCTTTTCTTGCTTTATCTTTTTATCTTTATCCTACCTAGGATCTCCAATAAAATGGTAAATAGAAGTGGTAAGTGAGACTCCTTGCTTTGTTCCTGATTAGAAGCAGACCAGGCATGTTGGCTCATGCCTATAATCTCAGCACTTTGGGAGGCCAAGTCAGGTGGATCACTTGAACACAGAGGTTCAAGATCAGCCTCGTCAACATAATGAAACCTTGTCTCTATGAAAAGTAAATATATATATATATATATATATGGGCATGGTGGTGTGTAACTTTAGTCCCAGATACCTGGGAGGCTGAGGTGGGAGGATTGCTTAAGTCTGGGAAGTCAAGGTTGCAGTGAGCAGTCACTGTACTCCAGTCAGGGTGACAGAGGGAGACCCTGACAAAAGAAAAGAGAGAGAAAAGAAAGGAGGGAAGGAGGGAGGGAGGGAGGGAGGGAGAGAGGGAGGGGAGAGGGAGGAAGGAAGGCAGGCAGGCAGGAAGGAAGGAAGGAAGGAAGGAAGGAAGGAAGGAAGGGAGGGAGGGAGGGAGGGAGGGAGGGAGGGAAGGAAGGAAGGAAGGAAGGAAGGAAGGAAGGAAGGAAGGAAAGGAAGGAAAGGAAGGAAAGGAAGGGTGAGCAAAGTATTCTATCTGTCACCACTAAATAATGTGTTATTTCTCATTTTTTCATAAATGTACTTTATGAAAGAAAGAAGGTTAAAGTTCCCTTCTATTTCTTGTCTGTTAGGAGTTATTTTTAAAATGCCAAATGAATACTGAATTTTGTCAAATGCTTTTTTGTCTCTACTGAGTATTTCTTTTTTAGTTTGTGAATATAATGAATTAAATTGATCGATTTTTTGCACACATTAAACTAATTTTACATTTCTTGGGATACATCCTATTTGGACATAAAGGGTTATAATTTTTATATATGACTGAATGTAACTTAATTTTTGTAAGAATTTTTGAAACTTTGAGATATTAGTCTGTACTTTTATTTTTGTAATGTATCAGTTTCATTTTGGTATCTGGGAAATTCTTTTTTTTTTTTTGAGGCGGAGTCTCGCTCTGTTGCCCCCAGGCTGGAGTGCAGTGGCGCGATCTCGGCTCACTGCAAGCTCCGCCTCCCGGGTTTACGCCATTCTCCTGCCTCAGCCTCCCGAGTAGCTGGGACTACAGGCGCCGCCACTACGCCCAGCTAATTTTTTTTTTTTTTTTGTATTTTTAGTAGAGACGGGGTTTCACTGTGTTAGCCAGGATGGTCTCGATCTCCTGACCTCGTGATCCGCCCATCTCGGCCTCCCAAAGTGCTGGGATTACAGGCTTGAGCCACCGCGCCCGGCCGGTATCTGGGAAATTCTAACCTCAAAAAACAAGTTGGAATGTTTACTATTATCTTTTATGTTCTGGAAAAATATGGGTAGAATTGTAATTATTTATTCCTTACGTATTTGATAGAATTCAACAGTGAAATCATTTAGGCCCGAAATTTTCATTTCAACAAGGTTTTATATTGCAAATTCAGCTTGTTTAATCAATATTAAGGCTATTTAGGCTATTTATTTCATCTCAAGTAAACTTTTGCAGTTTGTGTCTTTCAGTTAATTTGTCCTTTTCATCTATGTGTCGTTTAACAATAAGTTCTGAGAGATGCATCCTTAGGCAAATTTGTCATTGTGCAAATATCATAGGGTGTAGTTACACACACCTAGATGGTAGAGCCTACTTACTACACATCTAGGCTGTATGGTATAGCCTCTTGCTCCTAGACTACAAGTCTGTATGGCACATTACTGTACTGAATATTGCAAGCAATTATAACACTATATTTGTGCATCTTAACATAGAAAAGGTACAGCAAAAATATGGAATTATAATTTTATGGAACTATTATATATGTGGTCTGTCATTGACTGTCATTATGCATTGCATGACTGTATATTGTGACATTATTCTGATAAGATTCATTATAATACTTGAGTATTACCCTTGTAATATTTACATTATCTGTAATGATTCCTTTTATTCCTGATAACTATTTGTGTCTTCTCCCCCTTTTTCTTAATTAGTCTGGATAAATGTTTTCAATTACACTGATATTTTTGTGTAATCGGCATTGCTTGCTTTAAATTCTCTCTATTACTCTGTATTCTACTTCATTTATTTTTGTTATCTTTGTTAACTTCCTTCTGTTTAATTAGGATCTAATTATTCTTGGTTTCCTAATTTCTAAAGGTGTTACCTTAGATCATTGCTTTAAAATGTTTCTTCTAATACAAACACTTAATATTATAAATTCCCCTCTAATCACTTTAGTTGCATTCCATAAATTCTAATGTTTTTTTTTTGTTATTCAGAGTATTTTCTATTTCCTCTTGTGATGTGAATGTGTGTGTGTGTGCACGCACTCATGGTGTTGAATAGGTTAATTAGCTTGTGGTAATTATTACATAATGTGTGTGTGTGTATATATATATACACACACACACATATATCTCAAAATATGAAGTTGTACACCGTGAACATACACGTTTTTATTTGTTCATTTTACTTCAATAAAGCTGGGGGCAAACCCCCATCACTCTGCTTTTGGATTTTAGTTTTATTTTGCTGAAATCATAAATCATATATGATTTTAATCTTTTAACATTTATTGAATTTTCTTTTATCATCCTGAAAATGATACAACTTGGTAAATATTCCGTTGCATTTAATGTAAATTTGTATTCAGCTAGTGTCGAGGAGAATGTTTTATAAATATTAAATAGCTCAAATCTGTTGGAAGCTTTACTGTTTACCATCATTTTTTCTTTGCATTACCATTGTCATAATTCCTATTTACCTGTCTCCAAGATCACTGATTTTGGTTTTGTTTTTTTTTTTTTTTCTGTATCCAGTCTGCTTGTAGGCTAATTGATAAAATTATTGATTTCTGATATGGCATTTTTCATTTCTAGCATTTCCATTTGACTCCTTCATAAAGTTGTAATCTCTCTGAAATTCCTTATCTGTTCATGCATCCCATTTATCTCATCTATGTTATTAAACATATTATAGTTAGTTTTAAATTACTGAGTAATAATTCCAGCCACCAGATCATCTCTCAATCTGTTTCTGTTGATCACTTTTGCCTCTGGACAATGAGGGTTGTTTTTTCCTTGTTTTGTCTCTCATAAGTTTTGTTGAATGGTAGACATGGTGTATAGAGAGACTGATATAAAAAGGATTTATTTCTGGAAATGGGCATGCTTCTTTTTCTGTCAGGTCACTCGGTCCAATCATTCCAGTAGCTGTCTTGTGTTTGGTTATATGTTGCTCTAGTTACTTTCAGTCTACCAGAGACTTCAAAATTCTCTAGTAGTAGATGACTGCTACTTTTACTTACTGTGAAGCCTGGAGTACTAAAATCTTTTCTTTGTATTCCTCCTCCACCTCCAGCTTTCAGCAAGATCTCCAGTCACATTCTAGCCCTTTCCCCAGGGTATATTTCTGCTGACTTTTACTTGGTGCAGGGCTTGAGGTAGGGGCAGGTGTGTTTCTCAGCTCTTCTGTTCCAGTATCAGTCTTCAGCAAGTCATGAACACCTGAGCATCAAAGGATGAGATTTCTCAGCATTTTTCATCCATTCCCACTGTCAAACAAGCTTTGCTTTCTCCTCAAATGCAGAGTCTAAAGAGTGAGCACCCCACCCTCATTCCATGCCAGCCAAACTCTGTCCTATATTGGTGGGTGCTTTAGCTTGAATATTTGTGTTCCCCCCAGAATTCATATGTTAAATCCCAACGACCTATGTGATGATATTTGGAGGTAGGGCCTTTGGAAGGTGACTGGGTCTTGAGTGTAGAGGCCTCACGGTAGGATTAGTGCCCTTTTAAAAAAGAGACTACGGCAAGTTCATTCACCCCTTTCACCAAGGACACAGTGAAAAGACGATCCCAGGAAGCAGGCTCTCACCAGACACTAAATATGCTGGTGCCTTGGTCTTAGACTTCCCAGCCTCCAAAACAATGATAAATCAATTTCTGTGTTTTATAAGCTACCCAGTCTGTGGTGTTTTCTCATAGCAGTGTAAATGGACTAAGACAATGGGGTATTTGGTGAGAATGACTTTTCTGCCTCTCCCTAGCAAAAGAAGACCTGTACCCTGTACCAATCCAGAACCCTGCATACCAGTTGGTTTGCAGTCCCTCTGTAGTAGCAGATGCTTTTGCATAATGTCAGTGCACTGTAGAGGTGGATTTCCGTCAATGACAGCAGACCTATGCCTGAAATCAAGGTAGAGACTGGGAAGGTAAGATGATATCTTTCCCTTTTTCCAACAGCAAATAGCCTTTTTTTAGTCATGTCTCAGCAGGGTCTGGGGTGGGCAGGAGCAGCTGTTCATCCTCTTGTAATCATGTAGCTCTTGGAACATAGACAGGCTTCTCCAGGTAGTTCTTCTCCATGTTTAAACAGAGGCAGAACCTGTACACCTGTGCTACCAAATGGGTTCATGATTTTTGTGTATTCGTTGTTCTTCCTGGACAATCCATCTGGACGTTTCATTCCTTTCTGCCCTACATCATGGTAAGGTTACATTCAACCACATAAATGGTATGAGACTTTAACATGTTTCATATAATAATTCAATTCAGAAACATGAGACAGACTATTTTCACATCACAAGTTTAAATCTCAATCAAAAGCCTCTTTATGTCTATCAGTAATGTTTATCTGCATTAACAGAGGTGCTAAGATTTTAAGGACAGGTATTCTGTCTTGAGCCCCTTCTAGTCCAAAAGTGAACTGTATTTGTTTCCCTTCCACCTTTAAATTTTTGTATTGCATATATTTAGGGGGCACAACATGATCTTTTTATAAATGTATGCATTGTTTAATGATTACATCAAGCTATTTAACATATCCATCACATCACACTTTTTTGGTAGTGGGAAGATTTGAAATCAACTCTCTTAGTAATCTTTAAGTATACAGTATACTATTATTAATTATGTTCACCATGCTGTGCAATTGATCTCTGGAAATTATTCATTCTAATGAAACTTTGCCCCTTTAACATATTTTCATCTCCACTTTTACAAAAGTGAATTTCACTTATAAGCCATCAAAAATGTTCATTAAATGAATTTGAAAATAATGGGAAAAATGAGGGTTTCATACTAGCAGTTCTCTTTTCTTTATTCCAGTCTCTTATGTAAGCACCCAGCAGAATCCAGTGGACAATGAGTAGCAAGTGGGCACACTTTTGAGGATGCTTCCGGAAATCTTACACTACTATTTTAACCCGTACTCAGTCTTGAATCACTGGTTAATATTTTAGTTGTGGTTTCCTTGCCTACTTTTACGGCAGCTGCCTCATGTCCCCATGCTTGCCAAAGATAAAATGTCCGTGTGACCTACTTCTCCTTGCAGGGTCTTAGTACTTTTGGGATTCAGTTCATTAGATCGCCTTCTGATGTGAGCTTTGTGATGGGCTAAAGAATATGAACTTTAAAAATTAGACAGCTTTCTCTTATTTTTCTGTAGCTTTCTACAGCCTTAGTAAGAATGGAAATAAGTGTAAATTATTAACAAACACATTTAAGCTTATGTTATTCCTATTTGTATCAAAAGCAATTCATATCTGTACTAGTACGTAGGGCTCTATTTTGCTGTGATAACAAATAACTCCGCAGTATCACTAGCTTTAAACAACATTCAAACTACTTGTCCATTTTAGGATGGCAAAACATCTGCTCAGATTTATTTTCACACTAGGATCTAGGCTGACAGAGCAGTCTCCATCTGGAATTTTTCAATTTATTATGGCAGAGAGAGTTTAATTGAATGTGAGTAGTAAAGTGAATACAATTTTCATCACTGGAGAATGAACTCAATCATCTTTTCATAAATCCTTTTATTATAAGTCTCCATTTTCTTCTAAAACTGCACTTAAAAATCAGAGCCAAGGTTTGGATACTTAGAAGAGACTAGATTAATATCAGATCTTATAGACCTTGGGTCTAAAAACAAGGCTCATTTCAGTTTGGGTATGTGTTACACATCTCACCATGTTCTTGAGTTTACTGATAGGAATACAGACTCTACTTCCAATCAGACTATGCTTTAGCCAGTTATATACTTGGATGGATATTAGGTTCAGTTCTTTATTCTGAGGATACAGTGGGTTGGAGAAATCATAAGAATCAAGAAGATTTTCAGGATATAAAATAAGTACTTTGGGGAAAACAATAAAATATGTGATTTTACTTGGAAAACTGAAAGCTGAGGAGAGAGGTAGTAAAAATCACAGGATCAGAAGGGTCATCTGTTCAGATTTTATTTACTTATCTTATCTATTCTCCCATTTCATTTCTAGTGAAGAGACTTCATTTTAGAAAGATAAAATGGGCTCCTGATAAAAAAGCAGAAATTTAAGTTAGAAGTCAGAAAAATCTTCTGGCAGCAAAGTTTATTAAATCATGCAGTGACTCTTCAAGTCAGTTTTGAAACTTCTTTGCTAAAGTTCTTTAAAACTAAGTTAGTATCTCATCATTGAGTTTCTTTAAATTATTGTCTAGAGGAATGGATTCTGACCTCATAAGATCCTTTCCTAGTCAAACATTTTATTTCTTATTGAAAAAAAAACATACACAGCTTGCTTTCGAATAATGCTTTAACTTTTCAAAAAGGTTTAACATTCATGTTCTGATTTGATTATTACAACTCTATTCAGTAGGTCTCGATTTTTTTTCTCTTTTTTTTTTTTTTTTGAGACGGAGTCTCGCTCTGTCGCCCAGGCTGGAGTGCAGTGGCGCGATCTCGGCTCACTGCAAGCTCTGCCTCCCGGGTTCACGCCATTCTCCTGCCTCAGTCTCCCGAGCAGCTGGGACTACAGGCGCCCGCCACCTCTCCAGGCTAGTTTTTTGTATTTTTTTTAGTAGAGACGGGGTTTCACCGTTTTTTTCTCTTAAATAAGGAAACATAAAGAGATGAGACAACCTGTTAAGTGGCACACATGCGACCAGAACTTGGTCTCTTTGAACACTTCAATCCTGACTTGATTCTTTACCATAGTGTCTTTAGTTTGATGCTAAATCTTGGTAACAAACAGGAATGATTTTAATATCTAGATGAAGAATTCTAGATATTAGAGTGATAAATATTTAAGATCATTAAGCCCAATTAGAACATTCCACATACAACACAAAATTACAATTATGTGCGTGTATGTGTGTGTACATCAATACATATATTCTACTATGATAGTCATGTGTTACTTGAAGAAAGAAATGCTTTCGGAGCAATGTGTCCTTAGTGATTTCATTATTGTGCAAACATCATACAGTGCACTTTTGCAAGCCTAGATGGCAAAGCCTACTACACACCTAGGCTATAGGTTATAGTCTATTGCTCCCACACTACAAAGGTGCACAGCTTGTTACTGTACAGAATACTGCAGGCAATTGTAGCACAATGGGAAGTATGTCTTTATCTGTATGTCTGTATCTAAACAAATCTAAATGTAGAAAACAGTAAAAATATGGGATTTTAATCTTATGGGAGCAGCATTATATATGCAGTTCATAGCTCACCAAAACATCACTATGAGGCGTGTGACTGTATGTATATATGTATATATACATATATGTATATGTTTTGAACAAAATATTGT
The DNA here is from genome assembly GCF_003255815.1 of Theropithecus gelada. Classification (NCBI taxonomy): domain Eukaryota; kingdom Metazoa; phylum Chordata; class Mammalia; order Primates; family Cercopithecidae; genus Theropithecus; species Theropithecus gelada. The sequence goes on from NC_037671.1 coordinate 26,682,298, forward strand.
TTAACAAACAGGATTTATATCTCAAATGATACAAAGTATCATTGTCAATATTCTCCTTCCCATCTCATAGGCTCCTCTGTGAGATGTGTCTCAGGTTCTATATACAAGAGTCTTCCATGTCAACCAGACAGACTCCCATCCCTGGCATTGGAACAGCAAGTTAAGCTTGTAAGTTGACTCCCTCATGGCTAATATTTTTTCTGAAAACTTAATCAGACAATTTGATGGATCAGGTGGCCTCTAAAAGTCTACCAACACTTAAATATCTCAATCTTTTAGGTTAAACTTTCCTGTCACTTTATATTTGCAGTCTCCTAAACTCAAATATTCATGGAGATCCATAAGACATCAACATATGCAGTATTATGCCAAAGGCATTTTAAGCTTTTCCATTTTCCACAGAATTTGAACTTTTAAAATAACAACCCCACCATCTTTTATTTTTTACCTACAAACAAGTAACTTTCAGCAAAACACTTGAACGTAAGACATTGTGTTCTAACAGTCATTGAGTGGGATTTGACTGGAAATATTGCCTCTGCTGTTATGCTGTCTGTGTATTGAGTTCCTGGCAGGATAATCCTGGCATTAAAAAAAAAAAGCATTCCATCTATAGAGTATTTTTTCAGGCATTATCAGTGCCAGCCATGGTTTTAGGTTACATTTTAACAGTGAGGTGGGGAGAGATTGCCCCAGATGGTGGATGTAAAATGTGCCATAAATTTTAATGAAGCAAATAAGTCACTAATAACCCTACTGCTAACACTGCTATGTTTGGGGCCGACCTTAATAAAGGAAAATTAAAAAGGCACATGTAGCCTTTAAACAAGTACCTAAGAAGCCTAATATGATTTACTAATTCAGCTATTCACACTCTGATTGCATGGCCCCTGGTCATCTGCTCAAGTACAGCTGCTTCATGTAAAATAAATAAATAAATAAAAAGTTTATTGACCACCAGATGTCCCAGTCTGTAATGGGTGCTGGCAGATTTCAGGTCACTCAGAGTTCAGGCAGATTTACTCAATATCCATATATTTTTGGTAGCAACACTACCTTGGAAATTGTACCTATATAATTGTTTCAGTCAGAGCCCAGAGACAACTTTCTTGCTCTCTTTCAGTCGTGAGATCTTAACCAATGGATCTCTTTTTGTGAAGCAAAGTCTAACAGATAGGCTGTTGGTTAAGGATTCTGGGAAAGGACATATGGGATCTTTTCATTTTTCATTAAAAACTTGGCAGAAGATTCATTAGGCTAGGCATCATTAAGCCTTTACCAACCCAAGCAATTAACTTGGATATGGTAACTGAAAACCATTTTCTAGTTGCGATAACTGATGTCCGGGGCGGGGGCGGGTCACATGACTCACCAACAACACACAGAGCATAGAAGAGAACCAACCATCATAGGCAATCCTCTTAGACCACATGATGCAATAACGTGCATGTATAGTGTGCATATGTAATAATGTACTAGTATGTCTATGCATCATTAAATTCATAGCAAAAAAAAAAAAAACTTCAAAGATGAGATTAAGAAATGAAATGATTAGTATTTTCAAGTATCTGACTAAGTGTGATAGCTTCACCATTCTTAGACAATATCTAAAACCAGGATATATAGTTAAGGCAATTGTTCATTAACCATGGTGGATACAAATCTATATTTCAAAAAAATTCTTCTTTATAATATTAATTCTAGTATGCCAATTTTTTCTCAGATCCAATTATGCCATCCGCCTCCTGAAATCATTGATGAAGAGCTGAAATGAAGTGGACAATTGCCAGTTCTGCCATCTCCTATTTTTTGCTGTCATTATGTGATTCACATTATTTTTGACCCATAGTTACTCCTCAAGACTCTGTTTAAGCCCCTTGTCCATTTCATAAGGATTTAGCTTAGTTAAAAGAAGATAATGTCATTTAAAATCCCAGTTAATTAGGAGCATGCAAATTGCAATATATCACACAATTTCAGAAGCCAACAACAGTGTGAAGACACCATTGGCTGTCCCTCTGTGGGGGTGGGCACTCCCTCCTGACACCTCACCTACTCTACAACACACGGGGTTTCCAGCAGATGGATAGAATGGGGACCCCAGAGTCAATCAGCTCACATGTCATGTATACTTCCTTTATTACAACTTATTCTTTATTTTTAGATAAAAATGAATATCAATAGAAGTTCTGGGTTTTTTTTTTTTCCTCACATTCAACATTAGCAATTATCATCTGGAGCCATAAATGATCTCCAGGTAGCCTTAGCATCAACACACCCACAGTCTTTAGTCCAGTGCCTCATATCTGACTCTCTGCCCAGTCCAGTAAAATATTCCTGTTTCTCAACATATTCCAGTCACTCTTCCAAAACAACTCAACATTTCAGGTGGTGTTAAATTACATGTTCCAGAACTACTTGATACAGATTAAAAGACACATGCAGCCAGGAAAACACAAGAAATACTATGGCAGATATGCATGAAGTTTGGTCAATAAGTCTTAATTTGATATTTTCATGCCAAATATAACGAAAGAGAAAGTTCAGACACATCCGTGCATATGTGTGTATGGTTTTGCATCCTAGGTTTCAACACACAAAACAAATTATGTGGCAATCATTGGTTATATAACAGGGGACTTCAATAGCATGTCGGGTTTGCTTTTGTTTTATACACAGGATTTTTTAGCTCATATGATCTATTTTGACTGTAAACTTGTTTATCTATGTAGATAGTTTTCCTTTTATACCTTAATCCCAAGCAAGAAAAAATATGCCACTTCATCCATACACGCAGACAATCCAGACTGACACTGCTCCAGTCACGTGAACTCACATCTATCCATAAACACAGAAACTAAAGACCGTCTGCTTCTCCCAGTTACCAGTAAAACTTTGAATACAAATGAGAACCATGTCCCATCAAACTTAAAGTGTAATGCTTCAGACTTTTATCAGGGTTATTACTGATTACATTAACCCTTATGGTGGAAAAAGGAAAGAAAATCTCTGTTGTTTGGTAATATTTTTGTATATGAACACATTGTTGAGGATTATTTACAATCTTTTGTCATTTCCTACCCAGTCTCCCCAAACTTTTTTCACCTTAAATCTGTGAGTTAATTTTCACCACAGCATGCAGATTCCAGGATTTTTTTCATTTCCTGTTTGAAGGCAAAAACATTGTTTCTGTACAGCACGCTGATGAAAATTCAGAACTATTCAGTTTTCTAAAATGTTTAATTTCAAATAGTGATGTCAGAGGATAATAGACTAAGACCTATGCTATATTTCCAATGCAAACTAATTTTTAATGTAAAAGTTATTTTTAAATAATTTTAATATAATTAATTTTACATTAGGGTGATGAGGAGGAAGTAGATTGCATGTTTAAGGGAAACCTTTCCATTTAGCGATATGAAACGTTCAATTCAATATTTCAACAACAAATGACCTAGTCTGTCAGTCTGTCTTTTATTTGTCTTACCCTCAGTCAAGAAAGTGAGGAATACCCTGCTTTTCAAATAAATACTGTACTGAAAATCAAAACACCACAAAGGATCTAAGCAGAACCGCCATCAGGAGCTTCAGGGATGGAAGATTTTAAACATGGCTTAGAAAATATTTTCCTAAATTGGGAGCCAGACAAAGATGACCGAATAGAATGGGAGAACAGTATGCACTCAGAGTCTTATTCCTGAGGGGTTTCTTACACCTTCCCCTTAGACTTGTTTAATTAGCTGGGGCCTATTGTATTTATTCGGTAGATTTGGATACAAATGGAAAAAAGGTCTTTTCATCTCTTTTTATCAGTAGTCCCCCAAAGCCAAGGCAGGTGTCTGTGGGATTAAACATAATTACAAAGGGAGAGAGAGAGGGAAGAAGGGAGCTAGATAATAATTCCCAACAGAGCTGGAATTTGAGAACGGGAGCAGGTGCTGCAAGAGGCCCCATGTATCCAACTAATTTGAGCCACAATGTTGTGTAAAGGCCCACATATTCATCCTTTCAACGGGGAGGGCACTGGCAGCCTGTGAGTACAAAGACAGGATGCCAGGATGGCCAGCCCCGGCACCATGGCTACCAGGGTAACCAGACCCTGCTTCTCACTGCTGCCTTTGTTGGGTGGCAGCCACGGGAAACAAAGTGCCACTTCTTACCATTGTACAGGCACATGCATAATATCCTTCTTTTGCCTCATCATCATGAATTAGCAATTACTCTATTCTTCGATAGAAGAGCAGCCGCAGGTGACAAAGCACCGCAACTTCTAGTTTATAGTACTGAAGCCCTTCATTTGGTGTTTCAAGTTTTGGATTGACCTCTTCAGCTAGTGTATTCCCATTGTGAAGAAAATTCTATGATCCCATAGAAAAGTGGTTTTCTTTCTCGATTTGGAGGGTCTGACCCATGGTTTGACTGGAGGGGGTTAGAAAGTACTGAAAGAACTATGCACAAAAAGGTCCTTCTTCAACTCAGAGAACACCTGGACTACACAAAGGAGACACAAACCCGAATGCTGTCACCCACCCACGGCTCCACAGCCGCTTCCCAACACAGACTGAGCCACGATGACTCCGTCTGGGCTCTCATTGAAGATCCATTCTTTAATCAAACTTTTAAGATAATGCCACTTTTTATCTCGTTGTACCCATGGCTCACTCGCATTTAAAGAATGAGAGGGAACTGTGAGATTTTCGTTCTGATGGTCCTGCACTTTCTAAACTCCACGAATGGAGAAGAATTGTAACAATAACTTATAAGTTATTTTGATGAAACTTGAAAGAAGGCTTTCTTTTAGGCCCCAGAAAGAAGAGAGCCCTATTTTTCTGCTTGGACTAATTTTTGTTTTATTTTTCAGACCTTAAAGGAACACTTAAGTGTCAGCATTCCAGATTATACTAATAAAACTGAGAGAATAAAGTTATTTTTTCCAATTGTGGCATGGGGTACCGTTTATTTCATTGCAATACATATCACTGTGTAATAGGAATATTCTATTTCTATAAGTAAAATGTCTGTTTTGATATTTTCTGTCAACTAGAAAAAAATGAAAAAATGATTGAGTTTTGATGTAGAAAATTATAAAATGACTTTATTGTTTAATTGCACATTTCATATAAGCACTCAGGTACAGTCCTTTTATATATCAGCACGTACATTGTAAAATACCGGGAGATATAGCACCTAGCTACTCTAATCCCAAGGGCAATATGCCAGGAATGTTAAGATTTATAGTTTGACGAATGTATGTATTTAAGATACAGGAAGAAATCTTAACCTAGGCCCGTTATTAGCCCTTTAACATTTCAGAATATATCAGAGCATGCCAGGGAAAATAAGAAAAAAAAAATAAACATTTAAAAGATTAAAGAGCATTTTTAAGGGTACTGAATAAAGGTGGACAACTAGTTCTAAGACTGTGGAGTAAATTAAGGGTATCTTTGGACTTCTAAAGTAACATAATGAATGGAGAAAAAAATCACACTGAAGAAAATGTTAGGATGCACTGGTTCCATGCAGGGATACTGGTTGGTTATAAGTGGGAAGAATTGGAGACAGAGATGAGATTATCACCAAGGAAATTATATCTTTTGTTAGCCTCTGGGGAATTTTATATCAAGATTCTAAGAAGGACCCTATGCAGTAGGAATAAAATTAGTGCAATGATAGTGCAATCAACTGCTTGGAGTTATAGAAGAAACAGTTAAAGGTAGTCCTGCATGAAGCCTGATAAAGCAATTGTAATCATGATGAGAAAGGGGGCTCTTTTGTTACTCCAGCGAGGACATCATTAGAGACTGGACCAGGCCATGTCTCATCAGGATAATAGTAAAATCGTAAGAGAAGCATGAAGTCATAGGCAGTGTGATAGGAACAACAGCTTCAACTGTGAAGGGTCAATTTATACAAAGCCTGAAGAAGCCCCATGGAAAATTAGAGGAGTAGCAGAAAGGAAAATATCAGAAACCTTGTGAAAGCAGGCCAGCCACCACTGAGATCCTTTCAGAAGGGTTGCCTGGGGATTCTAGCAATGAATCTGGAGGGACTTGAAGATAGAAAGTTTTGTTATCGTTTTTATTATGAATTTTATGGTAATTGCACCTATACCTTGGTTATATCTGAGAACCCCTGGTTTCCTATAATTGCAATATATGTATACCTATGAAACATTTATGAATAAATATTTTCTTTCTTTTTTTTTTTTTTTCTTGAGACAGGGTCTCTCTTTGTCACCCAGTCTGGAGTACAGTGGCATGATCTTGGCTTACCACAGCCTCAACCTCCCAGACTTAAGCAATCCTCCCACCTCAGCCTCCTAAGTAGCCAGGATTAGAGGTGTGCACCACCATGCCTGGCTAATTTTTGTATTTTTGGTAGAGACAGAGTTTTACCACATTGCCCAGGCTAGTCTCGAACTCCTGGGCTCAAGCAATCCACCTGCCTGGGCCTCCCAAAATGCTGGGATTACAGGCATGAGCCACCACGTCCAGCCCATTCATGAATATTTTCTAAAGAAAAGCATTGACAGAATGAAACCTGTCTTATTTTAGTATAAATATTTTGATAGGTTTAATATTCAAATATCATGAACTATATTATTGACAATATGACTAAATATGACTATACTATTTAGAGTCTGTGTAAAGCATTTATTCAAACCTTGGAAATAGTGAAAAATATTCAGAAAGCATTCTGGAGAAGTAGACAGCATTGGTTAAATTCATTCAACCTGATCACTAAGCTGAACTCAGATCTGGGAGTGAGTCTTAGCTTGGAAACAGCTAGCAAGCATCTGAAGAGAGGTTTGGGCTTTGAAACAGGAAGGGATGAGAATTTTTAGAAGTATTTAGCCACCTCTTACTTTACAAATGCAACACCAACTAAATCAGAAACTTGGATTGAGCAACAATTTCAGGCTTCTTAGTTATGTGGCTTTCAAGCCTGGGTATGGAAGGAACAAACAAGGAGAAGAAGTAGAGAATTCCCACAGCTGAAGACTGTAGGGCTCAGCTCTAGGCACATCCTAAAACCCCTCTGTCCATCCATAGCACCTCAGAAGTGGGGGATCTGTTTAGAAATGTGTGCATCTCTCAGCTAAGATGGAGTGTGCAGGGAAATCAGGGAAGTCAAGCATATCTAGTCACCAAATGGGATCATACAAGGAGATTCGTGGGGTGGTCTATGTAAAATTTTTGCCACGGAGTAGCTTCATCTATATAGATCTACAGCCAGCTACCTGGCAGTGGGCTGAGGGCTGCTATCATACAGCAGAAACTAGAGACAGGAAGATAATCCACATGTGAAGCAGAGAACGAAGACCAGCTGGGATCTGCCAAGTACCTCTTCCTATTGGCTCATCACCATATCTCACTGAAATCACCTTGCTTGAGTAATGGCTGATTCCAAATCTTGCATGACATTCCCTTTTCACTTCTCACCTTGAAGCATGCAGGGGAAAAAAAGATTCTGAAAAAATAGAGCTCCCAGCCTAACCAAGTTGGCATACCACAATCTGGCAGTATCTATCCACTTTCAACCTGACATCCATACACTCCTCTTTTAATAATATTTAACTTACACGTAAAAAGAATAGTAAAACATTTAGCATGTCATTTCTAACACAACCAAAATCACATTTACCATCTACCCAAAACAGCAGAGACAGTCAGTGTATTCACCTGTCGGTGAGGTTCATTTCTCTTCTAGCTAAGTCACACATACCATTTTTAATATATTGTAAGTCAAATATTGAAATACATAGTTAATTGCTAACATACCTTACATTAGCCATCATTTCTGCGATTGAGCATGTGGTCATATTTGGTATTTCTGATGTTCTTCTTCCAATACCCATTCCTTATTCCCTTCGCCCCTACAAAGAATCTTAGTTTGTCATGGTTCTTTTCTAGATGGGATCATCTAAACCTTCATTGCTGAAGTATGTAGCCATTTGCAGTCCCACCAGGTTGTAGTTTATAATTAACTTCTATTAGAAAACATGGTAGCAATAAGAGGTGTCCCAGGAGTATGCCTCTCTTTGAAAATTCTCCCTGTATCTATTGTGTAGTAAAAACCAAATTCCCCCTTAATAAAATTGATCATCCCAGCCTCATGTCTCATAGTTTAGTGTCATAAGGAGCCCAAAACACCCAGGTGGCAGACTCAGCTTCCAGTTTAATGGAAACAGTATGCAGCCCCTGGTGGAAGAATTTCCTTTTTGAAACTAAGACCTCTAAACCAGCAGAGCCCCAAATTGTGGAAACAGAAGGCAAAAATTCTGCTAGTGGGAATTAAGGGTAATAGTAGGAGAAGCCACTTATATTTCATTCCTTGATTACCAGAGCTGTGACTACTAGCTATGGGAGTAACAGCACCATAAACAGGTCGCTAATTCAAAGAATACACTGTAGCCTTCAGGCTATTACCCCAGCATCACGAGTATTACCCCAGCACCATGACTATTACCCCAGCACCATGACTATACCCCAGCACCATGACTATTACCCCAGCACCGTGACTACTACCCCAGCACCGTGACTATGACCCCAGCTCCGTGACTATACCTTAGCACCATGACTATGACCCCAGCTCTGTTACTATTACCCCAGCACCATGACTATGACCCCAGCACCGTGACTATTACCCCAGCTCCATGACTATTACCCCAGCTCCGTGACTATTACCCCAGCACCGTGACTATTATCCCAGCTCCATGACTATTACCCCAGCTCCGTGACTATTACCCCAGCTCCATGACTATTACCCCAGCTCCGTGACTATTACCCCAGCACTGTGACTATTACCGCAGCACCGTGACTATTACTCCAGCACTGTGACTATACCCAGGCACCATGACTATTATCTCAGCACCATGACTATTACCCCAGCACCATGACTATTACCCCAGCACCATGACTATTACTGCAACTCCATGACTATTACCCCAGCACCATGACTATTACCCCAGCTCCATGACTATTACCCCAGGACTGTGACTATTACCCCAGCACCATGGCTATACACCAGCACCGTGACTATACCCCAACACCATGACTGTGTCTTCAAAAGGCCACTTCATAGTTCTAACAGTTCAGGGAATACAGGTGATGGGAACATGATAAGATTCATGCATTCTGTCAGCATAAACCTGCTCAGATTCAACCCACGTGGAATGTCATGTCAGAGAAAAAATATTCTGTAAGTCCACAAATAGTTGATTTGGAAGTGATATTCTGAACAGAAAAGGCAAATCCTTTCCAGAGTGAGAGAAAATGCTGCCCCAGCCATGATGGGCATCACCCTACATCACTAACCTGCACACAGATGACTGGTTCATGCTCCTTGAGCCACACTGGGGGCTCAGGGTTGGTCTTTGCTGCTGGCAGTTTTGCAATTCACCAGTGCCTGCAGCCAGAACAGCAGTGTTGGATAGATGTTTATGTTGCTGAATTCATGCCTAATCTCCTATGCCTGCTTTTATGGCCACTTTTTTCATGAGTTCATTGTACAAGGACAGGGGTGACTAGAAAAGGAAACTGATGACATTCACAGAATAAGTTGTCTTGTCCAGGAAATCCAACACCTTTTGCTGGTGTTTCTATTTACGAAAATTTGCAAAGGGAACGAATATCTTCACACTCTATGCCCAATTGAAGATATCTAGTCATCTTGCCTAGACCCTGTTGTTACTGAATTTTCAATCATGTCCGCTTCTAATATTTGACCTTTCAGTCCAATTGTTAACTACTGCCCCCATGAATTAATGTAGATCTGTATATCTCAGCATCTCCCCTTCCAAATAAAGCAAGAAATCATGTGCAATGCTCAAAATTTAGCCCATTGGAAGGATTTACCTTCTTTGCTGTCCTTCAGGAGCCCCCTGGGGTATAACTGGAGTGCTTCAGACACCTACTTTTGGATAAATTGAGCAGACCATACAAAATCATCTGTAAATCACGACCCAATTTTTTATTCCCCAGTCAATTCATCACAGGGAATTATTCATGAGGCAATAGCTGATTTTTGAGAGACAGAGAAAGAACGCAATTGTATTAGTCAAGGTTCTCTAGAGGGACAGAACTAATAAGACAGATGTATATATAAAGGGGAGTTTATTAAGGAGTATTAACTCACATGATCACAAGGTGAGGTCCCGCAGTAGGCTGTCTGCAAGCTGAGGAGCAAGGAAGCCAGTTCAATTCCCAAAGCTGAAGAACTTAGAGTCCAATGTTTGAAGGCAAGAAGCATCCAGCACAGGAGAAAGATGTAGGCCAGAAGACTAACCCAGTCTAGTCTTTTCACATTCTTCTGCCTATTTTTATTCTGGCCACACTAGCAGCCAATTAGATGGTGCCCACTCAAGATTGAGGGTGGGTCTGCCTTTCCCAATCCACTGAGTCAAATGTTAATCTCCTTTGGCAACAATCTCACAGACACACCCAGGAACAACACTTTGCATCCTTCATCTCGATCAAGTTGATACTCAATATTAACCATCATGGCAATGTAGCAAGATTAAGAGCCATGGGAATCTGTTACTTCCTCATGCAACTTACTTACGCCTTGACTGTTCAGGCCCAGTCTTAAATATACTACTTGAGCTTCATGATAGAACTTTGCTATGCACACACAGCTTTATGACTTGGTGGGTCACACAATGCTCAGTTCATTGTGGGCATCTAAGGCTCCAGGGAAACTTAGGAATCCAAGGGCAAATGTTCAGTCTACTAGTCTAGATGTTGCTCCTCCAAAGTAGAATAATTATCTACAGAAGATGGCATGGCTTACGTTCTACAATATTAAGCCCATATAGTGCTTCAGCTATAGGGGCTTTACAAAAGTTCTATACACATAACTATCTGCCACAGACATTTCAAGAATCATTGAGCCAGCTGGGTCATACAGCCCAAGTGTAAGAGCATCTTACATAGCAACTTGGACCTGTGAGAAGGCCACCTCTTGCTTGAAGTCCCACTTGAAACTTGCATTCTTTCCTAATACTCCAAAAATGGGGATACATGGCTTTCAAATTTCAAAAAGGTTCACTAGATGTTACGTTCATCCTTTTTTTGTAGTTACTGTAGTCAGAAGTAGCAACTTCTCCTTCACCTTGGAAAGGATATTATAGCACAGTCCAAGATATATCACCAAGTTGGCAAGCTCTCGAATGTTAGATTTATTTCTCAGCCTCTGGTACACATGCTTCTTTCCAAAATATCTAGGACAGTTGCTGTTTCCTGCTCTTGACTCCTATCACCCTAATAGCAGCGTAGTGGTCTGATATGAAGTCTCAGTGGAGAGGTGATCAATGCTCCTGTGGATAAGATTATGATGGAGGGCTGGAGTACTGATGTAGCCCTACAAGAGAAGAGCAAAGGGCTATTTCTGGCCCCACAAACTGAAAGCAATGTGCTTCTTATAGCCTTTTACTGACATATATAAAGAAAAAAAAAATCAAACACATCAATAACCAGATATCAGGGGGTGTGTTTACTTGTCCCAGTAAACAAACCACATCTGGAACAACAGCTGTGACTGGAGTTACAGATTAAGTTCAAACAGTCCACTGTAATTATTCAAGGTCTGCCTGTATTTTGCTCAAGACAAATAGGCGAGGTTGGATGGGGATACGGTAGGAATCAAAACCTCTGCTTTCATTGAGTCTTCAGTGGTGGCATCTGTGGTAAAAACACCTCAAAAGTCCTTATTGGTAAACTAAATTTGTAGCTGCCTTCACATGTTCCTTTTCTGCCTCTCCTGTGTATGCCCGTTCTAACACAGCTCTTCCATTCTAAATACACCCCTGATTTCACTGGCACTTGCCCAACTGCAGAGCATGGCCCCCGCCTACCTCTTGTGCTGAGTCTCCTGTGTCTTTTAATAGAGAACAGAGGATCTGTATTACCTTCCTGGTTTACCACCATCTACTGAGTGTGAAAAAAATCTCTCAACTTTGTTTTGGTTTCATTTGTTTCTTTGAAAAGAAAATTGTTACTTCTATACTCTCAAGTCTCTTCAGCATTATACCTGCAACATAACAGATGTTCAATAAATTATTTGTTAACTTAAAGATTTGTGAAAAGGAAGGATTAAGTGTGCCTTTACTATATTAATTATAGAGGCTTTATTGTATGTTCCCAAGGCAAATTGAGGAGTAGGTCAATCCACACTGACAGTTGCTCAGAACCAGGGTCAATGTTGAAAGTGCTAAGAAACAGAGATTTCCGGGGTTACAGACTCAGGCCCCGTCCTACCAGGGCCATTCGTTCATGAAGACTGATAGGATAGCAAAAACATGTGAAATCTAATAAAATCAAACAGTAAGATAAAATGAAATTTTGAGAATATTATAAGATCTATTCTTTCACACAGATACACACTCTAAATAAAAGCGACACAGCATGCCCAGACTAACCATATAATGGATTAAAAAGATGCTTTTAAGAATGACAGGGTATGTGATTAATAATTATGTTGGGACAGCATGCATAAACACAGGCTTCCCCCAGGCAACCTAGACAGATGGCCATGGAGTGACAATCACCTGTGATACACCTAGCTTATTAGTTAATATTTGCAAGATGGGCCCTGAGGGGTCAGAGTCAGGAAATAACTTATTCCATGTGACCCATATCTCTTAACACATAACTACCACTATTGTATTTGGAAACATCACCCCCTTTTCTCTTACTTTTTTTCATTACTTTCATATGCATCTCCCTTAATTTATGTCCTATTAAATTCCCTTTATGTTCTAGTTTTTCATTTTGTTTCTCTCTTATACTTAAACAAGTTCAACTTATTAATAATATTCGACCTTTCCATCCAGGTGTTCTTTAGAGCTAGAACCAAGACCCTTGGGGTGGAATTTATCACCTGACATATAAATTTGCATTTCAAAAAGCAGATAGAAATTCAGGATCTCTTACTTCCCAAGTATAAAACTATGGAGACCTAATATAAATTCTCCAATTATACAAAAAAAAATAAAATAAAATAAAGAAAAAGAAATATTAACACGACCAGACTTCCTGATATCTTGAGAAAGCTGGATTTCCTAAGGAAAAAATACTTTTGGAGCTAAAACCAACCTTAGTAATCACCTTGTGCAGCTTATGTGCTAAAATATCTTCACTCACTTTCTGGGATCTTAGAAAAGCCATTGAAAAAGGAGCCCCAGTTTAAAGGAGCAGCCTTTAACTGACACAGCACACTTGGAGGGATTGCCGAGTTCTGTAATGTGAACTGTTTGCTTAGGAATTGCCTTGCTGTTTCATTACCAGAGGACTTGGATTCAGATCAGAATTGGAACACAGAAAATACCAGAATTGTTCCGTTATGGGGAGTCAAGCAATCATTGAAGGGGGTGTGCAAAGGTAAATTTCAGTTCACAGAGTCTCTGCAAATAAATCACTTTCAGCTGTCATACCACTAGTTAGCATGGGCTGACTGATCTTCAAATTGCAAGCTAGTAGTGACATGGCAGTGGCAGGTCTAAAAGGCAAAATGTAGAAAAATGTATCATTTTATCTTCTCTATTAACGAAACTTTCTCTTGCAGAGAGAATTTTTAACAACCCTATGATATGTGGTCATCAATGTCTGAAAGATATCTTTTTAATGAAATTCATCGTCAAAGACTTAATTAAGCTCAGTTAGTAAAGTTTCTCTTTAAAAAATAGTATCTTTTTCTTGTTTTTTTTTTTTTTTTTTTCTCAAGTCATTGTAGATGCTTTTTTGGTACTTTTTGATCAATTTGCTTTACCTACTATGGTTCACTTATGTGAACAGGCAAATATTTAACATCTAACTTATCTTGCCTAATCACTTATATAACTGCAATTATATTTGATTATCTATAAATGTAACATTCAGAGATCACTTGTGTTTTTCTTGACATATTAGACCTTTCCACACCCGTGATAATGAAACGTAGTTTCTGTGAAACTTCAGAGTGTGTGAATGGGTTTTGATTCTCTTACAGATCAATGGATCTCTTTCCGTCACTTATAGATCTTCACCAAAAACTCTGGTAAAAAGTTTCATTAGTATATCCCACTGTTTCCTAGCTTAACATTATAGACAATGCAGCACATGCTCATCTCTGTTACTGAAAAATCAACTCATGATACATGTTCCTCTAATATTGTGTTACTGGCATTTTATTCTATCAAGAACTGCATAATTACTTATAGATGCATGTATTTTTCTATGCCTTAAGAAAATCCCCTAGAATCTTCAACTTAACCAATTATTGTATACATGATACCAAAAGCATATGATTTTTGAAGTATAGATTATCTTTTGTTCTCTTTGTCTCAAAATCTTTGCCCCCAAAAGGCAAACCCTTCATTTGAAAGGCTGTATTTAAAAATAAAATTATAATTTTACAGCTAAGCCAGATGAACCATCTAGATGGTTAACCATTTCTCCAAGATCCTACTTTCTAAAGAGGGCTTATTATTGGAAATTCCCAAAACATATCAAAGTAAATAGAATAACATAAAGAACTTTCTAGCATACAAAATATTTTATACTCATGTAACATTCTTGCACCAGCCCTGGAATAAGCTTTTTCTCCAAGGAGCACTGGTTCTTTTTATTGTAAAATATCGTTTAAAAACCATGATACTATATTTTATATACAAATTTTGGGTTTTGTATCCCATTACAATGGCTCCTCCAATCCTGCACCATTACCCAACTATTTTAATTATAGAGGCTTTATTGTATGTTTTAATTTCTGGTAGGTCTAACTCCTCTTCTTCACCTACCAACAGCTCCTGCTTTTTAATTTTTATTTTTTTGCCTAGGCTGGAGTGCAATGGTGCAATCTTGGCTCACTGCAACCTCTGCCTCCCAGGTTCAAGCGATTCTCCTGTCTCAGCCTCCCAAGTAGCTGGGATTACAGGTGCCCGCCACCATGCCCAGCTAATTTTTTGTATTTAGTAAAGATGCGGTTTCACCATGTTGGTCAGCCTGGTCTCGAACTCCTGATCTCAAGTGATCTACCCACCTCAGCCTTCTAAAGTGCTGGGATTACAGGCGTGAGCCACCACCTTTGGCCAGCTTCTGCTTTTTAAGAGCTTCCCCAGATATTCTCACTTCCCTACTTCCCAGGTAAACTTAAACTTGTCTGTCTCCCAGAGATAAGGGTGGTATGTTATTGGGATTATATTAACTTATTTAGACAGACAGTCATCTTTATAATGTGGCATCTTCCTGTATTCCATATATTCCCATGGAATATATTTCATTATTCCTGTATTTTATCCTATATTGTCATTAATATGGCAAGAGTCATGTGGTATCTGTATTATTCTATTTTGACCATAAATTTGAAAATTTTTTAAAAATTACATTTTTACTTGTAGGTGTTACTCAACCCCAAGAAATAATCAAGTCTTACTAAGGTTGTTGGAAATTTAATCTCATTAAACCCATCTTAATATTTCCAAATATGTATTTTATTAACATTACTAGAAATTTAGTCTTTCCATATTTTAAAAAGATTGGAACAAAGTGTAGATATTGTTTATACTTGTATTGCATTATTGAGCCATTATTCCTTATTTTTTTGGCAGTCTAGACATTTCATCTCTTATAAATTGTGCAGCTAACTTATGTTTGACAAAAAATGCATTTTGTAACAAGAAAATGCATTTTGATGGAATGGCAAGTTCCATTAAATGGAAAACAAAACTGAAAAGGAAACTACATTTGTTGTTGTTACGTATATTAAAAGCTAAGACAGAATCAACATTCATCACTCTTTTCCGTTTTCTAGCAAATAATTCCAAAGAACTCTTTGCATTTGATGCTTTGACTCTGTGGCCTTCCCCAGTGTTACTATAAACACAAGGTTTTTGTTGTTACTACTTGTTTCAACAAAATTACCATGTCCTTCTTTATTCCAGTGTACCACACATTAGTTTGTGACAAGTGAAATCCATAAGGTCTCTCTCTAAATATATATATATAAATATTATGATTTGTGCCTACCTATGTTCGGAAAGAATCAAAGTGGCCTAAAATATGCTTACTGTGTAAATTTGCCAATAAATAGTCATATTACTTTTATATTAGGCCATTTTTACATGAAAACCTTATAGAGTTCAAATTAATACATAGACAGACAGACAGATGGGTTTATAAAATATACAAAAGGAAAATATGAAGTTATTTGGAAAACAAGGGAGATTTGTTTGAGGAACCAGAGGTAAGTTAATTATTGAAATACAGTACCTAGTTTGGTTCTGAACTTTCATGAAGCTAAAGCAAATAGAAAAAAATAGAGAGTGAGAAAAAAATATTAATGAACTGTCACATAAAAAAAAAAAAAAATTCCCCAAAACCTAACACCTCATCATCAGATCTCTGAACTAAACAGCTTCAGATATGCTTACTCCACTCATCAGCAGAGAAAATATTCATTAATCAGAATGTTCAGTGCAATTACTTATCCTGTTTAACTCCAGTTAACAGAGGGGTGAAAGAAAGAAAACTAGTATTAGTTATTGTTGTTGAAAATATGTCTAAACCATTTTGGTTCTTTGACCTAACAAATACTTGACAACATAAATCTTTTACAAATTACTGATGGCTCCAGGTAAACACTATTTCTCTTAGTGGAGTAATGATTCATGGAAAAACTTTTATCAAAACACTTTTTCATCTTTATTATGGAAATGCATAATTTATGTTTATAGACCAATGTCGCACTTAAAAATTACACTTTAAACTGCATTTTTGAAAGTATTATTATAGAATGAACCACAATATTATCTGGGTCTAGGACATAAATATTAGCGTAGCTATCTGGGTTAGAAAAGTTAATAGAATGTAGGCTGAAGGTAGAGCACCCTCTTCCAGGACAGCTCATATTGCTGGTTCCATTTCCATTTGCTTCCATGCCTCAACATATCTAATTGAGTATTCTGATGAATTTATGTTGGTCATTTGATGTCTCAGAAGGTATTTTTTTCAAGATACGGTAATAGATTGTCTTCTTCTAAATGATCTTGCAGTAAATCTTGAAAAAAATCTATGGGATTAACAGAACATCTATGTTCACGCTACCATACATAATACACTTAGGTTATCTTTTATGTCAAATATATATACATTTTATGTAATACGTTGCACAATGTGGACAGAATGATGAGAAGGCTAACAATCCTACTATAAGAGAACTTCTTGTCTAGTGGAAGAAACACTAATATAAATATTTAGTCACAATATGAGGTGCTTGGTATTTCATTAAATACAACAATAACAGCCTTGCCTCTGGGGGTGGAGAACATTTCCTAGAGTAGGGGATATTTGAGATGTTCTTACAGAACTATTAGAAATTTATTAGGTGAGAAAAAAAAAAAAAAAAACCATGGAGAAGAACATTTGGATCTGAAGTCATGAAAAACACCGAAAAGACATGGTCATATGAAAGAGAATGAATTAGAGTGAACAGGATGTTAATTTCTCAGATTTGAAGTGTAAGGCCAAGTGGAAAATAAGTCTATAAATATTATTGCTGCCTGTTGGCTTTGTACTGTGTCTACTGAACTAGGCTGGAATAGCATTTGCTAGAATTCTTGTCTCTGATGGATGTGGGCTATGGTTGACCACAAGAGAAAGGTACATGAGACTTGGAATGTAAAAGTGACTGAGAAGGAGGTTAGTAGGCTCTGAAGCTGGATTGGGTACCAGCTGCACTGCAGCTCTTGTACAAGGTTGCTGATTTTTTTGATCATCTAATTGCTATGGAGCAGCACTCAAGTCTGCAGCTCCTGCAGTTCCCCCTTCAGGCTAGCCTAAATATCAAGCACACGTGCTAAAGTCATCTAACTCCTGGAGGTCACCTTAGCTATCAGGATTGGATACAGTGGGAAACAGATACAGGTAGCACTTTGTCCTCATGGATAGCAGTTTGTCCTTTCTGCACCTCAGCTTTTAGTGTCCACTGCTGCCTCTACTGAGCTATAGCGACTTCAGCCCCGCCACCAGATGTAGAGGCAACAGCTTTCCAAAAACTTCTTCACCAGCTCCCAATGTTGTGTAAGATCCATTCGCTACAATATATCCCTTATTCCACATAACGTATAGTGATTTTTCTTCCCTGGTTGAATTTTAAATGATACACATGCTTTCTACTATTTAAAATTTACAAATAAGGTACAATGAATACTACCTTTCCCTCTGTAGAACTGACATAAATCAGAGTGGTTTTGTTCTGTATATTTATTGTTCTGTAGGGGAAGCAGCAAAGAAAGATCAAAGCTCAGTCTAGTTAGGGAATTAAAACGGTCAGCTATACCTACAAGAACATGTCCATGAAAAATCCACTCTTCTTAGCAAAGAGAGCAATCAATGGGTGGATCAGCTTGGATTCAAATTTGTTCACACAGATTAAGATTGGAAATGCAATCTTCATCCCGGGTAATATGAACTTGGGTTTTTCAGGTGAGAACTGATGATGTTTTCATAACTCTTCACATGCGTAAAATAAAAAATAATGCTACGACCAATGCTGGTAGAAGTTTTCCTGGTCCCATTTATTGTGAGGTCCAACAATAGTCTGTCATGTTTGTTACCTCAATCCAAGAGTAACTAGCAAACCGTTGTGCAAATGTTTAATACATTTGATAAATATGTTTATTTAATCCAGCAGTCACATATTGAGAATTGGCTCAAAACCTCTGCCTTTCTGGCAGGTAAGCTTTGCTAGTAGTTAACTTGAAGCTCTACAATTCTACTTCTTTGGTTTATTTAGCCAAAGAGTAAATATGAAAAATAAGACTTTAAGATGTGTTTCAGATCTAGAAGTATATTTACTCAGAGTTGTTTCTGTATATCCTGAAGAATAAATAGTTATTTGGATAAGGAAAAAGTAGAAGATTGGCCAACCATTCTTGATAAGGCCTATGGTGATGATGATGATGATGATGGTGGTGGTGGGTGGGTGGGTGTGTGGGGGTGTGTGTGTGTGTGTGATGGGGGTAGTGGATGACAATCTCAGGGTGTTGGGTTATTTGTTCCTAGCCTGCAAATTGAAAAGGGAGAAATAGCTTGTATTGACAATAAACATACAGAAAACCCAGTTGTAACGATTTCAATCAAATGTGTTGCCCTATTTTGTTAAGTAAGAATCAAGAGTACAATTAAGAAATCAATGATGATTATTGTAGAGCAAAACACTGTCTGGCAGAAAAAAAAAGTCTGAGAAAAGAACTTAATTTAGAAATGATCATAACTCCCCTAAAGCTAAATAACTTAACAAAACAAAATTTTAAGGCTTCTCTTACAAATAACCAGACAATTTCTCTCATTCCCAGAATAACGGCTCTTCTGTGGAGAAAACACTGTCTAGCTTCCTTTAAGATAAACATTTCCAAGCATAATATAGGAAATTTAAAAATTAAATGACGTGCTCAAGACTTTCTTCATTAGCAATCTGGATGTTATTTTCCAAATGAATGAGATGCATGAAGGATGAGTTACTAACTCCCCAGTATGAGTATAGCATTGAACTAATCATGAAACAGTGGAAACAGAGATAAACACGTAAGTTGAATACAAGAACGCATTCCAGCATAAGCACATAATAGCATTCTTTTATTTATATCCTAAGTGCATAATAGTTTAGATTAAAAATTGATGAAGTTGTGTCAGGACCAAGAGGTTGTAAGAACAGCTTTGTTCATTCAAAGTAGTCTTCATGAAGAACACGAGGCTGAGTGTTTTACAAAACAGGTATGTATGAAGGAGGAATAATTTTCTAGATCACAACAAATATTAAAACATTTTGAAGGGTGCATTGTTTATTGCTTAAAAATTCTGTTACTAGTTATTTGCCACAATAATTGGGGATGCAGCAATAAAGATTTCCATTGCAATGCTAATTAGAATAGCTAAATAATTTTGACATCCAAAGAGATCAACTATAGGGGACTGCCCCAGTATCTCTTGAAGTTGCAAAATCGGCACAGTGGCTGCACCCTCTTCTAAGACACGTAGATGGTGCCCCAAGATGAGGGGTGTAAAAGCCTGGATGCTGTGGAAGCAACCCTGACTGTTGAGAAGAACCAGAACCTGGTCCTTCTGTATCTGCTTGCCCTGGGTTCTGCCCGCACAGATGCTATTTTGGTGACTTCCGAGAGAGCCATTTCCTAGATGAGGAGGAAAAAACTCATCAAGAAGACTGACCACCCTTCACAGGCTGGACTGGGCCAATCTCCCTTCCAAAACCTCCCCATGAAGCAGCACTGTAAGGCTCTGGAGCCCGCGTCGTTTGAGAAGCCTCTCTGCCTCGCCTGGTACCAGGGCTTCTGGGACCTCCATCCACTAGGCAGCTTTTTAAGTACCTCCAGGGTGTTTAAAAAGCTCCAGGCCCTGTCTCAAGCTGTGAACCAGTTGGAAACAATAAAGCCTTTTGCAGCAAAACAAATAAATATATATCCACATAGAATTCCAACCAGATATTAAAATATTTGTTACTAATAAAACATATCCATAACATACTGTTAAAGAAAAATAAATTGCTTACAAAATAAACTGTACTCTGTGTGTGTGTGTGACAGAGAGAGAGAGAGAGAGAGAGAGAGAGAGAGAGAGAGAAAGAGATATCTTATTATATTCCCGGCCGGGCGCAGTGACTCACGCCTGTAATCCCAGCACTTTGGGAGGCCGAGGCAGGCGGATCACGAGGTCAGGAGATTGAGACCATCCTGGCTAACACGGTGAAACCCCGTCTCTACTAAAAATACAAAAAAATTAGCCGGGCGCGGTGGCGGGCGAATGTAGTCTCAGCTGCTCGGGTGGCTGAGGCAGGAGAATGGCGTGAACCCGGGAGGCGGAGCTTGCAGTGAGCCCAGATCGCGCCACCGCACTCCGGCCTGGGCAACAGAGCAAGACTCCGTTCCCCCACCCCCGAAAAAAACAAAACAAAACAAAACAAAAATATATATATATATATTCCCAAATTGTGGGGGTTTTCAGTTTTTTTGTATTTTTGGGTTTTACATTTTTTACAATAAGCATATTGCTTCCACAGTTGGAAGTAAGTTGTTCTAGTTTTTATTAAAATAAACAAGGGAGTACAGGATGAGCTGTGAACAACTTCAGATTTGAGAGGGATGTTATACCAAGGGCTTATCGAAAGGCCATCTTTACTCTCCTCTCTTTTAACGAAGGCCTCTCAGTAATGCCTTCTCAATTTATTTTCCCTTTTCTCCTCTCCAAAGCGTTCTTCAACTTGTTTATGGCCAGGTATTTTGTTTCCTATTGAGTACTTGCTTCTTAGTACACCATGCAATGGTGAGCCCCCAGGACGGATATCTAACAGAATCAAGGCGGGCTCAGACTAGTGACATCTTTGTCGAAGGTAAGGCAGCTTGACCGTGTGGAAAAAGCAGCTGCTTTGGGTAAGGAGAGCCGTGAGGAGGGAACACTTAAGGGCTTGGAGAGAAGATAAACAAGCATAAAGATACACCCACAATTTTTAGAGAAGGAAGATAAGGGAAATCTGATTTAAAGCTATCTCCTCAGTCAGCTCAGCCTAATGGGTCCTGGCATTCTGGGTGGCACTCTCATGCATCCACGAGGGGACTGGGGTTCAAGGAGCAATCAGATTTAAGACAATTGGCATTCAGCCTCCGCGAGGAGCAGGGACAGAGGGCTCTTTGTTGAATCAGGCAGCCAGAGAGTACCTTGTGCTGAGCAAGATCTGGATTAAGGGCGTGCATGCTCGCTTGTCACAAATGTTTTATTGTGTGTCTGGGCAAGTCATTCTCACTTGTTAAGGAACAGCCAGGGTTTTGTTCTGTATGGGCTTAAAATAAACCAGAAAAATCAGAGGGCCTTAGGGTGGGAGGGAGCAGGAGGAGTAAGAGTTCAGGTTTATGGTCTATTTTTGTTTGGTTAGCTCTTTAGCTTTTCGAATAAACAACTTCCCAGGGATTTTAAGGCTGAAGTCTTCATTATCTCTAATTTTAAAGTGTCATTTATGCTGATAATTCTTAAATCTCCACTGGAATAAGAAATTCACTCGTTATCTCAATATAAATGTCATCTTGGTAAAGTGCATTACATAAAATCAAAGTGTCTTAACCCTGACACACCAGATGAGCTGAGTTAAGACAATGGCAACCCATGAAGCAGTGTATTTTGAGTGTAGTTTTCCTTCATATTTATCTATGTCTCCTTTCGAAAAATATAAAAGTCTCACAGACACAGTTATTTGAAATACCACTAACGCAATGAAAAGCAAATCAAATACTGAGAATGTTTGCTTCCCCCCCCTGCAAACTACACAATCTCCTTTCCCCATTCTGCCATTTCCCCCACATCCACCACCTCCTCCCAGGACTGTGTGATCCCTATTGACAACCAGTAATTGTTTTCACATAACCAGAAAACCCGATCTCTAGCTCAAGCCCTGTTTTAACTTAGCTGCCTCCTGTGCTTACATAAGTTACTTATTCTCTCTAGATCTCAATTTTCCCATCTATCAACCATGGATGCTATAACCTGTCTTTTTATCTAATAGGGTTGCTGAGATTCAAGAATGATAGCAAATTTTAAGACACTTTGTGAACAGAAAACAAGTAACAGGAGTTACGATGTAAGGCCTTCAACTTTGTTATTGAAGTATAAGCTAACAAAGTCCACATCCTATCCCAAGAAGGAACAGTAGAGCTTACTCACAGTCTCCTTTGCCTCTGGGCATCTCAAAAGGACAACTTGAAAAACTGTAAATGTGTTCATTGCTTTTGAGAGAGTCACAAAAAGTTTAGGGAGTGGCTTAAGCCCAAGAAAATTAAGCAGGTTGTGGAAGAGGATAGAGATCATTGCACTGGATTTAGCAAAAGATGATAAAGTGTTTCCCAATTGACAGATGTAGACCTTGAAGAAGAGGAAGACAAAGTGGGCTGCTCTTGCTTCCTGTGTACTAGGATCACTGAGAGGGATGGTGTGCGGGAGGTCTAGACGTATGTGCTAAGTTGCTAACAGCTGCTGAAAGAACTAAAGGAACCACTGGAATAGAAATGCAGCCTCCCAAGGCAAGACTCTTCTTGACATGCAAGGTCCCCAGCAATGACTGTAACCAACAACAAATGACAGCATCCCAAGAGGTAAGAGATGAGTTTTGGCCATCTACAAGACTTAGAGAAAAGAAAACCAGATAGCCAAGTAAGATTGCCCTATTCCTTTCCCAGTCCTCTCTTCTCACACTTGACATTGGTGCATCTGTAATGTCTGCTTGCTAAAGCAGGAGGAGGCGAGAAGGAGAGTGAGAAGCAGGCAGAAACCTACCCCAGGGCCTTTTCCCAGGCCAGGCAAACACCAACCTAAAGTTGGCAGAGAGGAAGAAATCCTTTTCAATAAAAACTAAAGCATTTATTAATATTTTGGCCCGGACACATTCTACTTACTGAAGCAACACTGTATTTAGTGACTGAAAGTGATTATGGATCTTTCTAGGTAAGAGTAGTCTCGTGGTTTACCCACATTTCCATCCTGTGATAGAAGATAATTATGCACCTGCCCATTTCACCTTAAATAATTTTTAAAGGGATAAGAAACAGAAAATAAAATTATGTTTCTAATTATCCTTATTCAATGTATTTGTTATACATACTGGCTACAATGCTAACTTCTAGAACATTCACTGCTGATAGCATTTTAAAAATAAACTGCGAACCTCAAGAAACAACCTGGGTGAGATATCAAGCTCTGAAATTTTTAAATAAGCAACCACTGAGCACTTATATTTTATAAATAATTCTATTAAATATTATCGGGAGACAAGAAAAGAGAAGACAAATCCTCTGCTCTTGGCTTAGTTTGCAATACAACTGCAGTGTTAAAACATGCAATGATATTGCAAGTTGTAAATAATTGCACAGTGACCTACTAGCTTCCCCAAAATAACAGAGTGCAGTACATCTGTGTAAGAACAATCAGAGAAAGGATCTTGGTGTTCCTTGGAATGCCAGTGTTTATGCCTGTGTTTGACTTCTCTACCCTCTCCAGATCAGAGACTAGGCATTCTGGAGCAGTGTCCCGCTTACTTTTTATTTAACCCTTTTATTTCAAGCCCACTGAAGTGCATACCCTGAAACTCGTGATGCCCAAAACTCAGGAATTATCTCATGCAGTCTCCCTTAGTTGCTCTGAGAGTCACAGAAGGCAGACAAATGGGAGAATGGAAATTAAAAATGCAGACCTACAGACCTTTTCTAGAATGGGCATCACCAGGTCTCTTTGTGAAGAATGCTAGGTAGGCATTTCATACAGAAAGATGGCAGGAATGTTGGCCCACTTAGGACAATGGGGAGTCCATTCATAGAGAAACTCTCTAGAGAATAAAAGATCATTTTGTTTATAGGTTGAATCATGTCCCTCCACAAAATTCATATGTTGACATCCTAACCTCCGCATCTCAGAATGTGAACTTATTTGGGAATAAGAGTTCAAATAAGGCCATTGAAGATATAATTAATTAAAATAACATCGTAGTAAAGTAGGTGAGTCCTTAATCAAGTAGGACTGGTGTTTTTATTAAAAAACGAGTAGTAGTTTTAGATGAAAATTTCCCAAGTCTGGTGAGAGATTTACACTTCCAGATCCTGGAAGCTCAGAGAGCCCCAAACAGATACAAGGCAGAAAGGGTTTTCTCCATAGCACATTATCATCAAACTGGCTAAAGCCAAAGACAAAGAGAGAATTCTAAAAAACATCAAGAGAAAAGTTGGAAATCTGGACACAGAGACATGAAAATAAGGAGAATGCCATGTGAGGGTTGGAGGGATGCTGCCACAAGCCAAGAAACTACCAAAAGCTAGAAAAGAAGCCTAGAACAGATCCTTCCCTAGAGCCTTCAGAGGCACCACGGCCCTATGGACGCCTTGATCTCAGACTTCTCCCCCCTAGATCAGTGAGACAAAAAATGCCTGTTCTTCAAGCCACTGGGTGGCACTTTGTCAGGGCAGGCCTAGCAAACTAATACTACCTACCCTTTCTAAGAACCAGCTTACAAAAAATAATGAAAGCATTTCAACATAAAATTTATAAAAGCAGAAAAATAATACTTTAAAATAACACAGTGATAGAATCTAAGCCCCAAGAAAAAGGCAGACATATTTAACATGTATAAGTACTTCAAACTCAAGTATCAATAGAAACTAAAATAAAAAGGAGAACTTTTGAGCTCTGAAGTCTTTATTTATATCTTTATGACATCACATTTAAATGTTCTATTTACATATCCGTCTGCCTCACTTGTCTGAAAGTGCCTTAATAGGGACTCTGCCTGATTTACCTTCATAATCCTTGCACGTTGTATGGAACACCAAATAGTTTCATGAGAGATTCATGAAAGGGTAATAATCATTAGTCTTCCAAGAGTAAGTAATCATTATCAGGAACCTAACCACCAACAAGGAAGCATTATTTCACCTAATCTGTGACCCTGAGCCATGCTTGCGTATGCATTTCCCTGTTGTCGTTTAAATTCAAAACATGGGAAACGGGTATGAATATTAATCTACCACATACAGGTACAAACAAAATCACATTACCTTATTTTCTGTAATAAATAAGCTTATTTTTGACTCTAAAGTCCTGTCTCAACAATGGGGAGAAATTCAATTGCATCCAAGTGCTAAGAATGCTTCCTCTTGTCCTGGCATCTCAGCAAAAATGGGAGTGGACCTTGTCCTACAATGAGCAAGAGGCCGCTGGCATCTGCCTGTCATGGTTGCTCATTACCCAATGGCTAAGATTTCCTTAGCAGAGGATAACTCTGCATCTATGTCACTGTTGATTTTTCCAACACTGGAAGCCTAGGCCTGGAGATCCATTCTCTTTAGGTGCACCTTATAAGCATTCACGAGCCCGAGCACCTCAGCAGAAGGGAGCTAGGTCTCTTTCTATGTCCTAGTTAGAAAATCATTTTCAGTCTTCGGGCCTCTCTGTCTCTAAGAGCTGCTTCTGTTCTCACTCCCCAAGCACTCTCCTATCCTTACCCTAGAGGGACAAGCCTGCAGAATGCCTCTCTCAGGGCCCTATGATAGAAACTTAACTGAATTCAGTCTTTCTCACTGAAAGAAAAGCCAGAAGGAAAGACTGGTTCTCACCAATTGTTTCTTTAGTAATTCTCCCTGTCATATACTTTCTATCTGTTTGCAGCTCTCACTTCCAAACAAAGCAACATTTTCACAGATATTAAACTGGCTATCGATTAGGGAGACTCTCACATGTACCCTTATTTAATACACTTTCTTTCCCCTTCCAAAAGGAGAAAAATACAAGGCAAGTTTCCTGGAGTATACCACGATGGCTACAAAGAACGACAGTGATTGGACTATTTCACTAGACTGGGAGATGGATTTACACTAAGAAGCAGCAGAGAGTTACTGCACCCTCCTCAGCCACTGTGGTATTCGATTTTCATATCGCAGGGTTGGGGAGGAAGGTCAGTGCATAAGGGTTGGGGACTTACATTGGGAACATCTTTCACAGCCCAAACCAAAAGCTGCTCACCAGATGTGTGCAGCTCTGACAGCACCACATCCAGGAACATACTCCATATAAATTGCAGCTGCCTGAGTTCACATTAAGTAGGAAAATCAATTAGAGGAAAGCTGAAACAGAAACTGAGGGAAACCCCTCCAGTCTCCGTTTAATATTTCTCTACTTTTCCTTTTCCTTTAATCAAACTTTGATGAATCCAGCTAACTTTTCCATACCACTCACTGTCCCTGCTTATTCACTCAATGTGTGTGTGTGTGGGGGGGGGATTAAAATTCCTTAGTTCTTTCATTTCTCAATGGGTCCAGCATTGTTAATTATACCTTGACAAATTGACCCTAATATATACCCAAAACCTATTAGAAATGAAGAGTTTCAAGAATTACCTCTGGACTCTTCTTAAAATCTGCAATATTGTGTATGTGTGTGTGTGTATACACATGTATTCATACCTATATGCACATGTACACAGACTCTGTTTCAGGACTGGCGTGCAAAGAATCGGCCCCATCGCCCATTTTATTACTGTTTGCACATCTGGTGCAGAGCAGCAGTGAAGGCCTCAGTGTCTGCAGCAGCTCCGGCAATTAGCTCTGAATGAAACAGTCATAAATAGTAATTAGCCATTCCCTCAGTCATGTCCCAAAGCCTTTAAAAAAATCCTCAGAGAAATCAATGCATTCTTTTCTAAAGACCTATTATAAGCGCACCACCCACTCCACCATCATTTCAGAGAAGCTAAGAGCAAGAGCAACATTCCAGCTGCTCCCCAGATAGCTAGAGTGCCAGTTCCTGACAGGGGATCAGTGAGGGGAGGCAAGGAGAAAGGGGGTGGGGAGAGAAGGTGCTGCAAAATCAAAGGTCAGTAAAACATTTACCAAGGTTGGGAGCTATGGGTTGGAGGCACAGAGAATATTCAGCACAGGAGGATGCTGGGACCGCATCCTAATTAACGTAGAATGCCTCCTACCATGCCTTACCTCTGCTTCAACTGTGAATTGAGATGCTGCAGGAGAACCTCATTAATTCTTTCTTCACTCATGGGTGAGCTCTCTCAGCCTTAAAATGATGTCGGTGGATTTCACATCACTCCTTCAATGGGGATGTAACAGCAGAGAACCTAGCATGAAGGCTCATACTCATTAAGCCCTATCTCCCTTCCTAAAAATGTGGATTCTGCAGCCCTGACAGGCATATGTATGTGCTGTTAGGGAGTTTGCGATAGTGACAATTAAGACTTGTCATCCAATACACAGACACAGTACATTCTGTGATGTGCTGAGTAGCCTTGATGTGATCATTCTAATTCACACAGTCAGAGGTCTGGAATGGGCCTTGAAAGCTTATCTGGCTTATTCCCTTGGCTTCAGTTATGTCTCTTCTATTCCATTTCAAACAGATTTATGTACAACAAAACCCTGAGCTCAGCCTTTTTGTATCAACCATCTAGACCCTGTTCTAATCATTCATGGGGTGCTTAATAAGAGTGTTCTCAGAAACATGGACGGGGCATTACCAGTGACCTGAACAATGACGGGCAGTGTTTCTTCAGTTTCGGAGGTGCTATCCTGGTGCCTAACGTAAGGCATCTGAAATGTAAACCTAAGCATCTTTTCCAACTCTGTCACCCACTTTACACCTTTAGTTCTCCAGTTAGCCTGACTGTAATCATTACCATCCCCTGAACATATATTTTCTCTATGTGCCTCCACACAACCACACACACACGCACACACACACGCACACCTTAACAATGCTCTCTGCTGTTGACCTGCTCCATCCTTCTAGAAGCAGCCTGATAGAATGATAAGAGGTTGAAGCCAGATACTTGACCTTGCTATACACGAGATGAGTTGACTTGGAACTGCTCCGTGGTCCCTCCAAGCCTGGAGTTCTCAGCCCTGGTCACACATTCATATCACCTGAGAGGTTTTCAGCAACAATAACCATAACAACAACAACTACTACTTTTTTCACACCAGATAGCCCCTCATATTTACAAAATAGGATTCAACTCCTTCTGTAAATAAATGAAGCCCCTACAATAAAAACACAACTGCTACTTGGGAGGCTGAGGCAGGAGAATGGTGTGAACCCGGGAGGCAGAGCTTGCAGTGAGCCAAGATTGCGCCACTGCACTCCAGCCTGGCCGACAGTGTGACTCCGTCTCAAAAAACAAAACAAAACAAAACAAAAAAACCCACAACTGCAAAATATCTAAATTTGGATAAAAATAAGTAAAAGAAACACGCTGAGACCCTGCTGCAGACTCCTGAAATCAGAAGCTCTGGGAATGGGGTCCTGGCATAGGTGTGTTTTTAACAGTTCTTACTATGATTCTCTTGCAATGTGCACTTTAGGTCCAGACCAGAGTTTGAGACTTCAGTTTTGCTCACCTGTAAATCAGTGATCATAATGACCTACTTCCAATGATTATTGTGAATTTTTAATTCTACAACGTGGGTAAAATGTCAGAAACATATATTGGTATATAATTAATTACTGTGATTTTGTTATTACAACCCATTTTCCTTTCCACATTATCCAGCCCTCTCTGGAAGCTCTATTGCAGTACAATATATAAGTGTGCTTTATTAGATTCAGAACTCCTTAGTGTATCTGTCTGCCTAGCACTGGGCCAGTATCTGGCACAGAAGAGCATCAGCATCGTGAATGAACCATTCTTCCACCAGAATGTTCCTTACCTTTCCTCTGAATATACAAATCAATTCATCCTTCAAGGTCTAAATTTCTCACTTCTCCTCTCATCAAACTCCTGTCCATCACTCCTTCCCATCAGAACTCAGGTCTCTTACAGTATAGATCATTCACCTGGCAACTAGTTATAACTGATCTTATAATAGCCCTTCCTTTATGATCTTATATTAACTTATTTAGCTATTTTTGTTTATATCTTGTCTCTCCAAATA
The DNA here is from genome assembly GCF_003255815.1 of Theropithecus gelada. NCBI lineage: Eukaryota > Metazoa > Chordata > Mammalia > Primates > Cercopithecidae > Theropithecus > Theropithecus gelada. The sequence goes on from NC_037671.1 coordinate 26,711,759, forward strand.
GATATTTTTAATCTATTTTATAGCCCTCATAGGGCCTAACATGATATGTAATATGAGGGAAATATTTCTAAAAAATTAAAATAATAAATCCTCTGATAAGGAAAGAAAATAAATTTTCCCTCAATTTGGGTGCAAATGGATTGAATTGGGATAGAAACAGTGATGTTTAACAATCTTGAGCACACATTTTAATTTCATGATAATGAGTTGTACTTTCTTTGTTGGTAAACACATGGTGACTGGTAGCTGCCAAAAAGACAGTAAAATGCTACAGCAAAAGCCACCGAGTTTGGAGACACAGGTTCTGGTATCAGTGCTACTAATACCTAACTTGAGAGCTTGAGCGAGTCAAAGCACCTTTACGGCTTTAGGTGCTGTGAAAAGGCGAGGGCTCTACACTGATCTATAAGATAGCTTTCAGCCTTTACATTCTATATTTATGACTAAGACTTTTAAATGCAAGAGTGCAAAGTTCTAGACATGAAGGACTTTTCAATATATACTATGATTCCCCCTGAGAATGGATGATAGAATTATGCAAACACGAGAATTCAAGGAAAGAAGGAACATCTACTGTGGCTAAGAAAAGGGAGACAAGGAGTTTGGGATGAAGCCTGATTTGTGGGTCTCTACTGCCCTCCTCAGAGAAAAGGATGGCAGTGGGGCGGCAAGGCACAACAGTGGGGAGGGAGAAAGAGCCTTTTTCTGCAACTGAGATTTACAGAGCATGCATTTTCTAGAAAAACAGGTTTCAGTGTGGGTTGACTATTTCTCAGATAACAATACACCTCTGAGAGTCACATGTACTAACTTAAAGCTAATCAAATTATCTTGATAATGACTGAAACCAACACTGACGAAGCCATTGCTATGCCTCAAACATAAAAGGGACTCTATTTAGGGACATTAGAAAAACTGATTTCTCACCTCCAAAAAAGCTGTCACACTTGCCTATCTGATGACTCTTCTAATAAGTGCTTCCAGTTTTTTATAAAGCCACCAGTGACTCCACACATTTTTTTGGGTTCTTAAAGGTCCTCCAGGTGGAAGGATGCCTATAGAGGCGTCTTTCTCTCCCTGAGGTTCCCCTTCTCCTCCTTGCTTGAGGGGAGGCTGAGCTCTTTCCTGTATCCTGCCTTTACTCCTACCACCCCCTAAGTGGATTTCCTTTCCAGCCCACTTCTCCACACAAACCTAAGTCATTTACAAAGGCCCACGTCCAAAATCATTTCTCTATGAAACTTCCTCTCACCTCTCCTGTCAAAATCCATCTTTGGAGATATTCAATTAAACCATTTAATACAGACGATTGAATATAAATATTCACCTTCCAGCACCATCCCCAAACCACACAAAAATGAGACTAAAAGAATAAAAAGTCAAAACACAAAAGAAAAAAAAGAACAGGACAGATGATAGCATCATAGGAGAAATTTTATCTCCAATAAAAAGAAGACAGAGCTGTCAGTTTAGTGAAAAAAAAAAAATTGTGGTAAAAAGTACATTTTTAAAAGGGTTGTTCTCTACAGAAGAAAATATATATGAATAATTAAAATGTAATCGGATCATATATTAAGTAGTGATAGAATGTTAGAATTAAAACAAAACAAAACAGAACAAAAACCCTAATATGGCCGGGCGTGGTGGCTCACGCCTGTAATCCCAGCACTTTGGGAGGCCAAGGCGGGTGAATCACTTGAGCTCAGGAGTTCGAGACCAGCCTGGCCAACCTGGTGAAACCCCGTCTCTACTAAAAATACAAAAATTAGCCAGGAGTGGTGGCAGGAGTCTGTAGTCCCAGCCAAATATTGATGTTGTTGCTTTTGTTACATGTCTTTAGGGAGACTTTTTAAAACTAACTGCCTACAATTTTTAAGTAAAAAAAAAAAGGTTACTTTTTAAAGGCAAATAGAAAATAAACTCATCACTACCTTCTATCCTATCAGACTTTATTAGACCTTTATTTGTACTTCTATTCCCAGGTTCTATGGTATTTTGTATTACAGGTGTGCACTCTGCCTCAAAAAATGACTGTCAACTCCTTGAGGGAAAGTATCATGCCTTTTAGTATTATATTCCTTGCCTGGCCCACCCCCACCAAGGGCTATCAGCCATGTGAGCACATATTTTGAGAGTTATCATATTGAGAGGGTAGCTGTTATTAGGACCACTATTCTAGACATCCTGTGATATACAGGGTATTCCTATACAACAAAGATTTATATTACACAAGACACTTTGAGAAACAGTAGGTGGTGTAGTATGAAATGATTAAGTTTGTAAACCAGCAGCTGTCATTTACCAGTTAGTATGAATGAGTTGACTAGGTGCATTGGGTGATGCAATACATATACATTTATTTATTTATTTATTTTTGAGACAGCGTCTTGCTCTTTCCCTCAGGCTGGAGTGCAATGGCACAATCTCAGCTCAATGCAGCCTCCATTTCTCAGGTTCAAGCGATTCTCCTGCCTCAGTCTCCCAAGTAGCTGGAATTACAGACACCCGCCACCACGCCCACTAATTTTTTGTATTTTTAGTAGAGATGGGGTTTCACCACATTGGCTAGGCTGGTCTCAAACTCCTGACCTCGAGTGATCCGCCTGCCTTGGCCTCCCAAAGTGCTGGGATGACAGGCGTGAGCCACCACGCCCAGCCACAATACATATGTACTTTTGTCAGAACTCAGAGTAACTGGAAAATAATGAAAGTATGATGTAATAAATTCACTTCACCCTCAAGAGATCCTGATTCAGCAGTTCTGAGCTATAGCTGTGAAATCTACACTTGTGTGAAGCTCATCAGAATATTTTAATGCTGCTGTCAGGGTTGGAAATCACTACAGGTTTAGAATTCACTTCTGAAGGTGGAGTGAGAATAGGAAATAGGATAAAAAAGAGAATTGAGAGTCCCTAAAAGAAAAACTTCCATTCTATCCGTGTGTTGAGAAGTGATATTGACTGTCGTCGGAATTTGCCAGAAGGCAGTTATTCAGCATTTGGGTTTTGCTCGAGCTCAAAACTGCTGTCTTTCATGTAGGGCTCATAGCTGGTTCCATAGTCTAACTTAGCTAGAGCCATATCTGATATCAGCAGACCCAAACTATCAAGGCAACACAGTTACTTGAAAATTGCTAAGAAAACAGCATTTCCCCTAGTCTACAGATTTTACAGACATTTTGGGACATAGACACTGTAATTTCTTTCTTAATCCATGAATAATTATGTCTTTTAAACAAGCTGTTCCTAAGAGTTCTATAAAAAATCTGTAACTGCTAGCCCTAAAACATTTGCTCATAGCTGATACTTAAATACAGCTTAAAATGAACTCCAGCCTCAGATGTAAGGATTTATGTGGTATTATGAAATATTATGCTGTCTAGTCACCATATAATGACTGCATGGCCAAATAAACATTTGAATAACTGCTCAGTTGCTCTATTAATCAAACTGATGAAAGTTAAAGCAGCAATAGAATATTTTTTTTCTACCCAAATGGCAAATATTATTTAACTTACAATACCTAGTGTCAGTTACATGCACAAAAATTTATACAAGTTACTTTTTGTTGTTAATAGTAAAATCTAGAAACAATCTAAATGTCTCACAATAGGAAGATGATTAAATAAATGGACAATTCCTCAGGCATTAAAATGAAGAAACGGTTGTCACATAATTTTTTAAGGCAAAGTATGAAAATCGATATATAATATTCAGCAGTTTTATAAAATATAAACATTTGTCTATATGAATAGCATATCTATATCTATATATAACAATATAGCAATATAACTATTTCTGGATGGTAATAATATTGGCAATTTTTGTTTTTTATAACTTCTCATGGTTTTCCACATATTGCACCATTAAAATGTGTTGTATATTTTTAATTAAAAACCAATAATATTACTAGCTTAGTAATACTCACAACCTCATGGACAATACTCACCAAGTAAGAAAAAGCAAATGCTAAAGACTATTGCCTTAATTCCAGAGAGACTTTAAGGTCTGATTCAATTAGGGAGAGAAAAATCATTACTTTTATTCCCTCTGAGATGTTTTCTATATGTCGTCAGAACTGGAGGTAAAATATGCCATGTGGAATACTAAATCAAGAAAAAACAGATCCATTTTAAGAGGGGGTATTTTGAACTTATTATTATAAGTGAACTTATTCACAGCACATTAGACTTTAATAATAAAACAGCACCTTCCTTTCTCCGTGCCTCATGGTTTTCCTGCTCTGTCCTCACACTTCTGAACAGGAAAATAAATCAAATTATGCCAACAAAAAGCATAGTATTCTCCAAAGAGAGGCCCTGTGTCCCTCCCTTTATTCTATATTGTGCTGGAAGAAATCACATGGGACTCTCTCATTCAATCTGTCTACATATAAACCCTTTGGAAATACCAGGCAGCCTCCCCTTCCCCAAATCACGTACAATTCCCATTAATGTTAATAAGAGCTATGTGGAGGGATGAGGAAAAACCATTCCCCATTATGTTTTATTACATTTTTATTTTATGAACTGGTCTCTTGGATGATAAATTAGTGCTACTGCAAAACCATAATTCTTTAGGGAAAACCTCCATGAAATTTCCCCTCTCTGTGCTATTCTGATGCTATCAAAAAGAAACCTTTAAAAGACGAAACACAAACCTACTGTTTTTGACATGTAGTAGCTACTGTACTGCGGATGACACCCCGTGTAAAGGACCAACTTTATTGTTCATAATCAGCAGCAACTGCAGTTTTGCTAAAAAGAAAAAAAAAAAAAAAAACCTGCCTGAGGTCATTATCATCGTATTTTACAAACATCCACCCAGCAGCTGGCAATCAGATAACCCAGAATCAAATCATGCCCACCATTAGGTATGCCTTAGAAGCCCAAATGCTTCAGAGTCACCAGTTGGCAGAAGTCCAGTCATGGCAACATGGCCCTGCCTTGTGACTGGCCACAATGGAACGGCCTTGTGTTTTCTCTAAGAGAAGTACAAGGATTCATATCTTTATTCTCTTGATCTTTATTATTTCCATACTGTTCATCTAATACTGCAAATATATCCTTTTCTGTATACTTCTTTGTATATCAAGCCCACCCTTACCTCCATACCTATGTTAAAGTAACTCCCTAAACTGAAAATATCTTGTTTTCTTTCTCACCACCACCTCTTTTCTCCACGAGCTCTTTTACCCAAATGTTCTGGCCCACATTGCTCTTTTCCCCTTGCCCTCACTTATTATTATTGTTACTATTAAGCTTTATTTTTAGAGCAGTTTCAGATTCAAGGCAAAATTGATCAGAGTTTCTCATGTACTTTCTGTTCCCACACGTAATACAACCTCCCTCACTACTGACATCCCACAGCACCGTGACATAATCTGTTACAATCAAAGAACCTATACTGACACATTGTTATCATCTAAAGTCCATAGTTTACACTAAGTTTCACCCATGCTATTGTGTATTCTATGGGTTTTAAGAAGTGTACATTGATGTGTATTCACAGTACAGTGTCATACAGACTAGTTTCACTGCCCTAAAAGTTCTCTGTGCTCTACCTGTTCCAGAAAGTCATGTACTAGGAATCATATAGTCTTTCTAGGTTGCCTTCTTTCACATAGTAAAATTAAATTTGTTCCATGTCTTTTCATGGCTTTGTAGCTCATTTCATGTTAGTGATGAATAATATTCTATTGTCTGCATGTATCATCGTTTATTCAGCCACCGAGAGGCATCTTGATAGCTTCCAAGTTTCATCAGTGATAAATAAAGCTGTGATAAACATCCATATGATGGTTTTTGTGGGGACATAAGATTTCAGCTCATTTGGGTAGATACCAAGGAGCACAACTGCTGGATATCTGGTCAAGGGTATGTTTAGTTTTGTAAGAAACTATAAAATTGTCTTCCAAAGTGACTGTACCATTTTGCATTCTCACCAGCAATGAATGAGCGTTCCTATTGCTCCATATCCTCACCAACGTGGGGAGTTGTCAGAGTTTTGGAATTTGGCTAATGTAATAGATATATACTGGTTTCTCATTTTAATTTGCAATTCCCTCATGACATATAATGTTGAACACCTTTTCATGTGCTTACTTGCCAGCTGATACAGTTTGGCTGTGTTGCCACCCAAATCTCAACTTGAATTGTATCTCCCAGAATTCCCACGTGTTGTGGAAGGGACCCAGGGGGAGGTAACTGAATCATGGGGGCCGGTTTTTCCCATGCTATTCTCGTGATAGTGACTACGTCTCACAAGATCTGATGAGTTTATCAGGGGTTTCTGCTTTTGCTTCCTCCTCATTTTCTCTTGTTGCTGCCATGTAAGAAGTGCCTTTCACCTTCTGCCATGGTTCTGAGGCCTCCGCAGCCATGTGGAACTGTAAGTCCAACTAAACCTTTTTTCTTCTCAGTCTTGTCTTTATCTTCTATGTCTTTATCAGTAGCATGAAAATGGACAAATACACCATCTGTATAACTTCTCTGGTGAGGTATTAAGGGGTTTTTGCTCATTTTTTAATCAGGCTGTTCATTAGTTTATTGTTGAGTTTTAAGAGTTCTTTGAACATTTTGAACAGTCATCAGATATGACTTTTGCAAATATTTTCTCCCTGTCTGTGGTGCATTCTCCACAGACTTATATTGTCTTTAGCAGAGTGAAAGTTTTCTATTTTAACGAAATCCAGTTTATCAATTATTTTTTTTTCATGGATCATGTCTTTGGTGCTGTATCTAAAAAGCTATTCCATATCCAAGGTCATTGAGGTTTTCTTTTATATTATCTCCTAGGAGTTTTACAGTTTTGTGTGTTACATTTAGGTCTATAACCCATTTTTAGATAACTTTTGTGAAGGGTGCAAGGTCTGCGTCTAGATTCATTTTGTGTGTGGATGCCCAGTTGTTCCCACATCTATTGTTGAAAAGACTACCTATTCTCCGCTGAATTGCCTTTGCCCCTTTGTCAATGATCAATTGTCTACATTGCATTGTGGGTCTATTTCTGAGCTCTCTATTCTGTTTCATTGACATATTTGTCTTTTTTTTTTTTTCCCCAACACCACACTGTCTTGATTACTGTAACTTCAAAATCTTTAAGTTAGGTAGTGCCAGTCCCCTGACTTTGTTCCTCTCCAATATTCAGTTAGCTATTTTCTGCATTTTGACATCTCCATATAAATTTTTGAATCAATTTCAATATCCACAAAATAATTTGTGGAGTTTGATTAGGATTGTGTTGAATTTGTAGATCAAATTGTGAAGAACTGACAACTTAATAATATCGAATCTCTTCCTCGGCATGATTGTGGAATATCTCCTCATGTAATATATTTACTTCTTATTTAGTATCTTCATTAGAGTTTTATAGTTTTTCTTATTTGGACTTGATATATATTTTGTTAGCTTTAAATTAAGTGTTCTGTTTTGCAGGGAACTAATTTTATATTCCACTTGTTCACTACTGGTAGATGGAAAGGTGCTTGACTTTTGCACATTAACTTTGTATTCTGCAACACAGCTAAAATCACTAATTAGTTCCAGGAGGTTGTTTTAAATTTTTTTTTCAGATTTCTTCATAATCAAATTATCTGTAGACAAAGAAAGTTTTATATTTTCTTTCCCAAATAACACACTATTTTCTGTTTTATTGCACGAGTTAGGAATTCTATTATCAAACAATGCAGAGTTTACTTTTTTCTGTCTTATTGCATTAGCTAGGATTTCTAGTATGATGGTGAAAGCAGTGTTGAAAGAGGACATCCTTACCTTTTCCTCATCTAATTAGGAAATCCGGTTTCTCACCATTAAGTATGATGTTAGCTGTAGGTTTTTTGTAGATGATGTATATTAAGTTGACAAAGTTGCCTTCTATTCCTAGTTTACTGAGAGTTTTTATTATGAAAATGTGTCGGATGAATGCTTTTTCTGTATTTGAGAAAATCCAACACATTTCATGATCATGTGATTTTTCTTATTTATCTTGATATTATGGATTTAATTTTCATAAACGGGGCCAACTTTGCACACCTGGAATAAATCCCACTTAGTCATGATGTATAATTCTTTTTATACATTTTATACATATTTTGATAAGGATTTTTTCCCATTTATGTTCATGAGAGATGGGCTGTAATTTTATTTTCTTGTAATGTCTTTATCTGGGTTCAGTATTAGGCCAATGCTGGCCTCATAAAATGAATTAGGAAGTATTTCTTCTGTCTTCTAAAAGAGATTGTAAAGAATTGGTATACAGTAAGTCCTCACTAAACATCATCAACAGGTTCTTGGAAAATGTGACTTTAAAAAAAATGATGTATAATAAGACCATTTTATTCTCATCAATATTATAACTAAACAACATTGAACAAAATGATGTTATCTGAAGACCGGCTGTATGTCGTTTTGCTGTATTCGTTTTGTATGTTGAATTAAACTATCCAGCCTGGAGCTTTCTGTTTTGGAAGGTTTTTAAATATTGATTCCATTTATTTAATAAAAATGGGCCTAAACATATTGCTTATTTATTCTTGTGTGAATTTTGGCAGGTTGTGTACCTCTAAAAAATAATTCATTTAATCTAGGTTACCAAATTTGTAGGCATTGAGTTGTTCATAATATTCTTTTATTATCCTTTTCATGTCCACAGAGTCTGTAGTGGTGTACCTCTTTCATTTCTGATATTAGTAATTTGTGTCTTCTCTTTTTTCTTAGCATGTCTAGAGGCTTACAAACTTTATTGATCTTTTCAAAGAACCAGTTATAGATTTTGTTAATTTTCTCTCTTAATTTCTTGTTTTCAATTTCATTGATTTCTGCTCTAATTTTTATCAGTTTTCTGAATTTAATTTGCCCTTCTTTTTCTAGTTTCCTTAGACTATTGACTTTATATCTTTCTTTTCTAATACATGTCATTCAATGCTATTATTCCCCTCAAAGCCCTGCTTTCACTGTATCCCACAAATTTTGATAAGTTGTATTTTCATTTTCACATACTTCAAAATATTTTTATATTTCTCTTGGTATTTCGTCTTTGACCCATTAGTCATTAAGAAGTATGTTATTGTTTAATCTCCAAGTATTTGGGGATTTTCCAGCTATGTTTCTGTTATTGGTTTAGTTTACTACCATTGTGGTCTGACAGCAGAGATAGTATGATTTCTATTATTTTCAATTTGTTAAGGTGTGTTTTATGTCCAGAATGTGGTCTGGTAAGCTTGAGAAGAAAGCATAATATACTTTTGTTGGTTAAAGTAGTCTATTGATGTCAATTATATTCAGTTGATTGATGGTGATGTTGGGTTCAACTATGTCACTGATTTTCTCCCTGCTGGATCTGTATATTTCAGAGAAAGGGTTGTTAAAATCTTCAACTGAAATGGTATATTTATCTGTTTCTCTTTGCAGTTATGTTTTTCCTCACCTATTTTGATGCTCTGTTGTTAGTCACATAAATATTAAGGATTATTATGTATTATGTCTTCTTGGAACATGAACCCCTATCATTATGTAACATCCCTTGTTTTTCTGAGAACTTTCCTTGCTTGGAGTTATCTTCTGTCTGAAACTAATATATTTCATAGAATACTCCCAATTTTGAAAAAGTAGTATTAGCATATCTTACTTCATTCCTCCATTTTAATCTATATGTGTCTTTATGTTAAAAGTGGGTTCCTTGTAGAAAACATATAGTTGAACGTTGTTTTTTGATCTACTCTGGTAATCTCTTTTAATTGGTGAATTTAAACTATTCACATGTAAAGTGATATTCATATGGTTGGATTGATATTTTCTATTTGTTACTGTTTTATATTCCTTGCCTTGGTCTTTGTTTCTATTTTTGCCTTCCATACTTTTTCTGTCTTTTGTGGTTTTATTTGGAGATTGTACGTGATTTCATTTTCTATCCTTTCTTAGCATATCAATTATACTTCCTCTTTTAATTTTTTAGAGTTTTTAGACTAAAACTCTTATTGGTGGTTGCTCTAGACTTTGCAACATTTGCAAATTATTCCAAGTCCACTTTCAAATAGTATTATAATACTTCACAGGCAATGCACATATTTATAATAACAAAATACTCATAATTCCTCTAATGCTTTATGTCATTGCTGTCATTCTTTTCACTTGTACATAAGAATGCATGAGTATGTATGTTAGGCTGTTTTTAATACCTGAGACTTGGTAATTTATAAATAAAAGAGATTTATTTGACCCATGGTGATACAGCCTCTACAAGCACAGCATCAATATCCGTTCAGCTCCTGGTGAGGGCCTCAGAAAGCTTACAATCATGAGAGAAAGTGAAGTGGGAGCAGCACATCACATGGTGAGAGTAGATGCAAGAGAGAGGGGGGGGTGGTGTCACAAACTTTTAAACAACCAGATCTCACATGAACTGAGCAAGAACTCACTTATCACCAAGAAGATGGTGCTAATACCTCCATGAGGGATCCACCCTTCTGATCTAATCTCCTCCCACCAGGCCGCACCTTAAACATTGAGAATCACACTTCAACATGAGATGTGGAGGGGGCAAACATACAAACTATAATATTCCTCCCCTTGCCCCCCAAATCTCATATCCTTCTCACAATGCAAAACGCAATCATTCCTTCTCAATAATTCCCCAAAGTCTTAACTTGTTCCATCATCAACTCAATCAAAATTCCTAAATTCAAAGTTCAAAGTCTCATCTGGAGATGAGGTCCTTCTGCCTATGAGCCTGTGAAATTAAAAACAAGTTATTTACTTCCAAGATACAATGATGGTACAGGCAATGGGTAATCATTTCTATTCCAAAGGGAGAAACAGGTCAAATAAAGGGCAACAGGCTCCATACAAGTCTTAAACCCATCAGAGCCTTCATTAAGTCTTAAACCTCTAAAATAATCACCTTGACTCCATGTTCCACATCCAGGTCACACTGGTGCACGAATGAACTCCAAAGGTTTTGGGCAACTGCCCCTGTGGCATTGCAAGGCGCAGCCCCCATGACTGCTCTCATAGGTTGAAGTTGAGTGACTGTGGCTTTTTCATGCTAAGATTGCTAGCTGCTAGTGGTTCTACCATTCTCAGGTCTGAAGGGCAGTGGCCCTCTTCCCACAGCTGCACTAGGGAGTGCCACAGTGGGGACTCTGTGTGGGGGCTCCAACCCCACTTTTCTTCTCAATACTGCCCTAGTAAATTATCTCTGTGTGGGCTACCCCCAGACCCCTGTGGCAGCCTTCTTGCCCGGGTACCCAGGCTTTTCCATACATCCTCTGAAAACGAGGTGGAAGCTGTCATGCTTCCTTCACTTTTGCACTCTTAGCACCTGCAGGCTTAACACTCTGTGGAAACCACCAAGGCTTATAGTTTGTGTCCTCTGGACTGGTGGACCAAGCTGTACCTGGAGACCTTTAAGCTGTTGGTGTAGCCAGAGCAGCCAGGATGTGGGGATTTGTGTCCTGAGGCTACAGGGCCTTGGGCCTGGCCCATAAGACCATTCTTTCCTCCTAGACCTCTGGGACTCTGATGGGGTGGGGCGGGGGGATGCTGCCTCGAAGACCTCTGAAATGCCTTCTAGGTTTTCCCCCCATTGTTCTAGATATTAGTAGTTGGCTTTCTTTTAGTCATGCAAGTCTCTCTTGCAAGTGGTTGCTCTGCAGACCACTTGTATTCCTCTCCTGAAAACACTTTTTCTTTCTCAGCCATATGTCAGGCTGCAAATTTTCCCATCTTGTACTCTTTGCTTCCCTTTAAAATATAAACTCAAACTTTCAGTCATTTCTTTGCTCCCCTATCTGACCATAGGAAGTTAGAAGCAGCCATGCCACATCTTGAATACTTTCCTGTTTAAAAATTTCCTCTGCCAGACACCCTAACACATCACTGCTATGTTTAAACTTCCACAGATACCTAGGGCATGGACACAACACAGCCATGTTCTTTGCTAAAGCATTACAAGGGAGACTTTTTTTCCAGTTCCCAATCATTTCCTCATTTCTATCTGAGATATTGTAAGCCTCAACTTCACTGTCCGTATTTCTATTAGCAGTTTGGTTATAACCACTTAACAAGTTGCATTAAGTTCCAAAATTTGCCTCATCTTTCTGTTTTCTTCTGGGACCTCCAAACTCTTTCAACTTTTGCCTGTTATTCATTTCCAAAACCATTTCCACATCTTCAGGTATCTTTATAGCAACACCCCTTTCCTTGGTACCAGTTTTCTATGTTAGGCTATTTTTGCATTTCTATGAAGAAATACCTGAGACTGGGTAAATTATAAAGAAAAGAGGTTTAATTGGATTGTGGTTCTGCAGGCTGTACAAGCAGGGCACCGACACCAGCACCCACTCAACTTCTGATGAGGGCCTCAGAAGGCTTACAATCATGGTGGAAGATGAAGTGGAGCAGGCACATCATATGGTGAAAGTGGGAGAAAGAGAGAGAAAAGGCAGGTACCACACACTTTAAACAACCAGATCTCATGTGAACTGAGTGAGAACTCACATATCACCAAGGGGATGGTGCTAAACACCTTCATGGTGGATCTGCCCCAGTGATTCAGTTACTTCCCACCAGGCCCCACCTTCAACATTGGGAATCACATTTCAACATGAGATTTTGAGGGGACAGTCCTGCAAACTATATCAGCATGTATACATACACACACACACATACATAAAAGGGTACATTATTGCCATTATTATATTGAATGGTTACCAGGTTTATCAATTAAGAAAAACAGAAGTTTTCATTTTACTTTCATTTATTCCTTTTCTAATGCTTTTTCTTTCTTTATGTCAGTCTGAGTTTGTGATCTGTGTAATTTTTCTTCTCTCCAAAGAACTGTTTTTTAACGTGTATTACAAAGCAGATCTACTGGCAATCAATTGCCTCAATTTTTGTTTATGTGAGAAAGCCTATTTCCTCTTCATATTTGAACAACAATTTCAGAGTACAGAATTCTACGTTAGTAATTCTCCCCCTTAACACTGTAACTAATTCCTTCCACTTTCTTCTTGCTTGCTTGATTTCTGAGGTCAAGTCAGATATAATTCTTATCTTTGCATCTCTGTAGGTAATGTGTTATTTTCCTCTTTTTTCATATTTTTTATCTTTGATTTTTGAAGTTTAAATATGATATGCTTTTCTGTCATTTATCCTGCTTGGTGCTCTCCTAGCTTCCTGGATCTCTGGTTTGGTATTGGACATCAATTGGCGGGAACTCTCAGTTGTTATTGCTTCAAATACTTCTTTTCCTTTGTCTTTTTCTTCTCCTCTGGCATCTCCATTATGCATATTTATATCATTTTTTAGTGTTTTCAGCTCTTGAACATTTTGTTCTATTTTTCTTTGTTCTCATTGCTTTTCAGTTTTAAGTTTAGTTTCCATTGTCACATCTTCAAGCTCGGAGTTTTTTTTCCTCAGCTGTGTCCAGTCCACTGACAACCCTGCCAAAGGCATTCTTATTTTCTATTACAATGTTTTAAATCTCTAGCATTTCCTTTTTATTCTTTCTTAGAATTTCCATCTTTCTGATTCCATTATTCATCTGTTCTTACATGTTGTCTACTTTTGTCATTAAAACGCATAGTGTATTAATCATAGTTTTTAAAAATTTCTCATCTTATGTTTCCAATATTGCTGCCATATATCTCTCTGGTTCTGATGTCTCTTCATTCTCTTTAAATTATGTGTTTTTTTTTTCCTTTTACTATGCCTTGTATTTTTTAAATTGAAAGTTGGACATAATTTACTGAGTGAGAGGAACTATAGTAAATGGGCCTTTAATAATGTGGGTGGAAATGTGTGGGGCAGGGGAGGCGTTCTATAGTCTTATGATAAGGTCTCAGTCTCTTGGTGGCCCTGTTCCTCTGGACTGTGACTTTCACCAGTGCTTCTGAGTTGCTTTTTTTTCTTCCTGCTTAGGTGGGACAGGATGCTACTAAAGGGGACTGGAGAGTTGCGTATTTTTCTTCACACCAGGTAGGTTAAGCCCTAAACTCTGAAACAAACAAACAAACAAACAAAAAACAAAACCCAGATAAAACAGTTTCTCTTGGGGGCAGGTCTTGCTAAGGAGAACAGTGCTCCTGTGAATTTCAAGGTAGTTACTTTACCCCTTGCCCTGTTGGAAGCTGCAGAGGGGTTTTCTCCCATATTCACTGTGAGAACTTTGTAGGACTTCAGGAAGTGAAACTCACGAAAGTGTTCCCCTCCCCCAAAGCCCCTCCCCCCAACTGGATCCCCCTGGAATTTTTAATTCTCAGATTTATCCACACAAATCCTGCAGCAATTCGTCGTTTACACTTCAGGTACTTCCATTCCTGCAATGATTCTTGCCTAAGTTTCTGCTCATGGTTTTCTGCTCTAGTAAGTTGTGATTATCTTTATCTGCCTGTCTCTTCATTTTCTGGAGCATCATTTTGCCATTTGAGCTCACTTCTCTGAAAAGACCTAAGGAGAGTTGTTGATTTTTCAGTTTGTTTAGCTTTTTACTTGTTGGTAGGACAGGATAGAGACATCTAAACTCCTTCAATGCCAGATTGGAAACCAAAAGTCCTGTTCTCTTTCCTTCCCATATTTTACTTAAGTTTGTAAGTACCACACAGTTTATACTGATTACATGTTTTATGATATTAATCTTTACATTTTTATCTATATCAACTTGACATTAAACTTGTTTTCTTAAGAAAATGTCTTACACAGTCTTTATTCTACTGTCCCCACAACACTCAGTACTGCTCAATAGGTGTCCACTAAATGATCAATAATTGATTAATGCTTGTGAATAGTTTCTAATCTATGAGCACTCCTTTGGCGAATCATACCTTGTGACCTTATTTAATTGTAAGTGGAAATTGAATATCCCGGACTTTGAAGATGTACAATGATATAAAACAGCTACTAGAAATCAGTAATGCATTTAAAGAATATGCATTTCAGGAATCCAAACAACATTAAAAATAATATTATATATATTAACAATATATAAATTTGTTAATTAGATAACACTTTTGGACAAATTGAATATATAAAGGACTTCTTGCAAAAATTTTGCAGGACCTAACTTCCCTCCTTCCCACCTTAGCAAGCTAGAGTTCAAATCTTAGCTTTGTCGCTTACTAGTGATGGGAATAACTATGGGTTAACGGGGAGTAACTGGCAGTCAATTTAATCTCTGTGAGGCTCAGTTTCTTCATGGATAGGACTGTGATTGTAATTACATCATGGGATGTTTGGGAATATTAAATAATATGGAATGGACAGAGTAGCCAATATAATTCCTGGAAGATAAAAGTAGGTATCCTGAAAATGTTACTTCTCACTTTTCTTGTCTTCTACTCTGAGTTTACATGCAAGAAAATAAATTGTCTCTGTGGATGACTGTATGAATTTTCTTCATTAGGAGAAACAACAACTATGTAATTCAATGTAATTTTTTACTGCTTTAGCTGCCAATAATCTCTAAGCCAAAAGTATTGCTCAAGTATTTTAATCTACTCAATTCTTATTCTGGCAAGACTACTTTCTTGTATATCTTTCCTACAGATGAGGATCAGTTTTCAATCAAATCATCTCAATTATCTCAATGCACTAAGTTCACAAATATACATCAATTTAGGTACAAATTATACATACTGGGGAAAGCATTGCATTAAAAATAAGAAAACTTGAGATTTGCTCCCAGCTTTTTCACTATCTGGTATGCTTAAACATATATCTTAATAGGCTTCAGTAATATTATGGCCGTGCATCACTAATCAACAGAAATATGTTCTGAAAAATGCATCTTCGGGCAATTTCATTGTTATGCCAACATCATATAGGATACTTACACAACCTCAATGGTACAGTCTGCTACACACCTAAGCTATATGGTGTAAGCTATTGCTCCCAGGCTACAAACCTGGACAGTGTGTTACTGTACTGAATCCTGTAGGCAATGGTAAGTACTTATATATCTAAACATAGAAAAAGCACAGTAAAAATATGGTATTATAATCTTATGGGACCACCATCATGTATGTGGTCTATCATTGAGTGAAATATTATGTGGTGCATGACCATAATTTTTGAGACCAAAATTATAATATGCAATTATTCTGATCCTTAAATATCGACAACTTCAGAATAGACATTAGGCTTTACACAATTTTTTTACTGTGTCAATTTTTGAAGAGAGCAATTCAATGTATATATATAAATATCTTGAGAAAATATCTGATATTTCTCTCTTAAGCATGCTTATAGATAGCTAAAACTATAATAATAATAAATTAAGTCTCCTCAGCTTGTAAGTCTTTATCTTTTAGTGAAGAAAACAATCTTTAAGTCCCTTGAGAAAATTCGAACTTTCATTTGGTTCACCTAAAACTTTTATTTTTACAAAACATTTGTGTAGTGAAAGGGACATTGGATTAAGGGACAAATTTTAAAATACACTGGGTAAATGCTTGTAGTTAGAGAAGAAAACAGGCTGCATAAACCTGAGGTACTATTTTTATAAGTTCCTTACATAAAATGCCAAATACTTTTACAAACTTAAATTGTTTCATATTTTAACAACTGAATTTTAAATTGTTATAGTATTTTTATGAAAAGAGTAACTATGTTTTATAAAATATGATAGCAAAATAAAACTTCTTTCACATTCACTGATGTATGTTTCTAATATTTGTGACAATATAGCCATAATCTCTCTATACAAATGTGTTATATATTTTCATATTTTGACATAGTTCACATAGATGCAGAATATCCATCTTGTTAATACATATTTATTTGAATTGATCTTCAGTTCTTTAGACATTTTCTTTTGTTATTATTATAAATTATGCAGACCACTATGAAATCAAGTTAACAGGATAAAAATGCATTTATTCATTCAATTCCCACTGTCAGCTTCCCTAACTTAATAAGAAAGCAAACATTTCCAAGTTTTATACCTTAAGCTAAAGATTTCTATTTGCTTTTAGCCTGTGTCTACCATGAGCCAATATAACTCTAAGTAAGCACACATCTTTTTTTCTTTTTAAACTGAGACTAATATTTTGTAGTGCTTTAAAAAGCCAGTCCATCTGATATTCTCACACTCATGACCCTTTCTAGTGTACAGTTTTCTGGCGAGAGAAACAAGGTGTATCTATCCATTCCTATAACACATTTTTGCTTACTAAAATCTATTGATTTATTAGGTGGCTTGGAATTGAAATATGTGGGAAATCAGAGAGTCCTTATAAATGCTTAAGAACAATGACTTTTCTAACCTATCACCCTCGATTATATAACTTTATTCTTTTTCAATCATTGCACTATTTTATTTTTTTAAAAAAAATAACTTCTAAGATAATTTCAAATGGCCTTAGAACAGACTTGGCGGATTCATTAGATTTATAAACACAGAAGATAGGAGACAGTACATCATGCTTTACAAAGGTTACTTTCAGATCTGACTTTCTGAAAGTAATAAGAGGAAAGAAAGATAAGTATTTAAAAAGGATGATCCTTTTCTCAGATATGTATTATGCTAGCAATATTTGAAGACTCATGAAAAGTTCCAAATATAAATGAAATGCTGGCAATGTTAAAATATGTAAATTAAGAATAAGAAAACCTAGGGTTAATTCATAATCCACCCCAAAATAATGTTTTCAAAGGTTCCATATGCTACCCCCTATGCTAAATGTCTTCCTTCACATGTGCTAACAGTCTGTATTCATTGCAGGATATCAAATGCAGGAAGTGAATTTCACCATTTTTTTCATCATTTGATATTAGGAAGTTACGAATAGTATATTGGATCTTGGGAAGTTAGGAGTAGCATATTGAAGAGTGCAGGCTTAAAGCTGGAGCTCAGTTCTACCCTTGACTCTAGCATTAACTGGCTTTATAATTTTAACACATCAGTTCACTTTTCTATACAATTAAAATTCACTCAATGTTCTGTGTTTTAAGAATATAATCTTTGCTTGAAAAATGTAAATGACAAACTGAATTGTTTCTTCTAGACAAGAAAGAGACGCTCTAATGAAAGCTACTTGGGTAACATAATTTTTTGAAAGGCCAAAGGCCTTCAACAGCAAGAAAAGACAACACTAAACAAATTCTTAGCAGATTTCTCAGCACAGATGGCAAACAACAAGAAACTAGCTTGATGCAGGCTTTGCACAAGAACTTCAGATCTATGTGGTTCCCTCAAGTAAATATTCCCAACAAAACTGCGTGACTGAATGTTCTGTATTTTTTTTACAAAATCAGGGAACTTTAGAATCTGGAGGTTACCAGGAAATTACTGAAAATTTGACTAAAATAATACTAGTGCAGTTACTGGTATCTCATCAGATAAAATATATTTTAAAAAGCAATATGCATTACTAGGGTACATATATTCTCTGCATAATAAAATTATATGTATGCATTCAATAATATAGACTAAAAAATATATATATTTAGAAAAAATTGCTCAAAGTCCAAGGAGAAATAGACAAATATACAATCATAGTGAATGATAGAATTGAACTTTTTTCAGTAACTGATAAATTACTGTAATTGGTAAAATACAATAATTGGTAAAATATAGTAATTGGTTAAAAAAAAAAGGCAGGAAAAAAAGTCAATAAGGATATAGAAAACACGATTAACAAACTTGATTCATTGTAATTGGTACCTAAATAGATAGTGTTTTCAAAATAAAGAAAAGAACAATAATCAGGAGAAAATATTTACCAAATATAAAATCAATTTAGCATTAACATCAATATTATTTAAAGAATTTCTACAAATAAATTTTGAAAAGAAACAAAAATAAAATAATTGAAAAATAGGCAAAAGCTGCTTTACAAAAGTGGTGGTTGCAAGGCTATCTTTGTAGAGCGATTATGATATCTACTTTGGGAATATCAGAATTGCTTCTATGAAGATAATTTTGAATCTTCATGATAGATTCTATTGCATAGTTTTCTCCAAACTACGTTCTCTGGCTTCATTGGAGGTTCTATGAATCAAATTTTTTTTAAAATAAATTATTTTTCCTCTTAAACTAGTCAAAGTAGTATCTCTCTGTGTTTTATTTTTTTGTTTGAACACAAACTCTTAATGACACTGATGCTAACACGTGGACTGTATTGCAAAGTTTAGGCATCACTGACTCTATACCTCAGGTGACTCTATAAACTTAATCCTGCCACCACTAGCTGATACCCACCCTATTGTTACCTTTCCAAGTGCCCACATGTACTAGTTCCATGGTTTCAGTTTTTCATCTTATTTGACTTGCCCTTTGCCCCCTTGCCAACATTAGTGTTCAGTTTCGCTAGGATGCCAACAATTTCAAAGTTGAACATCTTCACAACACCCTGTGGAGGCATTAACTCCTGTTACAACAAACATTGTGTTTTCCAAATCCTGCTGGCCAAACTTCATGGTGGCCAGCAAAGCATCAAAGTGAGGGGAAAGGAATTGGCCTACCAGAGACCTATCAGAGACCACTATAGAATGAAAAAAACATCTAAAAGACCACATCTTTCCCATATAATTATGTGTCCAAAGGATAAGAATCATCCTTCTTTCTAGTTGTTTTCCCAATAACTTGTTTTGCCCAAAAACAAACTTGGCCATTTAGCTGAAAATTCATGTTTCCAAAAAATGCTATTATATAATAGGCTATATAATGCTAGTACTATCTGCCTACAAATTCCATTGTCTACAATATAGCCTTACCTGTTTGTTCAACTTAGAAAGCCTACAATCTTGCCTAAATAAAGCTCATTGACTATTGATCACCTGTTCCTCCAAAATGATGACATGCTAATTTAAACATAGTAAATTAACCCAACCAGAGTAAGCCGGTCCTCATTAAAGAGCAAGCTGGGCAGAGCTACATGCACACACAGTCATACATCATTTAGGACAAGAAGACGTTCTGAGAAATGCATCATGAGGCAATTTCATTGTTGTGCCAATGTAATAGAGTGTACTTACACAAATCTAGATGGTGTAGCCTACTACACATTTAGGCTATACGGTAGAGCCTATTACTCCTAGACAACAAACCTGTAGAGCATGTTACTCTACTGAACACTGTACGCAATTTTAACACAATGGCATCGGTTTATCTAAACGTAGGAAAGGTACAGTAAAGTATGGGGTTTTTTTAATTGATTTTTTTTTTTTTTTTTTTTTTTTGGAGTACAGTGGTGCGATCTTGGCTCACTACAACCTCGGCCTCCTGGGTTCAAGCAATTCTCCTGCCTCAGCCTCCCGAGTAGCTTGGATTACAGGTGCCTACCACCATGCTTGGCTAATTTTTGTATTTTTAGTAGAGACGGGGTTTCACCATGTTGACGATGCTGGTCTCGAACTCCTGACCTCAGGTGATCTGCCCTCCTCAGCCTCCCAAAGTGTTGGGATTACAGGCGTGAGCCACTGCGTCCAACCAAAGTATGGTATTATAATCTTATGGAGTCACTGTTGCATCTGTGGTTCACCGTTGATTGCAGCATATGACTGTACTTTATACCTTTCACTCAAGTGAAATTTTTCCTTCCTCTCTCATCAGTGATATTTTTTTCTACCTCCACAGTTATTGATGTCCTTGTGTCTGAAAACATATGAAGTATTGCCCCACCCTGCTTCCTATTCTATCAAATATATAAACCCTGTTGCCCATTCTTCAGAGTCCTGGCCTAATTACTCTCAGCTAATTCAAATCATTATCTATGCGTTAACTATCTATTACATACATGACATATCCATTCTGGGAACTTCAAAGTTAAGCAAGACATAGTTCTGTGTAATCTCTTATCCTTAGGAAATTCTTTGGCAGAATCAGCCCTGTTGGAAAAAAAAAAAAGGCAGACTGTGATCATCCCTCTGGTCCTGAATGGAGTGAATGAGCCAAAATCTTGTTTTCACAGTTCAAGTTTCTTTGCAGGTATAGATGCTAGCGAGTAGAAGAGGTAAAACAATGTAATTGAACAGGGACATGGTGATTTTGACTGAGCCTATGGAAGACAGTATGGACTCAAGCTAGCCATTATATACATATTCAATTTCTTAGCTTCATGACTTCTCCCATTGTCTGTGGAACAAATTCTTCCTGAATACCAACCCAGACTTCTGCTCAGAGGAGTTTACGGACACCATGTCTGACACCACCTCTAATTAATGTGTGCATGGGTTTTCTTCACTATAATGGCATTACCATGAGGAAGAAGCCTGTTGCCAGGGCAACAGTCCTGTGGATTCTTCCCAGTGCAGTCACCGCCGAAAACTTCATCTTCCAAAACTTTCCCTGTTTTTTTTTGATGAATAAAATATTTTGATCAGAAGAGTGTAAACCTATTGTCCTTACTGGCTGGTTTCTCTCCTTGCTTATTTTGTTGTGGTTTGGTGGTGGTGATGGCGATTGTCGTTGATGTTAGCTTTTGGTTTTTGTTGTATTGTTATGGTTTTTTTCTATTTTTACTCAAGAGGGAGCTGATCTGTATAGTTTCCCTGAATTTCTTCACGATTTTGAATTTTTGTAATCTCCACTAATATTCATTCCATCTATAAAACAAATCCTTGCCTGAATTTTACTTCTAGTCAATTTTCCCAATTCAACATGACTCAATCTCTGAAAGTATCTTCTTACTCTTATTATCTCTCCATAAAAGAGTATATTGCAGTTTTTCTCTGCAAGTCCCTCTTGCCTTTCTTTTTAACCACATCACTTTGCTACATTACTTTAAAGCTAATATTCAAAGAAGATTTATTTTTATCATTGCTTTATAATTAAATACATGGAACTACATGAAATATCAACTCTCCAATTCATTCTGTCAAATAATACTTTTAATAGGCCCCAGGCATTTCATTGAGAAGCAATACTTTTTAAACCTCATAGATAAGACCTACTCCTTTTTCTTATTTCTAATTGTGCCTGATTTCTTCCAGTGTTTCCCAATGTAGTTTTCATTGCTAAGTCAGAATAAATTCAAGCTTTCTTGCTATGTGAAAGCTGAAGTGTAGTTCCTACTTTGGAGTGTTCTCTAGGTAGGAATGAAAATATTCCACATGTTAACACTTTGCATTCTCTCATTAGAATTTTACTCAGATTTTACATGCATCTTGAAATATTCAGAGCTCAATAAGTAGCAGCCTTCTTTCCTACTCAGGATATGAAGAAATTGTGAAATAAGTAAGACACAGAATTGACAGATGACAGACCAAAATACTATATTTCAAAAAATCTAATACTTCATGGGCTGTAAGACGTTTTGCAATTTCAGAAATGAAAAATGTGAAAAGTACACGATAGTTGTTGAAATATGCTATCCCCTGTATCACTGATAAAGGATAAGCTGTAGGACATAATTTCTGCATTTAAAAGAGTATCTTTACTAATCAGAATCACAAAATTAGACTTCCATGCAGTGACAGGCAAGGCTGGCCTGGAGCAGACCTCCTCCACGAGGAAGGAGAGTTGGTGCAGCCCAGACAAGACTTGCAGCCTGAAGAAATAGAAAACAGCCGAATCAGGCTGGGTGTGGTGGCTCACGCCTGGAGATCAACACTTTGGGAGGCCAAGGCGGTTAGATCACCTGAGGTCAGGAGTTCACCTGATCAACATGGTGAAACCTCGTCTCTACCAAAAATACAAAAAATTAGCGGTGTGTGTGACAGGCGACTGTAATCCCAGCTACCCAACCCAGGGGTGGAGATTGCAGTAAGCCAAGATTGCACCATTGCACCTAGCCTGGTGACAGAGCAAAACTCCATCTAAAAAAAAAGGAAAGAAGAAAGAAAACACCTGAACCTTACTAGCAATCTGCTTTTCAGAGTAGCATGTAAGAGAAGGAAGCTGGGCCTCTCATACCTGTGGTCTCCTTCTAAACTGTCTTAGTCTGTTTTGTGCTGCTACCACAAAATGCCACAAACTAGGTAATTTATAAAGAACAGAAACGTATTTCCCCATAGTTCTAGAGGCCTGAAAGTCCAATATTAAGGGGCTGACATCTGGTCAGGGCCTTTTTGCTATGTCAGCCCATGGTAGAAGGCAAAAGGACCAAAAAGAGTGAGAAAAAGAGAGAGAGAGAGAGAGCAAAAGGGGTCAAAACTTACCCTTCTATAAAGAATCTATTCTCAAAATAACAAACCCATTCCTACAATAATAACATTAATTTATTCATAAGGGCGGTGCCCTCATGATCCAAACACCTTCTGTTAGACCCCACCTCCCAACACTGACACATTGAAGATCAAGATTCCAATGTATAAACTTTGGAGAACACATTAAAATCATAGAATTCTGCTTCTTGCCCTCAAAATGCATGTCCTTTTCACATGTAAAATGCATTTACTTCCTTCAAATGGCCCCAAAGTCTTAACTTGTTCCAGCATCAACTGAAAAATCTAAAGTCCAAAGTCTCATGGAGATCAGATATGGGTGGACTCAAGGTATGATTCATCCTGAAGCAAATTTCCTCTCAGCCCTGAGCCTATGAAATTAAATGCATCATCTACTTCCAAAATATGATGGTGGGACAGGCATAGAATAGACATTCCCATTCCAAAAGGGAGAAATAGGCAAGACTAAAAGGGTCACTGGTTCCTAGTAAGTCCAAAACCCAACAGGGCAAATAACATTAAATCTTAACACTCTGGAATAATCATTTTGACCCCATACCCCACCTCCTGAGCAGACTGAGGCAGGGGTTAGGCTCCCTAGTCCTCAGTTAGCCCCACCCCCATGGCTTTGCCTACAAAGCAGCTTTCATGACTTGGAGGCTCCTATTTGCAGCATTGCCGGTGTTGCACACCGGTAGCTCTACAGTTTTGGTGTCTCAGTGATAGCCCTACCTCCACAGCTTCACTAGGCACTGTCCTAGTGGAGACTCTCTCTCTCCATGGCTCCTACCCCACAGTTCCACTGGCCACTTCCCACTTCCCGCTCTTGCAGTGACTCCATCCCTGAAGCAGGTTTCTGTCTGTGTCCCCAAGATATTCCACACATTCCTTGAAATCTAGGTAGTTCTGCCTCCAAGTTTATGAATTGTCTGCACCCACAGAATTAGATGCTACGTGGGTTTACCTCTTGCACATTCTGGAGTGGTAGCTCAAGCGAAACCTGAGACTTCTTGAGCCATAACTGGGGTGGCCAAGGAGCACTGCATTGGAATGTGGGGAACAGAATGCAGAAGAGGCTCTGGGAAATGAGCCTTTTCTTCCCTCAAGGTCCTAACATGCTGAGCCTGTGATAGAGGGGCAGCCTGAGAGCTTTGAATTGTCTTGATGAATAGACACCTGGCTTCCTTCTAGCTCTAGTAATCCCTTTATCAAAGGTTGCTTAGCTGTACTCTTGCATGCTTTTTTGTTCTATATATAGCTAGGACATAAATTTTCCAAATTTTTACATTCTGCTTCCCTTTTAATTATGAATTCTGTCTTTCAATCATTTCTCTCTTCTCACAGTTTACTATATGTGGTGAAAAGAAGTCATGCAGTACCTTCAGTTTTGCTAAGGAACTTCTCTCACCAGATATCCTAGTTTATCCCCTTAAATTCTTCTTTCCAAAAAGCCCTTGGGTATTCAGCCAAACTCCTTGCATTTTGTAATATGGATGGTCTTTACTCCAGTTTTCAATAATTTATTCCTCATTTCCATCTGATACCTCCACAGAATGGAGGTCCATATTTCTACCAACATTCTGGTGACAATCACTTAAGTAATCTCTAAGAAGTTCCATACTTTCCCTCCAACTTTTCTTTTCTTCTGAGCTCTCACCAGAATTACCCTTAATGCTCCATCTATGGCAATGCTGGTTTTTCCTAGCACACTGTTCCAAACTCTTCTAGACTCTACCCATTACCGAGCTCCAAAGCCACTTCTTCATGTTCAGGTATTTGGTATAGCAACAGCTCTACTTCTGGGATTGTTTTGTGCTGCAACAGCAGAATAATTGAGACAGGGTAATTTATTTAAAAAAAAAAAAAAAAACAGGAATTTATTCCCTCACAGTTCTCGGGGCTGAGATGTCAAGATGGAGAGGCTAGCTTCTTCATCTTGATGGTGAGGGCCTTCTTATTGCATCATCCCATAATGGAAGCGCAAAGAGAGCAACAGGGTGTCAAAGTCATCCTTATATAAGGAACCCACTCTCACAATAATGAGCCCACCTCCACAATGATGGCATAAATCTATTCATTAGGGTGGTGCCCGCATGATCCAAACACCACCTATTAGGCTCTGCTTCCCAACATTGTACACACTGGGGATCGAGTTTCAACACAAACTCTGGAGAACATATTCAAACCATAGCATGATCTTAGCAAACTCATCCCTGTTCCACCTGTGCAAGACAAGGAATAATTGAAGCATAAAGTCAGGAATGTTCTAGCAAGAGTTTTGTTCCTTTCACATGGAAGAAAATATAGGAATGAATAATAAGCATTCCATCCCTGTCCCACCACACTCCGCCTCCCAGAATATCCTGTAATTTTCTATATGGTCTGCCTGTAAAGAGTCTCAGCTACAACACATGCACAAACCAGCAGACCTCTAGAAAAATTCTTGAGGTTACAGTGGCCAGAGATTGTTGTTTAGGAACACTGCTCCAACACTCCCATAGAGATGTATGAAAGGCAATTACTTCTTTCCTACAAAAGGGACAACAATGGCATCCACCTTCCCTGAAGGCTATGTTCCAGCTACGCCATGGTCTTGAACCCAGTTTGCTATATAAACTCTTATTTTCAAACAACCACATGACATTTTATGGAACTATTATATTTTGTCTCATAAAGGACTACTACAGTTTCACCAGCTGGGTCACAAAAGTTTAACTTACTAGACTAGTCCACAAAGATGGAACTCTGATGATCTCGTTACAGAAAACATGGGAAGAGCAAAATACTTGATGCAAAATTCCCTCATCTTTTGCATGTCTTTCTGCATTTCCATTTTTCTATTTAAAAATCTATCTCCATATTTTATAGTCCTTTGATTTACTAAAACTGCAAAGTAAGATACATGTCATTTGGGTTACATAATACATATCCTCTCCTGTGTGTGATATTTGAAACTGAAGTATGTTACAAACACTTTTTAACATGGTGTGTGTTTTCCTATTTTAGCACAATTATGAATATATAGCTCCTTTAACAACCTTAGCTTGTTCCAATTGACTATAATTTTTATCTTTCTGATGTTCAAATTTTAACAGCTTGGCCACTAACAGCCTTTTAAAAAATGCTGGCCTCTTTGCCCTTTCCAACAAACCTCAAACATCTCTGAAAATGTTTGCTTTCTTACAAAAAATATTTCAGATCCATCTTTATCAGTTATGCCTCGAGACATGGTATTAGCTATTCTCCCAGGAGTTATAGTTGCCTTAGTAAATGATAGTGATCCTGAAAACTGAGGTCAAGAGGGGCATAAAAATAATTCCCATTGAGTACTTGCAGTAAACAGAGTAACTCCAGAAAATAAGAAGAATATTTCCTTTAGGTTATGAGCTTATATTGACATTTTAAAATTGCCACTATCTTTTCTCAATTTGTTTTCCTATTGAACTTGGCTAATATGAATATGTGGCAATCCAGTTTTTCTGTTCTGTTGACTACCACTTCTATCTCCTTTGTCTAGTATCCTTCAAGTACCATTCCTATATACTGCATCATACCAAACCTTTCTATCAAAAAGTATATGTTTTTCTATTTTCCTCATTGACTTTCAGCCAGTGCATCCTAGAATTGACCCCAAAGGGAACAGATAAAGATGATTTTATCTGTATTATCTGAAAACATTACTATTTGCAAAGGAATGAAAATGGCCATCTAACTCAGCAGACACCAGGTAATTTGAAAGCAAATGTGCCTAATACTGTGTATGGACTTCCTCCCTTTGCTTAATAAAAGTCATCAATGAAATATAAAATATAGTAAAATACTGACTTTAAAAGTTTTCTCCTTTAAGCTTCACTGTCTTTCCGTTTGGTTTTATTTTCTTGTTTTATTACTTTGTCATTGGTATTTTGATACTGAGGTCAGTTCAATTATAATTCTATACTTACATTTTATTTAAACATCTACTGTTGTCATTACAGGTAATCGCAGATATGTGTGACCCGCCACCAGTTTTCTTTCTGCTTGTATCCAAGCAACAACAACAACAACAAAAATCAGAATGTTGTGGCAGTGAAATATTGTAGTGTAAACATACAAATTTTTTCTTTGGTAAAAATATGCCAGATCTGGGATAAATGCCTACTTTCTGAAGAAAGAAAACATACAATCATCTTATAAAAGTAAAAAGCATCCCAATACTACCTATTAGGCAAGATATCCCCACAGTTTGGATTGTAGCATCAAATAAAAAAAAAGTTCGATGTTCCTTTTTTAGTAAAATATCGACATCTCTGAAAACAATTATTTTTGTGCCAAGTAACTTGAATATATTCAGAAAAAAATCATAGCACCTTGAGGTCAGAATATATTACTTTAAGAAAAATGATTTGGTGTGCACATTTCAAAACAGAGATACTTGGACCCAAGCTTCCCCTCCATGTGGAAATAGCTGTAGCTATGAGCTGGGGCTGGAAAAAGGGTGATTCAGATCATGTTATGTTTTCTCACATGTGCAAACTGTTAAATGGACTCAGGTCCTGGGAATGGACATTAACTCAGTTCACCTTGCATTCCAAATTATGACAGATGTGGTGATCAGGACGTCTTCCAGAGTTAGAGAGAGAGCAAGAGAGAGAGAGAGGGAGCTAGCACACTGATTTGTCACTTAACTATTTCTTTTCAGCTTCTCCATGTCAGCAGTGCCAAGTTGATTGGTTCTCAGGATCTCTCTTCAACTCTGCAATGCTGACAGCCCTGTACACTGGGCTTGCCTCATTCAGAGCCTCCTTTCCTAATGTTGTCTGTATGTAAGAAAGTGTAGGGTGCTTCAGGAGCTAGCCTTAAATCCCTGAACATTGCCATTTTTATCAAAAAGTGATTTATTAGGAACTTTGAACTCATGCCATCTAGTTTGGGTGAAACTTGATTGTTGCATGTATAGGCATTTGTCTAACATTGGGTATTTCAGAGTAGTTCTCCATTTAAGTGAGGCAGGGTGTTGAAGTCATCATATCAGATAAAAATTATGTATAATCCGGCTGGGCATGGTGGCTCATGCCTGTAATCCCAGCACTTTGGGAGGCTGAAGCAGGCAGATCGCAAGGTCAGGAGATCAAGACCATCCTGGCTAACACAGTGAAATCCCGTCTCTACGAAAAATACAAAAAATTAGCCAGGCGTGGTGGCGGGTGCCTGTAGTCCCAGCTACTCAGGAGGCTGAGGCAGGACAATGGCGTGAACCTGGGAGGCGAAGCTTGCAGTGAGCCGAGATCTCACCACTGCACTCCAGCCTGGGCGACAGAGCAAGACTCCATCTTAAAAAAAAAAAAAAAAAAAAAAAAAAAAAAAATTGGTATAATTCAATTATCCTTCAGAAATCTCCCTTAGTATACTTAAGTCAACAGGACAGGAGTTCTCAGACTCCTAAAAGACTGTAATTGGCTTTACCTTTGTTTCTTTCTGTATTTTGGACTTGTCCTTCTTTTACTCTGGGAAGTGGAGACCCAGAGATCTAGTTTGAATTAAGGGAAAGCAAAGAACTAAAAAAAAAAAAAGATTTCTCTCCTACTTGGTTGAAGGCAATGAGGTTAAAAGGGCATACACTCAAAATTATAGTTCATTTTTTTGATAGATGTTCACTGATCACTGCTCTAAATGCTAGCGGTATGATAAGTGAACCAAACATGGAAAAAATCTCTTTCTTCATGAAATTTACATTCTATAATAGTAACTATATTAATGGTTTCCCAGTTTTGTTAAAGGAGGATCTTTTTTTTTTTTTTTTTTTTTTTTTTTTTTACTGCTTTTAGCTGGATTCGGAAGAAAATTAAGTAAAAATACTATTATTTTGCTGTCTTAGTAAGTCACTTGTGTTGGCTTTGTTAATGCAATAGCATGTTGAGTGGATTATAAAGCAGCTCAGCTTACCTGGGTTATTTGAGCAGAGTTCATTTATAGAATATTGTAGACATCTATGTGTCCACTGATTTACTGTATTCAGCTACCAAGTCTACACATATAGACACCTCTGCATACATACACACAATACCTACAACTTGCCTGGGCAAATAATAAGAGTTTACTGTAAATTCATGGGCTTGATAAAATTTGTATATTATCTCCTTAACTAAATTTTTGGGTTAGCTACAATCCTTTGCCATAATTTCCTATGTCTATCCAGTGTGCTGCATGATAGAAAAGAATGATCACCTGAATTTTTATTAATGGAGTACCAACCCTCATGGTCTCCATTCTTTCTTCCTTAATGCAAAAAATAAAAAGGAAAGATTATATTTTTACCATCGGAATTCCTCTGACTCATCATCCATTTCTAAAATTGCTCTGAGACCGCTTTCTGGGCAGAGAAGTGAGAAGCTCACTGTGAATAACACAGCAACTGTCATTTATTACATTCTCTGAGGTTAACTACACTTGCCCCTTCTTTAACAGAATAGTAGCCATTTCTACTATAGAATTCTTCTGGTCCTTGTCCATTTCTTCCCAGTGAGCCCTTGAATTGTGTTTGACAGCAATATGTTCTCTGCTTCTGGCACCGTCTCCTATGACTCTACTATAACCAGTGTTTGAATTACCATGTGGAACAAGCACAAGCCTGTATTTCTGTCATAATTGCCTTTCATTCAGTAAACTGTGGAATAGGTAAGACCACTGTAGCTCATAAAGAATATTTAGGACTCCTACTGTGATAAAACCTTTCTGATAAGAACATATTTTACATTCTCTCCACTTAGACCATGAATTACTACTGAATACATCCTGTGTTACTAGAGTAACTGATTTACAAAATAGCTTTCATACAGCACATACAAACTCACTCTTTTGCCAAATATGAAAGATTTTTGAATGCAACAGTTTGGTGGAGCAGAGAGCCTGCTGAGCTGAAAAGCAAATACAGCTATCTGATTAATTGATTCTGACCTCATAAATATTATACTTTGGGGGCTCTAATGGAACTTCCTGAGGGTAAATTGTATGGTTCACCTCATTCATTTATATCTCTGGCTGACAGATGTACATTATAAAATGTCACTGAATATGCTGGCAATAAATGAGGTATAACATTAGCATCTTGATTCTGTGGTGAGATTTTTATGGTACACTTTTGTTAAATGATTCCAACAGTAGTAAAAATATTACAATATTATTCAATATATATAGTCCTGTCTTTTTAAAATCAGTCTTCCAGCAATTCACATTGATCTCCTTTACTTATAACTAACATTTCTGCATTTATAAAGCAGGTTTCTCTTTTAATGTATGCGCTCTCTCCTAAATAATTAACAATTGCTGACTAGTGGTAACAAGAAGCTCTGGGCATTCTGGTTGTTGTGCTATTAATATTCTTTATAAAATTTCAAACTTCAATATGAGGCAAAACTCAAGAGATATGTCACAAATTGATAGTCTTGTTGAGAATTTAAAATTTCAGCCTCATAATGATGAAAAAGTTATCATTTCATTTCCTTCAAAGAAACATTTATAAATATTAAATATCTACAGAATAAAAGCAAAACCAAAGCAATTTTATAAAATAATAGCATAACTATTTTAACACAATATATTTTATTATGCTAACATCTCCCAGAGAAAAATGTATTGTACCTATACTACGAGAGTCTAAAATATGCAAATTTCAGTGAACACTAATCTTGTCAGTGAAAAGATGATTATTTTAAAGACAATTTAGCTTCAAGAAAAGATTAAAAAGAAAACCAGCATGTCTGCCAAATAGAACAATTTAATAATATACTTGGGGCACCATTGTTCTTTTTTGTTTTGGATTTTTGGAACTCAGGAAAATAAAAGAACATCTATTTTTTAAAAGTTAGAATCCTTTTCACCATTTAAAGATCTGAGAATTTGAATATTAAAGACAGAATTTCTTATTGGTTACATGGTTGTTACCATTCTTATAAAGCTTTGATTTTCTATATTTTGTGTTGTATTATTATGATATATTTACACAGTTAGAAGGAAAAACATTTAATTCTGTTTTTTCAATGAGAGGCAAGAATATAGAGAAGTTATGAAGCATGAGTATGGTGTTAAGAAATCAGGGGTTGAGCTGGTTATTATCAAATGTCACAATCTAATTCAGTCAGCCAGACATGTTCAGTCTGCTTTTTACCTTAACTGAAGTCCAGCTAAACAGACAACCACAATACTCTAAAAAATCTACAGGCTGAACTGCAAATAATTTCTAACATGATTAGTAAACTTAACATTTAAAGTTCCTACATAAAAAGTAAATAAAAAAGAACATGGCTTTGGTATAGAGGAAAGACTCACATTTGTTGTAATATGAGTAAATGTAGCATGGATATTTCCAGATACTGCTAATTTAATGTTAAAAGTAGCTAAAATTATGCTATAGATGTATTTTCAGATTTCCTCAATTAACTTTCACACAACCTTCAGACTTCCACTTCTGTCCTTTGTGCAGAGAAATCTTCTTTGATCCTCTTCTCTTTTCATGTTCTTTTGTTACTTTCTTTTTGGCCCTTATCCTTATACATTCTTGAGTGTAATTATGTGATAAAACCCTACCTCTCCTACTAGACTGTTAGGGTCATGAAAGAGGAGTCTAAGCACACTTATTGTATTTCCAGAGTACTAAGTTAATCTGTTGAAAATTTTAATTTACACTGCATTTGACTAAAACTTCTAATTTTTTTCAAATGTGTAAATGTCAATTACGTACTTCATAGTTTTATTAAATTTTAATTTACTAGAAATAACTGAAATATGTCTATCTCCTAAAAATGTTGAAATCCAAGTGGGAAATATAGGATTTGATGTGGGAAACTTTTTAATGGAATTCTGTTGAACAATGTTTACTTTTTTTTTTTTTTTTTTTTACAATCCTTTGATCCATGTCTCTAGCAGTATATAAATATCATTATTGTTAATATTTTAAGATGTATTTTATATTTTTCCTTTATTCCTCCCCTTAAAGATTTAGGTAAAGCTTGTCAAACTTGAGGCCCGCGACACAGGACAGTTTTGAATGGGGACCAACACAAATTTTTTAATTTTCTTAAAACATTATGAGATTTTTGTGATTTTTTTTAGCTCATCAGCTATCATTAGTGTTAGTGTATTTTATATGTGGCCCAAAACAATTTTTCTTCTTCCACTGTGACCCAGGGAAGCCAAAAGATTGTACATCCCTGGTTTAGGTGAAAAGTTCTATTAATTTATTTGATTTTTAAAAACCAGCAAATCAGTCATTTGGCAAACTGATTCTCAAATAATTGATCTGAGGTGACTTAACCTGCTTCTTATTTACAGTGTTTAGCAAAAATCCTAGCAAAATAAGTATGTATGGTTTTTTATTTGTAATCTGTAAAGTTATATTTTTTAAAAATAATTTCCATACCATGAGAAAGGTTCTTGTTTGATTCATTTAGATAGATACTGAGCCACTTTACAAAGACCTTTTAACCTCCCTTAATCTCTTTTCATTTGAAAAACATATACCAATAACTGCTTGCCTCTCTGATGGGAATTTTGGAGAGATTAAATAATGTATATGTAGGCCTTTTGTAAACTATAGAGAATTATAAACATATAAGGCAGTCAAAATAAAGGATCATTTTGTATGACCCATCTATCTTTGTAAAATTGTTCCACACTTGAGTTATCTAGAAGCCTGAATGGCACATTAATTCTTGAGGGCTTTTGGAGTTAATCAACCAGAAGTCTAGGGTTATAACAGTTTCATGGGTATTTTCAGGGCATTTTGTCAAATTCCCTCTTTTTAGAAAAGCAAACACTATTTATTCCTAGAACCCCCTTAGGACTGTAATTCACAGAGAATTTACACTACCAGTCAGGACCTCTTCAAAACCAAATAAAAAAAATTCTCAACTATTTATTAGTATGTAACTTATCTGAACATATTTTCAAATTATTCTTCTCTATTCATTGCCACAAATAAAAGGTAGAATTTGTTCTTTTCTTACCTTATATTTTGGCTATGAAATAAGAGTGCCCTGCTTCATCGAGCTCCTTTGTGGTTGGATGTTATTGGAGGTCTTACGGCATAATGGTCGGAAAAGTCAATTTAGTCCATTGAATCTTCATGTTGCAGATGAAAACAAATACAGTTTAGTGAGCCTGAGTATTTAGTTTCTCAAAGGCCGAACAGCTAGTAAATGTTGGAGCTGGGATGCAGCTCTAGGGCTTTCTGACTTAGAAGGCCACACCTTAACTCCCTGTCTAGATAAGTGACTGTTAGCTTTCCCTCAAACTCTTTCCTCTTTAAAACCTGTAAAATAATGTCTCAACTATTTATTGGCATCTACTTTATCTCAATGTATTTTTAGTTACAGCCATCTCTCATTATTGGTTTTAGGACCCCTACAGATAACAAAATCCATGGATGCTTGAGTTTCCAATATAAAATGGCATAATATTTGCATGTAACCTTTGCACATTCTTCCATATACTTTTAATCATCTCTAGGTTACTTATAATACCTAATATAATGGAAATGCTATATAGATAGCTGTTATATGGCATTTTTATTTGCATTATTATTATTGTATTATTTTTTACTGTTTTTTTTTTTTTAAAATGAATATTTTAGATCCACAGCTGGTTGAATCTGTGGACACAGAACTCGTGGATCCAGGGCCAACTATATTCTTCTCTATTAATTGTCACCCATAAAGAGTAAAATTTGCTGTTCTTCCTTTCAGATACAATGAAAAGAGATGTACTGTAATATCAAGTGTCAAATATGAAACTGACTTGCAATCTATAAAAGCTGGAGTTCATCCCAGCTCCATGTTTTAATATACACTGTGGCCAACTAAGGCAGATGGGAAGTGAAGCAAAGAAAGAAGAATGGTTTGCATCTCAATGGCAAAGCAGTGTTCTGAGGTCCCCTCCCATCACCATCACCACACACACACACACACACACACACACACACGGTTCTTAATTCACCTCTAACTTCCGACGTTCTATACCTTATATTTGCTCAAGGCTTAGATCCGCTTTCTACTTACTTAATTCTACTCATTAGTTTTATGTCCCTGAGTCTCTATTTTCTCATATATAACATTAGAAATACTACATATTAACATATACAGTATGTTAACTTAGTATGCTTTTTAGAATTGTTGTAATGATTCAATGTGATAATTTATATGAAGTTCTTAAAATAGCTAGTGGCATTTAGAAATAACAAAAATAAAAATTATCATTATTATCAATCTTAGTAATCTAATTATTATAGAAAATCAAAAAGAGTAAGAGACAAGATGGAAAGGGGGAAAATGAGAATAAATGAAGGGAAGAGAAAGAAATCTGTGCATCTTTGGAGATAAATATGAAAGTGAAGATACAAGGCAATGCTTGGCACACTACTTCTTCCCCTTTTCTGCTCTCATCTCCCACCATTCTCTTCTTTGCTCCCTATAGTCCATTCATGCTGCTCTACCTGCCTTTTCTCCATACACCTTACTTCCTAGTACTCCCAATCCTTTTCACATTCCATTTCTTCTCCTTTGAACAATATACTTGTCCATTTTTAATCCATGGAAGAATTATTCACAAGCTTGACAATATTTATACAGAAATGCAGCTGTTTATGTGCACATTGTATCACCTCAACTAGATTTCTACATTTTTTAAAGGAAAGAGAGCCTTGTTGGGTATTGTATCTTCTGTGGCACCTACAGATGTTTATCGAATTGAATAAAATGTTCACAATCTTGCTTTCTTCATGTTTTAGGAAACAATTGACTTATATATCATGGTTTTTAAAAATTTCTCTTTGAGCTAAAAACAATCTTTTTACATTTTGTACCCCATTTTATCTATCAATATGGTTGCTTTGGAATAAGATGTACTTACACTGAGATGGGAAAATTCATTTTTCAACACTGCATGCATTTTGGAACTATCAGAACACTTAAAAAATACTGATGTTCAGCATATACTCCAGAATCAATCAGAATCTATCTTGGTCTTTATTGGGGAGAGGAGCTGGCATGAGGTTTTTGTTTGTTTCATGGGTTATTTTCATGTTAAGCCACAGTTGAACCATTGGCTTAACTCCATGACTTTGTGGTTGGAT
Source organism: Theropithecus gelada (assembly GCF_003255815.1). Taxonomy (NCBI): domain Eukaryota; kingdom Metazoa; phylum Chordata; class Mammalia; order Primates; family Cercopithecidae; genus Theropithecus; species Theropithecus gelada. The sequence continues at coordinate 26,746,966 of NC_037671.1, forward strand.
TGGACAAAAAATGGGTAGCCAAACAGGGCCAATCTCTGCTTCATGTACACAATCGCCAACTTCTTTAACTTCACCCAAAGAATGATTTGGAGCCTGTCATCAGTGGAGAACAGAGTGGTAGAGCCAATAGTGGGGACACTGATGGAATTAATAATTTGGAGGCTGTAGCCAATGACATATTTCACCCAGGCATGGAGATTACCACTGAAACCAGAGTAAGCAACTTGAGGGGCAAGTTTCTTTTAGCCAAGCAAAGATTAACAATGTGGCATAAATAATTTGGCTTTGGGAATGTGCAGAATAGAATTTGAATTCTGGGCCTGCCACTTATTTGCTGTGTGCAAGTCACTTTGTCTATCTGACGTTTAATTTCTCATGCATGAAATTAAAGCAGCAATACTAACATTAAAGAGTAACTGTGATAATTAAGAAAAACTCATCATAATTTGACTTCATTGTCCCACTGCATTAATTCCCTAAAATCCTGTGCATGACCTCTGGGAACGATATTCTTTCAAATCCCAAGACATAGTAGATCATTCTTAAGAAATGCATTTACTCAGGGCTACAGTGAAATCATGCTGACCTTATTCTATGAAGGCAACAAATCATGGCTTGCTCTTCGTGAGTTTTATCCTTGAATTCTACTTATATCTATTCGCCAGAAACTTCTGTGTTTATAGGTTGCCCTTTAGAAGACACAGAATTACTCATGTCCTTAAAAATCCTGGACTCGCATCTGCCAAAAACTCTGAGATTCACTCCTTCCCACCCGCACACCCGTCTTCATTTATAGTCTTTCATCCTTTATACATGACACCTCTGGCCGGGTGCCTGGAAGGAAATGCATGACCCATAAAGTTAACTTACCTCAGGAGCAGTAGACAAACAGGCTTAATTTAACCCAGAAGACACCAAGAAGTAATAACTTGGAAATGGAGACTAGGCTGAGCTAATATATAGGCAGCCTTGAGGACTATCATTTATAGCAGGGTGTACAGCATTCAGGCACAGATTAGCTCACCCAGAAGGCAGTGAGCCAGCAGCCAAGTTTCAACTTTAATTATAAGATAACTGGTAGGTTTCTGCTCTACATATTCCAGGCAATTTGGGCAGCTGAAAGAGTATATATCCATCTTGCTCCAGTGCAAGCCACCATGAGCAAATTTGTGACTCAGTAAAAGGTAACATAATATGTTCAGTGATACATCAGACTGCCCACCCCCAAATCGTCCCGAAGGGAAAATCATAAAATTGTAGTACCTTTACGTAAGTGTGAATCCTTAAATATCTCCAATCTAGAATAATTGTTTTGGTACATGGGAGAACATGTGAGTGTATTTTTAAGAAAGTAGGGAGCAGAGCAGGTTCTTTCTCAAGCATTTTGTTCCAGTGACTTATTTCTGCCATCCAATTTAACACATCTAAAACAGAAAATGAGAAAATTAAGAAATATGAGTAAAATAGAGTCTAAGAGAAACCACAAAATCTGGTGTCACTCTCAGGCTGTCTTTTTCAAGCCCTTCTCACTTCACAAATCTGCATTTACTCCAGAGCTGGAAGAAAATTGCTATGAGGACAAACCACTGGGGAATCTTACTCTGCTGGTTTAACAGCCCAAACCAGGGTCTAATGATTAGCAGTCTCATGCTTGGCCTGCTGCTTTCTTTATCCTTCCTCTTTAAACCTCCTGGTACAATGATACAGTTTTCTTTGATTTCTTCCTGCTCCTAATAGCCTCTTGGATAGCCGTGAAGCAGTGTCAGAGGCATAGTCACCTTGAAGGGATAATGTCTTTTCCTGAACCAAAGGGGGCTGCTTTGGGCAAGAGAAAGGAAGGAATGGGAAGAGGACACATCATTTCTCCTTACTATTGTTAATTACAGTAAATTTTCATTTTCAGAAAGAGACATACTTGTTCTCCATAACTTCCCGAACTTAAGATGAATTACAGCCCATAACTATAAGATGGTTTTCAATTGTGGATTTTTATTGTAAGAAGAGGTAGAAGATAGTCACTCATTCGTTCATTTAACAAACATTCATTCAACCCCTGCTCTGTTTCAAGGATTCTGCTAAATGCTGGCAATATGAAAATATAGAATACAGACTCCCAAAGAGCTCACAGTTTGGAAGGGGTCACAGATAAGGATATAAATCATTTCAACATCACATATTTTTACAGTGGTGCTATGTCCAATTTCATCAGAACCACAGTAAAGTAGAAAGGAATGTCTAGCTACAGACAGTAGGTACTTACATTATAAAGGTTAATTTGGGCTGGGTGCGGTGGCTCACACCTGTAATCTAGCACTTTGGGAGGCTGAGGCAGGCGGATCATGAGGTCAGGAGTTCAAGACCAGCCTGACTAACATGGTGAAACCCCGTCTCTACTAAACATACAAAAAAATTAGCCGGGCGTGCTGGCACACTCCTGTAATCCCAGTGACTCAAGAGGCTGAGGCAGGAGAATCGCTTGAACCTGGGAGGTAGAGGTGTGGTGAGCCGAGATCGTGCCACTGCAATCCAGCCTGGGTGACAGAGCAAGACTCCGTCTCAGAAAAAAGACACACACACACACAAAAAAAAATCAAGTTAATTTGATTGAGTACTTAAGCTGAGATTTGAAAATGGTATAAGAGTTTGTCAGACAGAACAATGGGAAAATGTAGGCCAAGGGAAAAGTATGGAAATGAGTAGATGAGTAGTCACAGCAAGGTAAAACCTAAAGGCTAAGAAATGAGGTAACAGCAGAGACAAGGGCCAGGACTCGGATTTTCTTCTGCAGATGATGGAAAGTCATTGAAGAATTTGAAGCAGGTAAACAACAAGGTCAGATTCAAGGTTGGAAAGTTTACAACAGAAGCAGACAAGGCTGTGGATGGGAGGGGAGAAAGTAGAGGTGGGGAGACTGCTGCAGTGATCCACAGAGGTGGATGATGGCCATGACAATGGAGATGGAGAGGAAAGTAGAGCATGACAGAACACTGGAACTGTTTGGGTGTAGGCACAAAGGTTTTTGATTTTGGCAAACCTAAGAAGAAACACTTTACTGTGAGGAAATCCATTCAATCATTTTCAGGAGCTGTGATTCAACTATTCACTAGTACTAATTTGAATAGTACAAGACATTGCGTATTTGATACAATGGTATTGTGATGTATATTCCAAATAATGAGAGAATTCCAGAGGCCATTTGAGTTGAGGTAAATGGAGAAAAGTGAGGTATAGCAAAGTAAGAGTAATTTATTTTCTTTTCTCTCTTGTTGCTTCTGATGTTCCCTGTTATGGAAAGTGTTTGTGAGTAGGGTGTTGTAATCAGAAAACCTGGGTCAGGACCAACACTTTGTACAAAATGGCTTTCTTCCTACATATACTTTATAGAGTTTAGAATCAAGTGTGTGAATCTCCCTTCTGAGAAAGAAATGATCAATAATTTTCAAATACTGCAAATCATAATTTACTCAGAATATAACTAACAAGTGTTAACTGAGCACTTGTCATGTGCCAGTGCTCTTCTGGGCCCTGTGGATACAGGGATAAATGAGACAGTTGGACGAGTATTAAAAATATAGAAGTCAAAAATGACCCAGGTGAGGTGGCAGGTGCCTGTAATCCCAGCTACTTGGGAGGCTGAGGCAGGAGAATCACTTGAACGTGGGAGGCAGAGGTTGCATTGAACTGAGATCGTGCCACTGCACTCCAGCCTGGGTGACAGAGTGAGACTCCATCTCAAAAAAAAAAAAAACTGCATATATGCATATATATTTATATATGCATATATATACACATACACGGGGTGTGTGTATGTATATACATATAGATAGATAGATAGATAGATAGATAGATAGATAGATAGATAGATAGGACACTAGAACACAAAGTAAAATATAGCGCTTACTAGATGGACAACAGAGCTTGTACCACATGAAGAATTTCCCCAGGAGCTGATACACTTGTTAAAATTGTCCAACAGCAGGACTGTGCCTCATCAAACAAAGAGGCCTTGACTCATAGCCTACCTAGAGGCTACTTTTGTTTCTATTCTCAAAATAGTCATCATTCTTCCTAGAACTTAAAATAATCTTCATTTGTATCTTTACTCTTCTCATCTCAAATTTGTAATTTTTCCTAGGACCCCATTTGTTTGTCTTTAACACATGATTAGCAAGATTCACCTACCCAACAAGAGTAAGTAACACCTGATAAAAGTTATCATGGGCCGGGCGCGGTGGCTCAAGCTTGTAATCCCAGCACTTTGGGAGGCCGAGACGGGCGGATCATGAGGTCAGGAGATCGAGACCACCCTGGCTAACACGGTGAAACCCCGTCTCTACTAAAAAATACAAAAAAAATAGCCGGGCGAGGTGGCAGGCGCCTGTAGTCCCAGCTACTCGGGAGACTGAGGCAGGAGAATGGCGTAAACCCAGGACGGGGAGCTTGCAGTGAGCCGAGATCCGGCCACTGCACTCCAGCCTGGGCGACAGAGCAAGACTCCGTCTCAAAAAAAAAAAAAAGTTATCATGGTTGGGCGCAGTGGCTCACGCCTGTAATCCCAGCACTTTTGGAGGCCGAGGTGAGTGGATCACCTGAGGTTAGGAGTTTGAGACCAGCCTGGCCAACATGGTGAAACCGTGTCTCTTCTAAAAATAATAATAAAAAAAAATTAGCTGGGCGTGATGACATGTGCCTGTAGTCCCAGCTACTAGGGAGGCTGAGGTAGGAGAATTGCTTCAACCCGGGAGGCAGAGGTAGCAGTGAGCCAAGATTGCGCCACTGCACTCCAGCATGGGTAACAGAGTGAGACTCCGTCTCAAAAAAAAAAAAAAAAAATTATCACAGACACAAAAAATATCTGCATATCTGATCACCTTAACTCGCAATGACATTCCTAATACTGTATATGAGAGGCAAAGTAATTTCTAGTTGGAACTTCAAAATGAAGATTTTGTTTTAGATTTTTTCCATTTTTCTCCTTCCACTTGTCCCCGTTCCCTGCAGGTGTGCCTACCTTTAGGCTCCTGCCAGCCCCTAACTGTGAAACTTCAACTGGTTCTTCCCACAGGCAGGACTCTCCAGCATGCCCGACTATTCCATAACTCCAAGTTACTTGCCTCCCCACTCTTTATAGCCAACAACTCATCGAGTCCCATGATTCTCTTCCACTCTTCAATTCCTTCTTTCCAAGAATAGTACCGGAAATCCAGCAGCCTTTAATCTCAGGCTCTGAGTCAGCCACTAGAGATGACATTCCTTTTGAAAAAAATGTCTTTTAAGGCCTGGGCAACTAGAATTGCTTTAACTGAGGAGTGTGTGTATATGAATATGTATACAGCAGGTCCTTGAATAACTTATTTCATTCAACATGGCTTTACTCAATATTGCTTCATAATAATGTTAAGAAAAGAAATCGATTTTCCCAGACAGGGCTCCTGTTTCTTTATAGTTTGCATGTTCTCCCGATGGCTATGTCAGTTTCCTCCCACGTTCCAAAGATGTGCCCAGCAGCTGAACTGGGCGTCTAAACGATTCCAGTCTGAGTGTGGGTGCACATTTGAGTACACCCTGCAATGGGATGGATGACATCCTGTCCAAGATTGATTCCTGCCCTGAGCTAATGGGTAAGGCTCCAGTCACCCAAGGTGGCCCTGAACTAGAATAAGCAGGTAGATCAGGCCCCACATCTCATACCTGTAATCCCAACACTTTGGAGGGCCAAGGTGGGTGGATCACTTGAGGTCAGGAGTTCGAGACCACCCTGGCTAATATGGCGAAACTCTGTCTCTACCAAAAATATAAAAGTTAGCGGGGAATGATGGCTCATGCCTGTAGTCCCAGCTACTTGGGAGAGTGAGGCAGGAAAATCTCTCGAATCCGGGAGATGCAGGTTGCAGTGAGTCAAGATCATGCCGCTGCACTCCAGCCTGGGTGACAGAGCAAGACTCTGTCTCAAAATAAATAAATAAATGAATAAAGAAAATAAAATAGAATAAGCAGGTAAACAGTTATCTTCCACGTTGGTATTAATCTTTCTTAAATGTATGTGTTGCTCCCATTTATTTAAATATTTAATAGAAGTGTTTTGGTCACTGTTTATAAGTTTGATGTTTTTGTGACCAAAAATATGCCATAGGAACTTAAACCTTGTTTATATCAATCAGCTAATGGTAAAATGGGTTTTGTTATTTCCCTTGAAGTCTCAGTCTCCAACAACCTATTGATGACATTGAGGACTTACTGTATATATATGGATAAGAATTTGTGTATGAGCATGGATGTGTACATTATCCATATATGTATATGGGGTATATGCATGGTGGACTTGAATTCTATAGCATGAGTCAGAAAGGAGGAAGTATTATAGCATGCCTTGTGCAGATGATACAAACCTCAAAACATCTATATAATTCAGTGAGGGGCTATTCCAACAAAAAGAACCATCACAGAAGAATTAGTACAAAAGTGAGAACAACTTTGGTCAGGACCATAGATATTCTTTCAAATGTTGTTGGGAGTATGGCTGGAAGGAGAATACCTTAGATCCTCAGGGGACTTTCTCAGGTTAACACAGAAAAACTCTACAAAAGACCTCCTGGTGCATTGTGTTAACACTGAAATGGTGGCATACATGTCGCATGCCTGTGTTAGGTACCAGCATAAATCAATGTCAACTTTAAGAAAACAAAACTAAAGAAGCATCTTGCCTTCTCATCCCCAGCCTATTTACTTAACAGAGACACCTGCACTGCTTCCTTAACTAGAGCTGACCTCTGGGATCCAAGCTGCACAGAAAAACAAACATGATATGGAGCAAATGCAGGCAGAGAGACTCAACTGGATCCCTGAAGGACGGTGCAGTATTGGCAATAGGTTTTATACCACACACCCAGAGCCTTGCACACCTTTTCTCAGAGGTGCCTCTGTGTCATACACATGTTCCGGGGAAGAAGTAGGAGGGAGGGCTGAGTGGAGCCCCAGGCCCTTCACCCTCAACCAACCATCACAGCTCCACTCTTTCTGAGTAAATACGTGATCCCATTAAATTTCTATGTGCAGGAAGGATTCCCCAGACTAAAAACAGTGAACATACTGTTATAGGGTAGCAAGTTCTATATTTAGAGTCAGGACAGCTGGGTTCTAGTATTATATCTGAGACTTCATCTTTCTGCACCTCCGTTTCTCATTCATATGTACGTGCCTTCCACACAGAACTGTAGTAAAGATCAAGTGAGCCAGTTTAAGGTATTTGCAAAGTTGAAAAATACAATACCAATTTCAATGCAGTATTTATGGCATTAAGCTGACTACAGTCACCTATTTACCTATTTCATTGTGGAGCTGAAGGCTAACTTTTACCTTGCTTCCTCCACAATGTCAGAGATGATGTGGACCAGGAAGACCCCATGGCCAGGATGTTATTCCTTTGCTTGGTAGTTTTGGAATGATTGTTAGGTTGTTGTTTTTCCTATTTATTTGTTTTAGCAGCAGAAGTCTTTTTTCTTTCTTTCTTTTTTCTTTCTTTTTTTTTTTTTTTTTGAAGTAAAACCTTACGTGGAATGCCATCACATTTCTAAAAATTAAAAAAAGAATAAAGCAGCCTGAACCAGCTGAAATGGAATTGGAGCCTTGTAGCTTGAGCTGACAGCCCTGGCCAGCCACCCCTGAGGTTCCTCTGAGGAATTCTAGGGCACAGCTGGTCAGAGTTGAATTACTCCCTTGCCTCATATTTGCTATGTTAATACCACCTCCCAATTCTCTGCTTTGATACTGAAGTTTTATCTTATTCCCCTAAATAATTTTATTCAATACTTTCCTATTCCATTCTAAAGCAAGTGTGGGTTACTTGGAAATCTGTAGTGACATTTTAATTGATTAATTTTAACAGTTAATTTGTCATTTTAATTCATTCATTCATTTTAATTTTGCCCTTTGTAACAACTTGAGCTTCAGTTTGAGAAATTGCCTTTTCCCCTTGCAAGTAAAGTTGACAGGGACAAAAGTTAAGGTGCCTGACTCCCATAAACAAAAAGATGGCCCGGTAACTCAAGCTAAGCCAATCAGATTTTTTTCTCAAGTATCCAAATTTAGAGCAAAGTTGCATGGGATGGGGGAAAAAACAATAGTCATCAAATGCATTCATCTCGATGATGGAATCCAAATACGTCTCTTGAGTGGTTCTTGAGTGAGGCCAGACCCAGACACCTTGAGCCAAATTGGCACCCATCATGCTTGACTTATTTCCAAGCCTGTTTCTCCAGCATTCTTATCCATTCACAAAGCTACTTCTTATTCTTCTGATTAAATCCCTTTTGTTTAAATAAACCAGATTCTTTTTGGCATGCAAAACAAACAAAAACAAACAAAATCTCTAGTTAAGTTCACATCCTTAATTACCCTCCAATTATACTAGACTATGTTTAAGTAGATAAATTCTAAAGGAATTCACCATGTACCTACAATATCTTGCCATTCTTATTATATGCAGGTGGTTGTACAGGGTATTTTAAATATGTTTTTGAATTTAGTTGCCAAACAATACGACAATGAACAGGTATTATTTTTATCTATTTTATAGATGAACAAAATTCATATGTATTATATAACTTCCCTGGACTTAGCTGGAGGGCAGTCTCACAGTTCAAAGACACCTTGCTTCATTCCTAAACCCTCGTTCTTTCAACTTATATATTCTACCACAAATTAAATTATTTAGCTAAAGGAATGCTTTGCTTATTGTTTCATTGTAATTTTGGGTTGTGATAGCACTATTATATAATAATAAAATATAAATATTTTAATATTTGTTTTATTATTAAATATATTATATACTAATATAGTAATCAGAATAAAATATTAATTAGAAAATAAATTATTTTTTTGCTAGGTTGAGAAGAATTTTACATAAACATATATTTCAAATGTTACTGTCATCTGTAGAATAAGCACATCCATGAGTTGTCATATTTTATATTTCTTCCATATATATTCTTAGCCCAAATCCTATTTCAGCTAAGTATTTACTGACTAAGCTGATCAAGCACCATTCACCTCTCCTGGAGGTCAGGAAGCACCTTGGTGTTTTATTAGTAATGCTGCTGATATGGATGAGATCATGTTTGGTTGCAGCCTTCAGACAGGAATATTTCATCAATTTCCTAGAGGTTCTGGCAAATATCTGGCGTTTTAAGTCAAGTTTAATCTCAACTCTTGATCTTTTCTTTAAGGAAATGCAACACTATGGACAGAAAGAAATAGTCAAGAATGTTAAGAAATGCATCTTCGCTCTGACCTGTGAGAACTGCAATGACGTGTATTAAAGTTTAATCTGAAATTTCTCTAACCCGCTACCTTACTTCCAAACTACAAACCATGATACATATCATTCACCTTCTAAACAGTAAGAAATCCACATTTTGTAAAAAAAAAAAAAAAAAAAAAAAAAAGCACCTGTAACATATTTTAAATTAAAATCTATTAAAATTGTCTCCATATCAATATAAAACATAACAATATTTGTGTGTGTCTGTGTGTACATACATATACACAGTTTTGGGGATCGATCTCATTTCATCAAATCATTTAAAATACTTCTCTGCTCTGTTAGTACAAAAAACAACTTTCTTCACTCAACAATCTCTTCATTTTTTCAAATCAATATTTATTTGAAGTTTACCTACTATGTGCCAAGAATTGTGTTAGGTACTGGCAATGAGGAAGAAAGATACAGTCCCCCAACTCCAGGGTTTGTAGGACGGTGTCAGAATAGGCAATGCACAAACGAACAAATATGATTTACAAATAGTTGTCGTATCCTGTGAAGAAACAAAGTGCCAGGAAACACTGGAAAGGGAAGCTAGTCCAGCTAAGTCACTCATGAAAGGCCCTTTGAGAACATAATGTTAACACAGAGAACTGTATTGACATGAACCAGCAAAGGATACAAAAAGGAACATTCCAATAGCGACAGAAAAGAGCTCAGCATCTTCAAACATTCCATTAGTCAGTATGGCAAGAAGAGTGAGCAAAAGGAGAGAGTGGCATGAGATGAGTTAGGCAGGGGCCAGACCAGCCAGGACCTCCTGGGCCAAGAAAAGGTGCTTAGGTTTTACTCGAAGTACAAGGGAAGCCTAATTGGGAAAGTGAGAGGGTGTATAATTTATACTTTTATATCCATTCTAGCTATTGGATGGAAAATAGATTGGAAAAGATTGGGATGGAGTGGGAGCTGTAGAGATAGAGAAAAGTAGAAAGGATTTAGAGAGGGAAAAGGAGAAGACAGGGAGAGAGGCTTTTCACAAATAAAATAACTTTTGTGCAAAAGTATGTGAATAATTCATGCTCATCTGCGTGTTTAGGTATCAAACAAAAAAAATGAGGGGGTAAAACAATATTTCAAATTCTATCAGATAGAAACATTACCAATCATACACAGCCATACACATAATAATATTACATATACTTTTTCAAGCTTCCTGTGTTCATTGCTAAAATCCCTCCAAATTAGCCGTATAAATTTCATTAGTTTTTACTTGGGTGTATGAAAATTTTAGACATGGTTATATTGCATTTTATTCATTTCTTCCTGATAGGTGGGTTTTCACTTTATTGGCAGGATTTTTTTCTGCAACTATAAACAATGCTCTTTTAAATATATTTATTATATATTGGAGTTTTTATTTCTATGCTAGAGATTCCCAGGAGTGGAACTGATTGGTACATTATTCCATATTTTTTTCCATAAAGAGCTATAACAATCCCTTTTCTATCAACAATATATGACAACAAACTCCTCTGCACATATCCACCAACAGTCACTATTATTTGTCATTCTTTCTGGCCTTCCACACATTCTTCAAATCTGGAAAGCTTTAAATGACAGTCTCTGTCCAATAAACACATCCAAGCAAGGCCTTTAATGAGAAGTGACATTAAGACTAGATGATATTAGGCCGGGCGCGGTGGCTCAAGCCTGTAATCCCAGCACTTTGGGAGGCCGAGACGGGCGGATCACGAGGTCAGGAGATCGAGACCATCCTGGCTAACACGATGAAACCCCGTCTCTACTAAAAATACAAAAAACTAGCCGGGCGAAGTGGCGGGCGCCTGTAGTCCCAGCTACTCGGGAGGCTGAGGCAGGAGAATGGTGTAAACCCGGGAGGCGGAGCTTGCAGTGAGCTGAGATCCGGCCACTGCACTCCAGCCTGGGCGACAAAGCGAGACTCCGTCTCAAAAAAAAAAAAAAAAAAAAAGACTAGATGATATTAAAACATCTATTCTGACAAGGGCAGGAAGAGTATTATCTAAGTTAGAGAGGGAGCAATGGGAATAAAATCCAGTGAAACTAGTCTGGTTTTGGACATGTTAAGTTTACAATGTCACTTCCAAGTAGAGATTATGAGTAGGCAGTGGGATGTATGTCTAGAGGTCAGAAAAAAGTGTGGGCTAGACATGAGAACGTCAGCATATGGATGGGATGGCATCTAAACCTACAGTGCTGGAGGATCTCAGAAGAGACAGATCTCCAGCCTGAATCTCAAGGGACTCCAAATGTAGAAGTCAGCCCAGGGAGGGAGAGCCTGGGAAGCAAACTGAGAAAGAGCTACCAGGATGGTGAGTGATAAACCAGGTCATTGCAAATTAGGAAAGTTAATGGCTTCACATTCTCTTAACAGATCTCATCAAATAAAGACAGAGGAGGCAAGAGAAGCTCCAGGTGAATGCTGAGGTAGAAAATAGATTGAGCTATATGAAGGAGGGAATGGGGAAGGGCAAACCAAAGCACTGAGGAAAGGACACATGAAGCCATGTGCCCTGATCTCCTCATCCTGAACCTTTTAAGCGCTGGAGGGAGGATGTACTCAGAATAAATTTAGAGGAAGGCCCAAGGTAGGTATAGAGACTCCGTTCCTGCCCTTTAGGGCTTCTGAAGAAGGCTGCTGTGACAGTGATCCCGCACCATCTACACACAGGGTTAGCAGTGTTGGGACACCAAGAGAGTCTAATCAGTCTCCCGGGTCTTCTTCAGTCCCAGTGTGTGGGGCAAAATGAGTTTAGGGCCTGCAAACCTGTCATGGGGTCAGCGACGCTGAAAGGAAAGAAGGAAGAGTACAGGACCCCTATAGAGTCAAAAGTCTGGACGAGGACTTTGATAAAAGATAAGGCAGAAACTTTAAGTAAACTGTCGTCTCAGTGAGAGTTGGAAGGAGGCAAATGGGAAGGAAAATCAGAGGGTCACTTGGATCCTCACCTAGCCTGAAACAATCAGCTGTGCTGTCATGAGGCATATGTGTTCCGAAAAATTACCATGCAATGCAAAATAGGGCAATAGAAACCACAGGGCTCACCGGACAAATGAGGTTTGGGCACAACATTCAAACATTTCACCTGTGACACATTGAAGAAAAAAACAAACTGGAACCTGATAAAAATTCAAGCACAATACTATTACATGGTTTTAAAACACATAAACATTATACTACAATAAATATGATACTTTACCTTGAAAAAGAGCTGAACTCTGCCTATCAAAGTGGGCATTGAAAGAGTCGCAGCTTGTTAGTCATTGAGAAGCAGTGGAAGGATGGGAGGTTGCAACACCAAGTAAGGACTGGAGTGAAACACAGGGTAAACTGAGGCAGCTGGGAGCTGCTTGAGGTGTGGCATATGTGTGTTTTATATATTCCTACAGGACCCGGTTCTCCTGGGTACAATTTTCAACACTGTTCTAACGTTTCTTGCTTAAAAAATTAAGCATAAACAAAAGGAAGCAGGATTTATGCTCAAATTGTTCCCTGATATATCAATTTCCTTTTCAAAACAAGCATTATAGCAGAACTGACCATACTCCATGAATTCATCAGCTGCAGATAGTAGCAGATGTCAGCAAAACAGAGAAAGGACAGCCCGATCATGTATTAGCAGGTGTCAGGCAGGACACATTGAAGGACCAGCATCAGGGTCTGAGGACCTTTTCCCAAGGCTGTTCAGACCTGTAGAGCCCTGTGTGCAATCAGGTTGCTATTTTAGAGAGGAACAGGACCAGAGGAAGGATCAGAAGTTTGAGCAACTATACAAAAGGACTGAGGAAAATCCAAAATGACTATAGGATAATTTCTTCAGTCACTTTTACTTTTAAACCAGATTGGTCCAAATTTAATTCCACAATCTTTATCTCTGCCTACTACTCAGAGGGCTTTACGAGTTGGGCATATAAGACTAGATCAATTATAGAGAAACAAAACAATACAATATTGTCATCCTTTCTCTCAAAAGCATGAAAGAAGGTAAGTGAAGATGTGCGTAGACAGTCATTCTGATAAGTTTGCTATAACGAGGAATTGAGAAATGGGCAAATGACTGAAATGGAATATGAGTTCTACAATAGATTGTAGAGTAAATATTTTTTAAAGAAGATTATCCATTTTGCTATTTTTTTTAAATTCAGCAACGCAATGCCAGCAAGAGACAGGGTTTCTTGAATCAGATCTACCTGATGAGTTTAACAGATTAACATGAAGGCAGATACGAACTTCAATGGAACAGGCATTTTTGGGAGAAGAGAAAGGTGTAATAGCCAAGTAACAATAAAATTCAAGAGAGAATCCAGTCCTACTTCTTGGTCCTGGGTGAGACCAGGATATGGGTGAGAAAAATGGATATGGGTGAGAAAAACAAGCAGCTGGCCCTTGAGAGAACTTAGGGGACAGCAAAGAGGAAGGAAATGTTTCAAGAAGTAACCAACCATAGAAGGGACTTTGTTAATCACTGGTGATCTAGAGAGCACTGTGGAAGGGATGGGCAGAGAATTGTGGCTCATCAGGTTTCATGTAGAACCATGGAAAGGAGAGAGTGCAGGAGATGTTCAATCGTCCAGAAGCCTGGCACTTCTGGTTGCAATCGTGATGAGCATTGATCTAAGACTCCACGACCCAACTGCTGTGTCAAGATGCTGCAGCCCTCAATATTTTGTTGGGTGGAGTGCCAGCTTCCAGGAGGCTGTTTCTTCAGAATGGCAGCTTCCATTAAGGAAAAGAAAAGAACAAGCACTTACTGAATACAAATCCAGGTCATGCTGTAGGTTTGTCATATATGTCTCTGATTATCTTACAATTGCATGAGTTGTTTTCTAATTTACTAAATAAAACAACTGAAACTCAGAAAATTTTAACAATTTACCAATAAATTGAAGAGCCAATAGTCAATTTTAACTTAAATACCAAAGTTCATGCTGTTTAATACTCACTATGTTCTTTGTTCCTCCTATAGCAAATAACCTCCATGAACAATAACATTGTTAAAATGCAAATTGTTGCAAATTCACGGAGGAAAGATGTCAAATGAAATATACTTCTTGCTTTGATATCGTATTTATCACTGTATTTCATATACAGAAGGAAGCACGTTTTTCTTTTTGGTGAATGCACAACTGAACAATATTTTTAAAAGAATGTTATTAATTCATTCAGCCACCCTAGATTAGAAGATCCTTATTGAAAAATCATGATCCATTTAGGTGAACATGGCATAATGAGGAGTGTTAGAATTACTAGAATGTAAGCTTCCAGTGCCAACAATAGCTGTGACATTGAATTTATAAATAGTACTCATTGAATGAATGGATGAACAGACCAATGAATAAACAGGTTTCAGTCCAGTCACCTCTAGTTAGAAGTTATTTGGCCCTGGGCAAATCAGACTATTTAGGTTCTCTGACCCTTTTACTTTCTTAAATTTGTAAAATAAAGATAATGAATGGCTTACGGACATTTCAAGTGAAGTGCCATCTAAAAAACCAGATGAAGGGAATAAAAACTAGCCCTTGTTGAACTGATATTAAAGACTCCTTGATAAGCAACTTTCTCTATATCATATCAATGAGGTATGAAAATAAAAGGGCTTTGCAAAGTTCTTGCAAATGACCATTTATTAAACAACTTATAAATGAGGATCTATTGAACAGTTATTGGCCTGGATGACTAAATGGCTGAAAGGGTACTCTTGGAACCTGGATATTTAGGAAGGGTCAAAGAAAATATTATAATAAACAAATCTGGGAACACATTATCCCAAGAAATGGAATAGGCAAGCCACATGTCTGCGTTAAGACAAGAGCAAATTACTAATAATAGAATCATAAAATTGGATACTATTTGTAGCTAAGTCTAGTGAATCTTTACAGTTAGTAAGTGAGAAGACAGCCACGCCCCCTCACAACTATTCAATCAGGAATCCCAAGTTAAATAACTAGAAGTCTGAATCAGTGTGGCAGTATGGCATACAATACAGGTAATTTTTTCAAAGGTTGTGCAGAAAGTCAAAGGTAAAACAAGAAATTCAGTTTAGTACTCCTTAGTTACAATCTAATTTTATATCCTTCAACATACATCACCAAATTCATGTTCTCCTGGCAAGTTTTGAGTTATTTCTATCCCGCACTTCTGTTTCTAGCATTTCATTTTGCTAGAAATCTATAACCAGTGCATAAAAAGTAGGACAAACGCTGCCAAAACAAGGAAGAGTTCCTGTTCCAATGAGTTTATCACCTAAAGGCACAAATAATGTAGGGAAAGAAAAATGAAATCACTATGTAGTAGCAAGTGGTATAAATGTAATTATTTTTAGACTGGGAACTTGGAACATAATTTCCTAGGAGAGAAAGTAAAAGATTAGCAAATACTAACACTGGAGACTTGCATCTAAAGGATAGTACTCACATGTTTAGGGCAAAGTCTTTGAGATATAGGAAGATGATCACAGCCACATGGCATCAGTATCCCCTCTTCCTCAAATGGAACATTCTCCCTGGGTCTCATTTCTACCACTTCCAGGTAACATCAGTAATACTTGTCCAAGAACATTTAACGTCTGTGCCCTTCTATGCTTGTATACTTGTTGATAGCAGATTCTTCAATACTAAGGACCTTCAAGATTCAACAGCATCATCATTACTAGCATGAAGACCAGTGAGAATAATTATTAATATTTGCTTCATGCTTCAAGATTTGCATCGTGTTTCAGTTTCAAGATTTACTCACCTTCAGTTTTTAATCTTAAAAATATCATGGGTTAGGAAAGGTATGTTATATATCTCACCTAAAAAGACATTGAAATATGCCTCTGATCACTGAACTCTCAAGTTGGAAAGTTGGAGCTTCATTCTAGGAGCCTTCACTCATCCCCTTTCACCCTCTACCCCACATCATCTACTTTGGCTTTTTATAAAGCTTGCTCTGCAGAATTATCTGTTCAGCATCCACCTGAAGTTATAAACCCTTCCTCCCATACAATTTTTTATTTCATATATAGTATGTGTTGTCCATGTTCTACATAGTATTCGTTTTTAATGTTTCCATATTATTAAAAGTAGCATATTTTCCTGATTGTTATGCATTATGGCTACTTCTGTTCATTACAACTTTTTAAATTTTCAACTGCTTTGGTGAAGAGTTTCATAAATAGTACTTTTTTCTTCTTTTATTAGTATTTCCTTGGGATAGATGTCTAAGAGTCGGATTTTCATAAGTTAAAGCATACAAAATGTTATAGCTTTTATAGCCATTGCCAAATATCTTTCCAAAATTATTGAAACAATTTACATGACTAACAGCAATGTATGAAAATAGCAAATGTATCATTCATTTTGTGTACCTTTCTTTCATAACCCAATAGACAAAAATAAATGTAATTCATGAAACATTTATTCAAAACCAACTATCAAGAAATTTTCTAGACTTTGGAAAAGCAAAAGTGAATAAAAAAGGCACCAAGCTTATTGTAAAGGCACTCTGGATAGTTTTGCCACAGATAATTCCAGAGACTCAGAAGGTAGGCATTATGTGCAATTGGAACACATGTGTGTTTAGTGATCAAATTATTTTAAAAGGATTTGAGTGGTGATGCACCTCCCAGCTTTGCATGATTCCATCCTAAGTCATTCTTAGTTGCCAAGGCTCTCAGAAACAAGCCATGCTCATCTGTTTATGTTCCGCATTCGACCTGAAAAATACTGACTCATCAACTGTTCTTCGTACAGTTCCAAGATGAATTGATTGATTTGGGACACAGGTAATATTTCTTTTCAAATTATCAGGTACAAGATGTCACAAATCTTGTCTGGCTCTTCCCAGACACCAGAAAAAAGTGTGCCTGTGAGGAAGGAACACTAGAGCAGAATCAGAAAACTTTGCTTCAGTTCTAGATCTGCCACTAAATATGGGACCTACGGCAAGATATCTAAGTAGTTTGTGTCTCATGAATAAAGTAGCTGAAAGTACTTTTTCTTTCTAGTCCGTGACCATCCTGATTTGATAAATAATTCCCATCTCAAGCTGGCTCTCTGCTGGAAGCTCTTACTGCTCCATACTTAATCCCAATCACAGAGCTTGATTCTGCAGTCAAGAGCCAGTCCAGCTAGTAACACCTCCAAGAAGTCTAATCTTTTATAATTTCAGCCAGCATTCATTTTTTCCCCTTCTGTCTCATTGGTAATGTTAAATTAAGCATTTTATAGTGAACCCTTTCCTGAATTGTTTCTTAGGTAGACATTATCTCTCTTTGCTTCTCTACTAACTTTACCCCCAAAGATGTAAGCAGAAGATAAAATTGTGTTTAATTCTACAGAACTCACCACAGTACGGGAAACACAGTAAGTACTCCAGCAAAGTTTGTTTAAAAGTGGTCGAAAGCAATCAAAAATGTCAAAACTGAAAGGAACATGATCCTGGAAAAGAATGAACTGTAGAAAGGGGAGGCGAAAATTCTGCTTACAACCTCACCTTAAAGCATTTTTAGATGAGAATCTAAAGTTGTGCATCCACGAGAAAGGCTTACAGAACCCTGGGGAAAGCACCACAGGGAGAGAGAGAGTTGCTGAGCAGCAACACTTAACAGCCTTGCAGACTCTCAGAACTGTGGAGGTAAAGTTTGGAATTCTGGGGCAGCCAAGGTCAGGGGTAAATACTTGGGGGTTTAAGTTGAGACCCTCCCAAAAGGGCTACAACGTGGCTTAGGCACTACATTTTAGGAGTAAGGGCAGACTGGAGAAAAGTCAGCCAAGACAGAAGCTGGAGACTGGCCTTGTTTGGATTAAGGTAAGCTTCCACTAGCAGCAGAGCACTAAGAGAGACAGTGAAAAGAATATTCAAACACTGATGATAACATCAACCACAGCCACTACAGAGGTTTAAGATAGATAGATAGATAGATAGATAGATAGATAGATAGATAGATAGATAGATAGATAGATAGATAGATAGATAGATAGATGGATGTATATATAAACACTGGTAATTCAGGGATTAAATTAAAATTTGTACAAGATGACTGAAGTCTAATTTATATAACAATAAAACACACAATTCAAATTTTACCATTTGATGAGTTTTTATGAATGGATCCTCCCATATAAACATCATAAACGTTCAGAAAATAGAATATTTTCATCACTCCATAAATCTCCTTTATAATGCTTTGCTGAAAATTTCATACCCCTCTTCCCCGCCTTCCAGACAAGCACTGAATGCATTACTTTTTCACTTTCTCAATGTTGTCTTTCAAAGAGCAACTAATCTGCCACTTCAAATCAGCTTGACCTGTTCTAGAATTTCACATATGTATAAATAATGTGGTGTGTGCTTGTGTCTTATTTTTGTTGCGGTGGTCCTTTTTATCGTTGAATAGTATGCATTATCTGAATATCTCACAACAATTTGATTTTCCATACAATTGTTGCTGGACATTTTGATTGCTTCTAGTTTGGAGCTATTATAAGTAAAGCAGCCATGGATATGCATATACAAGTCATGTGCGTGAATGTGTGCGTGTGTGTGTGTGTGTGTGTGTGTGTTAATTTCTCTTGGGTAAATATCTGGGAGTGTCATTGCTATCACCTGGTAGGAGTGTGTTTAACTCCATAAAAAACATATTTTCTAGAGTAGTTTGTACTGTTAAATAGCAACAGACGATGGATTCGGCTGCTCCACATCTTTGCCAAAATGTGCTTTTCAATCTTTATTTTTTTTTTTAACTTTAGTCATTTCAGCGATTGTATATTCTTTGTGATCCCTTTTTGCATTTCCTTAATGACTAATGATATTGAGAATATCATATAGCTTCTTTCATTTTTTTATTTTACTTTATTTTTGAGATGGAGTCTCGCTCTTGTCACCCAGGCTGCATTGCAGTGGCATAATGTCGGCACACTGCAATCTCTGCCTCCAGAGTTCAACCAATTCTCCTGTCTCAGCCTCTCAAGTAGCTGGGACTACAAGTGCACACCACCATGCCCAGCTAATTTTTGTATTCTTAGTAGAAACCCCTTAGATGAGGTTTCATCATGTTGGCCAGGCTGGTCTTAAACTCCCAACCTCAGGGGATCTGCCCGTCTCGGCCTCCCAAACTGCTGGGATTACAGGTGTGAGCCACCGTGCCTGGTCTTTGTTGTTTTTAGATTCTCACATTTTAACCTTTATTGAAATAAGATTTGGAACTCTTGCTTCTTACCCATGATTCCTTTTTGTTTGAGACGGAGTTTCACTTTTGTCACTCAGGCTAGAGTGCAATGGCACGATCTCGGCTCACTGCAATCTCCGCCTCCTGGGTTCAAGAGAGTCTCCTGCCTCAGCCTCCTGAGTAGCTGGGACTACAGGTGCCCACCACCAAGCCCAGCTAATTTTTGTACTTTTAGTAGAGATGGGGTTTCACCATGTTGGCCAGGCTGGTCTCGAACTCCTGACCTTAGGTGATCCACCCACCTTGACCTCCCAAAGTACTGGTATTATAGGCATGAGCCACCATGCCCGGTCTAGCTTCTTTCCTAAAGGGCTTCTTTCCCAATTTTTTTTTTTTAATTATTTTGCTTTCTATTGAATTATAAGGGTTCCTTGTCAGATGTATGTACTGTGGATATTTTCTCTCAGTCTGTTGCTTATTTTATTATTTTCATGATTTTGTCTTTCAAAGAGCAGAAGTTTATAATTTTAACTAGTTCAATTGATCAATTCTTTTCTTTTATGGCTAGTATTTAAGTTTTCTAAAAAAATTTTTGCCTATAACATAATCAGAAATTTTCTCCTACGCTTTCTTCAAAAAGTTTTAGATTTTAGCTTTTAGTTCAGGTTCATAACCTATTTCCTATTCATGTTTATGTATGATTGGAGTTGAGGATTGCAGTTTTTTTAATGTGGTTATTCATTTGTCCCAGCACCATTGTTGAACACTATTGTTTTTCTACTTCATTACTTAGTGTCTGTATTGAAAATCAGTTCACTACCAATGTGTGAATCGATGTGTAGATTCTCTGTTCTGTTCCAATGATCCATGTTTCTACACCCTATACCAATACCACCCTGTCTTAATCAGTTGGTATTCTTTATTTTAAATCTTAAAAGTAGTGTATGTTCTTCAGCTTCCTTTTTTTTTCTTTTTTTCAAAATTGTTTTGGCTATTCTAGGTCCTTTTCATGATTAATTTTAGAATCAGCTTGTCAATTATATATTTTTTAAAGTACTAAAATTTGGACTTGGATTGTGTAGCGCCTGTAGATTAATTTGAGAATAATTTATGTCTTAATATTATTTGAATCTCCCAATTCATGGTCATGATATATCTTCTATTTATTCAGGGTCTTCTTTAATTTCTCTTAGCATTGTTTTGTATATTTCAGTGAACAGTTCCTAAACACATGCTCTTAAATGTATCCCTAAGTATTCCATGTATTCTAGATGATATTGTAAATATAAATATTTTATATTTTAATTTTCCAATTTAACTGTTAGTAAATAATTTTTATTACTGTTCTTATACCCAGAGGCCTTGAAATATTCAAGTATTAGTTCAATAGTTTTTTGTACATTTTTTAGAATATGTATAATTGTAACATCTGTAAATTGACAGAATTTTACTTCTTCCTTTGCAATCTATATACATTGTACTTTTCTTGAATTTTTACAATGGCTTCCAGAACAAACTTTAATGAAAATGAAGACAGCATATATCTTTGTTATCCATCTCAAGGAGAAAGTTTTACGTTTCTTGCAATTAAACATGTTAGTTGCATGTTTTTCAAAGATGTATTATATCAAGTTAAGAAAGCACCCATTTCTAATTTCTGAAATTATAAATTGGTGTAAATTTTGTAAAATACCTTCTATGACTTTAATAACATTTTATATTTTTTATTCCTGTTTTAATATAGTGAATTACACTGATTGTTATTTAAATGTTGAACAAACTTTTCATTCCTAGAATAAACAAAATTTGGTCATAATACATTGCCTTCTTTATGTATTCAATTTGTATTCAATTTGCCAATGTATACTTGAGGAATTTTGTGTCTGTGTTCATAAGAGATACTGGTGTGCAATTTTCATGTGATTGTTTTATTTAGTTTTGAATCATGGTAACACTGTACTCATAAACTTCACTCAATGTCTTCATACAGTGACTCTACTTTTATTCCTGATATTAGTAATCACTATCTTTTATTTTGAATTGATTCATGTATCTCAAAGGTTATCAATTTCACTGAACTTTTCAAATAATCAGTTTGGAGTTTAATGTATTCTTACCTGTTTTTCAAACATTTGCTATTTCATTGATTTTTGCTTTTTAAACTTTCCTGTCCTTATTAACTTTGGATTTAATTTTTTTTTTCTATTTCTGTCCTCTCAAGGAGAAAGCTTAGATCATTGATTTTTAGAGCTTTCATTCTCTAAGAATATAAATTTCCCTTTAAACATGGCTTTAGATTTATACCACAATTGTATATTGTTATTTAATTGTTATTCAGTTCTAAATATTCTCTCGTTGCCCAATTCTTCTTTTACCTATAGTCAAAGTTTCAAGGGGACACCTATGCAAGACCTTGAAATAATTTATCAAGGTCTTATATAAATAATTTATCTTCATAACTTTCTTCTGTATAGTACTCTGCTCTGCAAATTTTGGCTGTTTTATCATCTCCAAAACCCAGTCTCTGTCTCACCCAAGCAAGGCCATGTCTTGGCTTTCTTTTCTGCACTATAATATGAAACAATGCCTCCAGGCAGGCAGCAAGCATGGTCCAAGGGTTTATCTCATTTACTTTTCTTTTATCAAAGATCACAGTCTTGTCTTGCCTGGTCTCCAGTGTCAGGAAATATTTATGTCATATACTCAGTCCAAATTTCTAATTACTCCATCATGGTTAGAAGAAGAAGTCTGTCTATAATTTTGCTGAACAACATTGACACTGACTAGAAAAGTAATAGCTATGCCAAGAAACAAGAAAAAATTATCAAAAACCAAAGTAAAAGACAATGTAAACAAAAGTACCTGTGGTTAAAATACTGGAGACTGCAGACAAGGACTTTAAAACAGCTATAATTCTATAATTCGTTTGTTCAGATAATTTATAAAAAACAAAAATTTTACTAAAAATAATTATATAAAAATTATTAAGAGTCTTAGAGCTGGAATATGACAAATAAAATTAACATTAGACATGAATTTAATACTGTTTAGGAGATAAACATACAAGAACATAGGGATTATGCTATACATGTACGCTATATGTGAACTGGAAGAGAGTTGTATTAGTTTTCTATTAATGCAAATTAACAGAAATTATTGTGGTAATTATTATAAATTGCCACAAACTTTGGAGTTAAAACAATGCACAATTTTTAATCTCACAGTTTCCATAGGTGCAGAATTTGGACATAGTTGAGTCTGCTTAGGGCTCACCAAGGCTGCAAGCCAGGTGACTGCTGGCAGGTTGTGGTATTATCCAAGGCTTGACTGGGGAAAGGTCTGCTTCTAAACTCCCTCTAGGCTGTTGGCAGAATTCATATCCTTGCAAATGTGGGCTGAAGTTCCTGTTTTCTTGCTGGCTGTCATTCAGCAGCATTCTCAGCTCCTAGAGGGCACCTTTTTCAAAACCAGCAAAGAGACTCTCTCACTCAGTTCTGCTGAAACAGTCCTACATAACAAAATCTAAACTAGGGAGTAACTTTCTATCACCTTTGCCATATTTGATTGGCTAGGAGCAATCACAGGTTCTGCCCATAGTCAAGGGCAGGGATTACAAATTAGAGTGACTTATTGGAGGGTGACCCTAGGATATGTCTGCCACAGAGCCATAAAATATCCAATTAAAGCCAGAACATTTAAGATGAATAGATAGGTAGATAGGGAGAGAGAGAGATGATAGATAGCTAGAGAAAGAGAGAGACAGATGATAGACTATAAATATAGATATATATTAGAAAGCACAGATGTCAGTAGAGAAGACATGAGCAACACAGGGAAAACATGTATGTTAAATTGAAGAGGTAAAAGGGAGAAATAGTTGAAGAAACACTAGTTGACGAAATTTCAGAAAAACCTAAAAGCTTCACATCACTACTTCAAAATCTTTATAAACCCTAAGCAGGAAAGATATGAAAGGAACCACACCCAGGCACTTTATACTCAGGCCAAAGGAAGATAAAAGAAAGAGAAAAAATTTAGAGTACTATCAGAAATAAAGGAAACATTTCCTTCAAAGGAGTAACTATCAAACACAGAAGACATTTTTCACATAAAACTGTGAAAGCCAGAAGACAGTGAAATAGCATCTTTAAAGTGCTGTAATAAAATTTGCCAAATTATAATTTGATACCAGCAAATAACATATAATTATATACATATACACATACATATATAATACATGTATATATGTCTTATACATATATAATACATATATTGTATATTGTATAATGTATATATTATATATATTATATACATATATGAATGAGATATATATATAGCTCCTTTAAGAGATGAGATGTAAAAGCTAAAACTGACAAAGTTTATAGAATAAATCACAAGAAAGCAGTCATGTTTTGAGGGGTATGCAAAGATTTCTGAAACAGACCTACAAAGGATTAATCATAAGTAAAAGGACTGATGATTGGATTACATTAAAATGAAGACTTCTTTTCATCACAAGATACCATAAATGAGTGACAATCCAAGGTATGGAATGGAGGAAGGTATTTTCAATACATTTATTTAACTAACATTTATACCCAATGTATAAAAACCTTCCAAGCCAATTATTAAAAGGCAGACAAATCAATTTTTTAAAGTAAGCAAAGGATTTGAATAGGCACTTCATTCAAGAAGATGTAAGATTGGCCAATAAATATATGAAAATATCATTCCCATAAGTTGATAAGAAAATAAAAATTAAAACCACAATGTGATACCACTGCATACACTCATTAAAATCCTTGAATAGCTCAATTCTGATGTACTTGTACAACGAAATATTACATGCCAATCAAAATGAGCAATATACAACTATAGACAAAAACCTGGATACCTCTCATAGACTTAATATTGAGCACAAGAAGCTAAACAGAAAAGAATATAAATGACTCCACTTATATAAGCTTAAAAAACATGCAAAACTAATCCATGATAACGACAGATTAGTAATGATATATGGGACAGAGTGGTATTAATTGGGTACTAGAATACGGATGATTTCTGGGACTCTGCTCTTGTTGTACAGTCCAGTCTAGATGTTTGTTATATATACATGTGCAAAATTTAATCAAGCTGTACACTGAATATTTGTTTACACTGTATCTGTTATATTCAATGAAAATGGCAACAAAAAGCGAAATTAAACAATCCCTTTTTCATATATTGTAATAAAACACAGGTCTGCAACAGGGGAAGATGAAAAGAAGTAAAAGGAATTTGGTAAACACACATTTATTTTCTCTGTGAAGATAAACTGAAGGAAAAACATTTCAATAAGAGACGAGAATGCGATGAGAGTAATTTGAAAAATATTTTAAATTACTTATGAGTACCATCTATTATCACTATTATCACAATGTGAACATTATTTCTATTAGGAAGATTCTTCATTCTCTTAAGCACCAACTGTCTAAATTTGCTGAAACTAATATTGATATATTGAGTGCTTAGTATATGTCACAGTCTGTAATAATCATTTTCAATGCATTACCCCAATTTATACTCTCAACAAGCCTATAAAGTGGGTGCATGTACTATTATTAGTGTCATTTTATACATGAGAAAACTGAAGTTTAAATAGGCTTAGTAACTTGAACAAAGTCACGCATGAATGTGTGGCAGAACTAGTTGCTTAAAGCAGTGCCCATCATATTGAAGGCACTCAACGGATAGTTGCTGGAAAAAAAATGAAAAAGCGTTCTAACCCTCTTCATCTATGCCCTATGTTTATAACGAACCATCCTGCCTCTCAAATGAAACCCTAAAATGTAATGCAAAATTGGCCCAAACTTCAAGAAGTAGGTGATCATTAGATAGCTCCTTACTTAATAATATAGTATTTGTTAGTATATTCATCTTAGTAACTGTTTTGATATCACTATCTCGACCCATTCATTCAGCAACCATTTATTAAGCATCTGCAATGTACCAGGGTTCTAGGGACAAGAGAACTTCCTCCCCTCCCAGAGCTAACAATTTTGAGAGGGAAGACAAATAAGTCAGATAAGTTTAGAGAGTGATATATGCTATTAAGAGAGTAAAGAGACAACATGCCAACTTTAATAAAGATGTTCAGAGTAAACCTCTCCAAAGAGGCAACCTAAATGTCAAGACAGAGGCCAGTCAAGCAAAGACCTGGAGAAAGTATATCCCACGAAGCGGAGTAGTAAGCGAAAGCGCTCCAGGCCAGCTGGGTAGGTTTAAGGGACTCTGCATTAGTTAGCAAAGGTGCCCTTTAACATCCACATTTTTAAAATGTTTTCTTGAATGGTACTTTTTTTTTTTTTTTTTTTTTTTTTTTGAGACAGAGTCTCGCTCTGTCACCCAGGCTGGAATGCAGTGGCGCAATCTCGGCTCACTGCAAGCTCCCCCTCCCGGGTTCACGCCAGTCTCCTGCCTCGCCTCCTGAGTATCTGGGACTACAGGTGACTGCCATGATGTCCGGCTAATTTTTTGTATTTTTAGTAGAGACGGGGTTTCACCGTGTTAGCCAGGATGGTCTCGATCTCATGACCTCGTGATCCACCCGCCTTGGCCTCCCAAAGTGCTAGGATTACAGGCATGAGCCACCACGCCTGGCCTGAATTGTACTTTTAATACTGCCTGTGCATGCTCTGCATTGAAAGTCAAGTGGGAACCGTACTAGCAATTCTCAGGCTCTGCTACATAAGGAGCAATTTCTCTCTGCTCCTAAATTTGCATATTTAACTTAGAAAAGGAAAGCCCTGATATTTACAGGACCCACTGGTCCTGGAATATGTTTAGTGAGCACCTCTTTTTATTTGAGCATGCCTTTGGTGGCATATCTCCACCTATGTTCCCTGCGGCTGATTTTCAAACTTCTATGTGGTCCCTGGTATGTTGTTAAAATGCAATTCTGGTTCAGGTGAGCTTGGCAGGGCCTGGGATTCTGCATTTCTGACACACTCCCAGGGGATGCCTGTGCCGCTGGTCCTTAAACCACACATGGAGTAACAAGACCTTGGAAGACTTCGGATAAGTACTATCTCTATCTTCCAGTGATATTTAAAAGCCTGTAGAATTTAACTGCCTGTCAGAATGGGACTCTGGGCAATGGCACAGATGGTCTACTTCTTAATCTGGCTCTGGTTGTGATAATTAAGTTAAATAACATATGTGAAAAGACTTTACATATATTAAGTGCACAATTAATATTATTTTTATGTAGTGGAAAGTCAACTGCCTCAAATAAAAACTGAATTACTGATGATGGCACTATTAAAATTATGCCTTAGTGAAATAAGTTTTTAAATACACTGGACTTCTCATGTCTTTATGCACAAAATGGGATCAGTTAACATATGGCACACATTTTTTGTGTTCAGCATTGTGTTAAGCACTGAGAGAATACCAACAGTTATACAGAAGAGTCTCTGCCCTCAAGGATCTCCAATACAGTTGAAAGAGTGGAAAAAAATCATTAAAGAGAGAATATAATTAGCTGCTGATTAGTATGACAGCACGTTATTACTATAGGAGATCAGAGGCAAGCAAGATCAGTGAGGTCTGGTGTTGACTTCCTGTTCTATATCCCACTATAAGCAAGCCTGATGATGGTAAGGAGACCACTCTAAGCCACAGGCCACCTTGATGTCTCCATTCCCAGGCCAATTCACAAGGTACAAGAAGGACGAGCTTTCATCTTTTCCCAGTGTGGTGTTTCCTGCTTGCAGCAATGTCTGGGGAATAGATGAGACAATGTGAGACCATGTCGACATACAACTACATGCTGCATTCACCATATAGACCTGTCAAAGCACAATGGAAAAAGCGATAGGGCTGCAGTTCTTAAGAAGTTCTCAAATATATATGCTTGGGGTGTTGTGTGTATGTGTGTGTATACATACATACATCACACAAACTTGGATATACTTTGAGATTCCTTATATCTTTGTCATTTGTACCATTCCTGCCAGCCAAGTACCACTCAGAATTCATCTCGGGGCATGTCCAGTGTTTCATATACCAGGTTTTTATTTTTTTTAGTTTCTTAAAGAGGTTTGATAGCCAAGTCTACTATATTTACATATCTAAAGTCATCTGATAATTATCCAAATGCTAATTGGTTTCCTTCCAAGTGCAGGTAAACTGTAATACAGTCAGAACTGTAAAACATCTGACATTTACTTTCCATTTATTGGTTGGTGTAAATTTGCATTTCTAATATTCTTTCACTTTTATGGGGTGTGTGTGTGTGTGTGTGTGTGTGTGTCTGCACATTTCCTCTTCAGATTTTTAAAAATAAGTCTACCTATCTCTAAAATACAATTTGGGCATGAATGTAATTATATATTTTGTCAACAATGTTGCTGCTCATTATTTTACTTTCCAACACCTGGGATAGTAAATAAAGGCCCCATAAAAGAGACAGATTTTAGACCAAACCTTACAAAACAGACCGGACTTTCAGAGGGCCAAATTTGGGGACAGAGATGTGAGAAGCTTCCATGTAAGTAAAATAGGAGGAGTGCTCAGACAGAAAAGGACATTTAACTAAACCTGATAGTGCATGTTGAGATGAAATAAAGAATAAGATTTAACAGAACAAGCAAAGCCATATAGGGGAAGATCTTAATTGCTAGGCAACCATTGGACTTAAAGCAGGGAAAAAATATCCTGAGTGTCTGATTCAGAGAATGACATGAAATAAATAATGGGTATAATAAAAGAAACGTGAATTTTTAGAAACTTGAATGTATTGTGATTATATAGACATAAAGGAACTTGGACCCAGAGTAGTGTTGAAACTAACTAGAAGGACAATGAAGAGGATGAAAATGAATTGCTGTGCCTTCTTATCCATTTCATAGAGTGAGTATGAAAGAGCCACGTGGATGACATATGTCACTTGAGAATATCCAGCAATTTCATGGATACTTCTAGGATGCTTTATTTTCTACCATTCCAGAGTAGAATAAATCAAATTTATTTTCAAATTCAGAAAATGCTTACCATTGCTTAAGTCTTCAACAGACAACCCTTGAGTGTGCTCGTGCTTTTGGGACTGAAATGTCATAGATATCTCAAATTGTCTGATTCTTTGAAGCACTAGAAACAAAAACTTGACCACAATGTATTCTCAGCACCTTTTGACGATACATGCTTCCACATCTCATTTCTGGGAAGGTTCTACAACAATCTTGACTTTTTGTGTGCACGCACTATGTTTGAATATAAGAGATGTGTGGTTTCACAAAGTCTGCAGAAATGTGTTTCCACCTCACCATTTACTTGCCAGAGGCAAATGGTGAATATAATAGATTCTTGGACTAATGTAATTTGGAACAGCATCTGGAAAATCTAATATTCTTCCTATCCCTTTCTATCCATCACCTGGACTTAGTTATACTCTCTTCTACATGGCATCTAAGAGCTTTCAGAATCAGTGTTCTGCCTAATCTTCTAAATTGTAAACTCTTACCATTTCTTGCCTTCAAATTTTCATATAACAATAAAATATGCATGAGTGCATGTGTTCACTGTGTTAAATGACTGAGTGTATGTCTTCACCGTGATTACTAAAATCATTACCACTGTAAACCTCTTGTAATTCACCACATATTCTTACCACTCTCTCTTCTATACGTTCTATCCTGATCACTCATTTGCTTGGAATTTGTTTTCCTGTTGCCTTCTCCAGTTCCTATTGAACAATTCATCATTTCTAAGATAAAAGATATTCCTAATTGTGCATCTCTCTAATCTTTCTCTAATTTCTAATGATCAATTAATCCTTTAGGATTCATCTTAGCCCTTACCTCTCCTGACTTACATTGCTATTTTCCAGTCTGTAATTAGATGTTGCTGTCTTACATCTGTGCCTTCACGATTTATACACATCTGCATAAAAACATGTAGCCATAATGTATTGCAATTATCTTTTTGTGAGTCTCCTTCACTGTAGATGCCTTAAGGGAGAAGACTCTTTATAGTT
Source organism: Theropithecus gelada (assembly GCF_003255815.1). Classification (NCBI taxonomy): domain Eukaryota; kingdom Metazoa; phylum Chordata; class Mammalia; order Primates; family Cercopithecidae; genus Theropithecus; species Theropithecus gelada. The sequence goes on from NC_037671.1 coordinate 26,776,430, forward strand.
CCAGCAGTTAATAGAGTGGCTAGGAAAAAGGCAGTGCTCAATAAATATTTGCTGATTAAATGACTGAGTGCATGTGTTCACTGTGATTACTAAAATCATTACCACTGTAAATATGAATAGTAATTTCATCTAGCCTCTTGAGTCAAAATTTGGAACTCCAGTTTCATAGTGAAATTTCTTTACTTCTTACAACACCTTGAAATACAAAATGAAAACTTAGCAGAAGCTCCATCTTCAGGGATCTTGGAAACAACTATGTAGGATAGGTTGATGAAACAGGAAATTTTCTCAGGAAGTTTTTCAATAATCTATGAATAAAACATCAGTCTCCAAAAACCATCTCAGAAAAACTAGGAACTCTGGATAAATAGTTGAATACCATTATGGCATACATTTCCAAAGATTCCAGAGAGGCAGAGTAGTATAGTGGTTAAAAGTACACACCCTTGTGATCAGAATGCCTTGATTATAATTTCCATTCTAACTGTTATTAGCTTAATATAACTCATACCAAGTGACTTAGCTTTTCTCTGTCTCAGTTTTCTCCTCGCTAAAATGGGAGTAATAAAAGTTCCTAATCCCAGAACTATTATTGATTCGATGTGTTAATACCTATTCATACCATTTATTAATAGAATATTATCTGCCCAGCAGTAATCATTCGGGCCATTTTGGGGAAAGAGATAGTAGTAGTGCTAACAGCCTTCCCCTTCTTCATATGGAAAGAGTATTTTAAAAACACAGCAACTTAGGAACCAGAATATGCCTGAGGATCCAGGTTCAAGAAAGAATGAAGGTAAATTCATTGACATTCAATTATTTTAAGATCCTTGAGACTACATTTTGACAGATTATTTAGGTTCACTGTGTCTTTAGTATCTTCTTATAGATAAGTGTCAAACAAGAGAGAAGCAAGCAGTGCACATAATAGGAATATATTTTAATGCATCTGCAGGCTATGAAATACAGCAAAAATACGCAAATAGAGTCCTCAATACGATGACTCATTTTCAAAGTTTGATGTCAGAAGAATATAAATTTTATGAACTGACAATCTCTCCTAGTAAACAAAACATAGTAATAAGTTATAAATGAGCTATCTGAAACAATCGTATTAGCAGAGGTGACAAACAAATGATAAATAACCAAACTTCTCCAAGACTTGCCTTTTTTTTGTTTTGAGACAGGGTCTTGCTCTGTCACCCAGGCTGGAGTGCAATGGCTCAATCTCAGCTCACTGCAGTCTTGCCCTCCTGGGCTCAAGCAAAATCCTCCCACCTCAGCCTCACAAGTAGCTGGGTCCTCAGGCATGCGCCACTAGGCCTGGCTAATTTTTCTGTATTTTTTTTTGTAGGGATGAGTTTCACCATGTTGGCCAGGTTGTCCTCAAACTCCTGAGCTCAAGCAAGCCCGTCCTACCCTCTGCACCCAATCTCTACCGGCCTCCCAAAGTGTTGGGATTACAGGAATCAGGTATCAGCCACTGCGCCCCGCCTAAGATTTGCCTCTTTATTGTTTGCTCCATTTCACCGAAAGCCTATTCTCTGCCTGGCTTTGGTGTGCTGAAAACTGTTTATAATCACCCAGGCATTTCCCAGATATGCCATTTCTCCTCCTCTCTACCTGAAATATAGACAGTTCAAGTCTGGGACCACACTAATTTTGCTAAATTCTTGTATCAAATGTTGATCTCTCTGAGGGCAAAGTTTCTAGTTCTGTTTTTCTTGTATTCCTAATGACTATAAAGGCTTTGTAAAGATGTTTAATTTATTTATACTTAAGCTTTCCCAATGAGAACTACATTTTACCCAACTTTTATAAATTTAAATTGATTGAGTTTAGTTTAATGATGCTATTATAAAATATTTTCTAAAATTTTGCATATGTATAAAATATATGTACACGTTACACAGGCATACATTTTATATATAATATATGCATATATTGTATATATACAATATATATATTAACCTTTGTGTTATAAATTATAGTCTCTGCTCTTGAGGCACTTAAATAATTGGGGAAAGAGAACATAAGCCAATTTACATAAAATTTTTAATTGTATGGCAATCGCTTAGTAAGTCACTGATTCATCTGATAAAATTCAGAAAATGCTTACCACTGGCCAGATCTGAGAGTAAAAACATGAAAAGCAGGATTCCTTTTTTCATGGAACTTGTGGCCTAATGAGGGAGAAAAATAATAAAATAAGAAATTACAATAAAACATGAAACATAGCACAATAGGGAAATTATCTGCTAACAGGACCTGTGGAAGGCTCAACTAACCAAGTCTGTAGGTCCAAGGGAAAATCCTGTTTCAGATAAGATTATGTTTGCTGCAAGTAACAGAGATCTAAAATAACAGTAATGTAAACAATGTAGAAATGCACTGCTGGCTCATGCAAACATCTGTAGGCAGGCAGTTGTGCAGCAAGGCTCTGAATCCACTGGGGAGCTGGTCTCTCTTACCCTGCTGCTACACCCTTCTTGGCATGCTATCCCAAGGGCCAAGAAGACTGCTAAGGTTACAGCAAACATTTCCACATTCCAGACAATGGGAAGGATGAAGGAAATAGGTGTTGCTTTCTAGGAGTCACACAACACTCCCAGTTACCTCCCATTGGGCAGTAACAAGACCCTCACCCAGCTCCAAGAGAGGTTCAATTTTAACAGTTCAGTTTTGACCAGTTAAAAATAGGATTTCTATCACAAAATTAGAGTGAAAGTAAATATGAATTGAATGATACAGAAAATGTATCAACATGGTAAAGAAATATGACATTCTCTCAGAAAACAATCTGCAAGAACACGTTGTCTTTTTAGCTTAAAACTTTAAATATTAAAATTCAACAAGATGAAAAACAACCCAATTTAAAAGTGAAAGATTGAGCAGACACATGTCCAAAGAAGATATATACATGACAAATAAGCATATTACAATATGCTCCACCTCATTTGTCATTAGAGAAATGAAAAGTAAAATAAGGCGTTATCACTGCACACCTACTAGAACTACTAGAATCGCTAAATTCTAAAAATATGACAACACCAATTGCTGGCAAGGATGTGAACCAACAGGAAGTTTCATTCATTGCTGTTGGGAATGCAAAATGACGCAGCCACTCTGGAAGACAGTTTAGCAATTTCTTATAAAGTTACTTATAGTCTTACAGTATCATCCAGCAATCATGTTCCTAGATTGCCCAACTGATTTGAAAATTTGTGTGCATACAGAAATCTCTGTGTGAAGTTTATAGCCACTTTATTCATAATTACCAAAAACAAGAAGCAATTAAATGTCCTTCAGTAGGATATACAAAGTATAACATATCCATAAAATGAAATACTATTCAGGGACACAAAGGATTAAGCTTATAAACCTATGCAAAGACAAAGATGAATCTTAAATGCTACATGAAAAAGCCAGTCTGGAAGAGCTACATATTATATGGCTTCATTTATAGGACATTCTTGAAAAGGTAAAACTGTAAAGACAAGAAACAGATGAGTGACTGCCAGGGCTTCCAGGTAGCAGGGATGGGATGTTAATAAGTGAAGCACAGGGCAATTCTTAGGGCAGTGAAATTGTTCTGTATGATACTGTAATGATGGATACGAGATACTGTGTATTTGTCAAAACCTATAAAAATATGCAGTACAAAGAATGAACCTTAATGTATGCAAATTTAAGATAATAATTTAGGAGGTTCGGAAATCCCAAGATGGGATGTAGAATGTGACATTGTAACTGTATTACAAATGTTTGCAACAACCTCACTGAAGAAGATGTGGCAAATCTTTCTTAGATCATGTTTAAGGCGTCTCTGAGACTAAAAGCAAAAGGAACTGTCTACTCTAGTTGATAGCATTTCCCAACAGGGTAATAGTAATGAACCAATACACATGTGCACTGAAACTGAACAGTTTAGCAAATAATAGCAGTTCATGCAAGCCAGGCTCCTCATTGTTAGAGTGGGAGGTCACAGATAAACAAGGGAAGGAGGACAGAATGATGCATGAGGTAGTGAGTTAGAATTGGAAACTTTAGTGTGAACTCATGTTTAGCTAAATATAGATAGAGATGGTTACCTATGGAAATACTGATAGATATGTGTATATGTACACACACATACATTTCCTTGCTTTCTCAGCTGATAAGGCCTAAAAGTAATGAAACCTGTTATCAGTGAGCATAGCTAACACTCAATTCTTGGTTTCTAATACTATTTTCTAATAAATAAAACTAACAGCTGATCCTAGGACTAAGACAAAAAATATATAAGAGCCTGGAGTACATTTTGGTGCCAAAATAAAGAATTCAGGAAGGGCTCAAAAACAGCAGCAACAGCAACAGCATAAAAAAACCATAAAGCAAACAATGGAAATATGGCAAATGTCTGTTGGAACCAACTGAAAGAAGTCTCAACAATGAATGCTAAAAAGATAAAAAGAAACTAAATAAAGTAGCACTGGATTATAACACAAGTATTCTATATATATTATATATTATATTGTATATAATATATAATATGATATTGTATATATTATATTGCATATTATATATATTGTACATATATTATATATGTGTGTGTATACATATATATATAAGTCCATACTGACATGAATACATGAATAAATAAATAAATGGAAGACAAATGCCCCATGCAGAAGAATTCCAAACAATTTATGTAGATACTCAAGGAGGTAGAGCTTAATATTTCATTCCTAAACTGTTGCTGTGCATATTGATTTCCTTCCAAAGGATATTTTCTGGGAAAAAGAGAAAAAAATGAGTGACTTTACAGTAAATAAAATTGACAAGTGATCACAGCAAGGCAATCAAGGTTGCCCTTAACAGCAATAAGTTGTGTTAATAGTATGTACCCTGAAAGGTGTGATGAGAATGACATTCATGTCTGTGTTCTTCCTCCCAAAAATCCAAAACCATCACCTGGTCTAATCATGAGAAAAGCACCAAATTCCAACTGAGGGATATTTTACGGAATACCTGACCAGTATTCCTCAAAACTGCCCTCGTCATCAAAAACAAGGAAAAACTAGAAAAATCACAGCCAATAGTTTACTAAGGAAACGTGATGACTAGGAGTAATGTAGTATTTTGCATGGGTTCCTGAAAAAGAAAAGGACATTAGGTGAAAACCAAGAAAATTTCGGTAAGTATGGACTTGATATAATAAAAATGTATAAATACAGGTTCACAATTTGACAAATGTGCCATTCTAAAGTGAGATATTAATAACAGAGAAAACTGGATACAGAGTATATGAGAACTCTCTGCACAATTTTTGTAATTTTTATGTAAATTTAAAATGATTTTAAAATAAATTTTATTTAAAAAAGATAACTGAACTGCATTAAGCTGTCTAAACCTAAAAATTATTTAAATAGTTAAACCACTAAAAGTGGAATAATTTTGAGTCTTCTATGTATCCTTGATTCCTATTTAAAGCTTCAAAAATGTCTGTGAAGGAAAACAGTTATTGTTTTATTAAATTCTATTCAAGAAACGATTACATTAATACGTCGAGTTAACAACGGCAGCAGTGATATGACACTGAAGACATTCAGAAAAGTTTGGCCAAATAACACAAAGGTTTAGGATTAGCTTCATGAATGGTTATGTGTGAAGCTAACCACACGGTGTGTAATGGTTTCTATTATCACTGGTTGAGGTGTGATTATTCCTATAATCATAATGTGATTTCTTTTTACAACTCATAATGGAAACTTTTTTTATAATTGAACTTTTTTGTATGTGAGAATCATGTACAGCAGAGGAACTGAACATTTCAAGGATATAATGAAGCTCAGTTTAAGGTTTTACAAGGGACCATACATTTGAAATATTGAAAAGGAAGCATGCTAACTGGGAAAAATGAATTGCCAACTGGTTTTCTCTCCTGCTGGCCTCACAGGAGATACAGTAATCTGAGAAAATCCAGTTGTACCCTTGCCAAAGAATTTGATGTGTCAGAGAAAAGATGCTCTGCAGGACTCTGTTTCAATAAAATAGCTCAAAATATACTTTGCCTATAAGCATGCCTGTGTACATGTAATATAAGGGAAAAAATGTAAAAATGAAAGCATACATTCAGAACACTTTCATCTCAGGATATTTTTCTATATTAGAATCCCAAAATAAAATGCTCCCATATAAGAATGTGAAATCAGAATGTTAGTATGTTCTAACAAAATTTATACCTGCCATTAATTCTGTGGTAAATATCCAAACTTTCACAATAATCCAAATGTAAGTCCATTTTTCACTTTTTAAAAATTTGTATTGATACTTATTAGATGTACACATTTTGGGGCCACGTGCTAATTGGGTACTCTCATATGATTAAATCACCTTAAACATTTGTCTTTTCTTTATGCCAGGGACATCTGAGTTATTCTCTTCTAGCTATTCTGAAATGAACAGTTGATTACTGTTAACTATAGTCAATCCACTGTAAGAGTCTTATTATTAAAACTTCCTATTCCCCTTGGTGGTATTGATTGAAAAACTCAAAATTCTTTTTTTTTATTTTTTATGACAGGGTGTGGCTCTGTCACCCAGGCTGGAGTGCAGTGGTGCAATCTCTGCTCACGGTAACCTCCGCCTTCCTGGCACTAGTGATCCTCCTGTCTCAGCCTCTCAAGTAGCTGGGACCACAGGAACATGCCACCATGCCTGGTTAATTTTTTGTGTTTTTTGGTAGAGACAGGGTTTTGCCATGTTGCCCAGGCTCATCGCGAACTCCTGGGCTCAAGCAATCGCCCACCTAGGCCTCCCAAGGTGCTGGGATTACAGGTGTGAGCCACCGTGCCTGGCCTCTAAATTCTTTAAAGCAATATACATATTTAAATTTTTGTAAAATTCCATTTGAATTCAGCGAGGAGCTGACTTAGTTGTATGATGGAAAGTCGTGGATGCATATGAGTCATCTAGGCGAGGTATTAGGTGAAAAGGTGGGACCAGAGGCTATTCTAGAGGCAAAACCCACGGCTAGAAGAAAGCCAAGGAAGGACAATTAGGAACATCCAACTTCGGGCCAGGCGCGGTGGCTCACGCCTGTAATCCCAGCATTTTGGGAGGCCGAGGTGGGCAGATCACAATGTCAAGAGATGGAGACCACAGTGAAACCCCATCTCTACTAAAAATACAAACATTGCCGGGCATGGTGGCGGGCGCCTGTAGTCCCAGCTACTAGGGAGGCTGAGGCAGGAGAATGGCCTGAACCCTGGAGGTGGAGCTGCAGTGAGCCGAGATCACGCCACTGCACTCCAGCCTGGGTGATAGAGTGAGACTTCGTCTCAAAAAAAGAAAAAAAAAAAAAGAAATCCAACTTCAAGTGAAAAAAAAACCAAAACCAAAACTGTAAAAACATAACAAGCAACAACTTTGAGAGTGAAAGGAAGATCCAAAATTTAAAGCTCAGTTCCATTATATTCTGAATATGGTTAACCCTTTGATGTTGTTTGCTCATCTATAAACAAGGGAAATTAATTCTTACCTCATCGGGTCGGAGAGAATACTAACGTAATATATGAAAGTGCTTAACTCAGTGTATTATACAAAATGAACACTAAATAACTGTTAGTTTCTGTCCTCATGAACACTTATTTTCTATAAAAGGAAAGTGCATCGTGGAAACCAGTACAGAATTCCAAAACAAAGAGTCATTGACTAATAGTGAAACTCAGGAAACAGCATTGATCCTTCAATAAAGGGACTGGTGCATTTTGTCCAGGGCCAACTTTACTCACGGCCAACAAATTTTGGCTAGATCCCAATTTTGCCCATGGCTACATCTGACCTCACTGAATGAGAGTCATATTTAATGAGGGAGGGATGATTATAAATAGGGAGAGGACATTATACCTTAAATTCAGAAATTCTTCAGAGGAGAATGTTGCTTGCCAGTTACCTCTGGTTATACTGTTGGTCTCATTTGAAAATATTCATCTAAAACTAAAACTCAGTAGATAAAATTTAGAAAATCCAATATATTAAAAGGATCAAACTAAAGGAACTGGAAAAGAAATTAAGTAATACAATATGTGTAAAGAATGTAAAAATTCAGCTGCTCTTGGATTTGTTAAATTTCTGTTTTCCTTTGAAATACTTGTGGGAACAGGCAAAACCCAAAAGGTGTTCTACTAAGCACTTTTTCCATTCATGTAGAAATATCCCAGAGGAAATTTAATCTCCATACTTCTGATACTTTCACACTTAACATCAAATAATTATTTTGTAAGGGTTATCTGATATATTAATAGGATCTGCAGCTTTTTTCCAAGGCTTTCAATTTGTTTTTCTTGGGGGAAAAAAATGTAGTCACATATAACCAAGGGGAAACTAATTTATATACCACTAAGTTCAAATTCAGTTCAAAATTCTGATGCCAAATTATTTTTTAAAAAGCCTTTCCTGGTTAAAAAATAATAACACTTCCTCCATTGTAACATTACAGCCCCAAACCCCCAATTTCACAGATCATACACATAAAATTTTCTATATTACTATACTAATGTCATATATATACAATTTCATAAAGAAGCAGCCCTTTATATCATGGAAATGAGAAAATTAAAACTTTCTGATGTATTGCTGTCATTAATTGAAGATGCATGAATGACTTTGTCACAATTTTGTGAGAGGATTCTAAGGGTGAATTGAAGAAAACTGGAGCTCTATTAGTCCTAGCTATTTAAAAAACCTAAACATTGAAGCTGTCTCCAACAAGTGCAAAGATAATTGCTCTTCATTTAAAAAAATATTATGGCCTTGGGCTTCTCTAATCTTTAACCAGGAAATATTCAGACACCATCACCTGCTGCCTAAACAACAACAACAACAACAACAAAACCTACTATTTGGTCTCCCCCACAATTTATTTTCTCTCCAATCTACTGCTCGTGAAGAAACCAGTTCTCTTACCTACTTCCAACTCACAGTTTATTATTCATAGAACAGCCAGCATTGTTTCTTTAACATTAAAACCTTATTTTATCTCTGATCCACTTGAGCATAATCAGTGACTATTTTCCAAGAAAAACAAAACCAAATGCTGAATTTCTTAATGTACCCTGTCCCTCAATTACACATCTTGAGCCTGCTGGCCCCCTTTGGGATTGCCCCTGAGGAAAGCTACTTCCAGAATCAACACGTTTGCACACACTTTCCCCCATGTGTGGACTGTGCCAACCCTCCCTGTTGGCCCAGTCCAACTCTCCTCACTATTGGAATTTGCTTATCAGTCCCTGCTTCAGAGAAGCCTTCCCTTACCTCATGCATACTGTTTTCACCCATTGAACATCTTTTCATAATATTTTTTAAAAGTTTAAAATCAAATGTGAATTTTTAGAATATTTTGATAATTGAATTGGACATAGCTCTGAGGATCCATTTTGGTTCACTGCAGAAAATTTAGTCTAGTACCATCTAGATAAATTAAGTCATCTCCAAACTTTGTTTAGTAATATCCACAAAAAGTCATTTCTCCATATCTTTAAATAAATTCCCAGTTCTACTACCCTTCATTCTTCTTTTCCTGTGTGATACTTATCTTAAATCAGGTACTGATGGTAGAGGATGTCTGCTTCACCTTCTTGATGGAATAATTCATTTTACTGGCTCCTTCTTCAGCAATTACTAGTTCCCTTGTACCTGCCACTGTTAACCATAATTTCATGCAGACTATTCTGAACTCCCTCTTGCTCTCTATGGCTAAACATCTGGGGATGTCTTTCATCTTGACAAGATATGCCTCTTAACAATGTAACAAATTGTAAATATTGCCAATATTATTGGATTGCATTTGTGCACATATGTGTCTGCATGTGTGTAATGGGGTATCTTAGTCTATCTGTCAAATAACACCATGCAGTAATTTCCACCATATTGCCACAGAGCGAAGGTAAATCTTCCTAGAAGATTCCATCTTTCTTGGCTTTCATCCAGGGTACAAAGATTGCTTTTCCTCTTAGATAACCACTAATTTACATGTAATATCACCTTTACTTCTGAAACCTGGGGCTGAGCCCAAGACAATTTGGATATACAGATGTATGGCAAGCATCCAACTGCATTTAACTATTGATTATCTCTTCTTATCATTGGTTGTTATCCTAAATTTTGTTTAATGTCTGTTTCCTTCAGTAGACTATAAGCTTTATTACTACATTCTCAGTATTTGACACAGATTTTGGACTATGGTAAAAACTTCATTATTGTTGAATGAATATCTTTAATATAAACATTACAGAATTCTTGATGTATATGTCATTATATTAATATTTAAGACTTTAAGAAAGAAAAAAAATCACTGTAAATATCCATTACCTGACAAGTTAATATTAATCTTGACCAGTTCTTTACTTCTCATAGTGGTATTTTAAATTAAGATTCTTGTCACAGTCTACTGGTCGGTAAAATATATTTTATTGTCCTTTGATTTTAGGCTTTAACATATGAGTTGCTTTGCCCAATTCAGTCCTAAAATAATGATGCAAGTAGACACTTAAAATGCATTTGGTTTCTAGACACTTAAAATGCATTTGGTTTCTAGAGTCCAGTAATGGAGACAATCTCCTATTGGACTATCTCACAGATTACTTTAAATATTAAAGAAAACATTTTTAGAAAGCCTCAAAGATGTCTGAGAGCATCCAAAAGTAGAAAAAAAATATTGAATGAAGTCTACCCTTGAAAGAAAGCAAGGGGACTAAGTGCATCTTTTCTTTTTATGGCCTTTTTATTTCCTGTGGGTAGGACCCAGTTAAACTTCATAGGGCAACTAAATTTCAGATAGAAAATCTTTATTCTTACAGCCTTAAACAATCAGAAGGCAGATTTCAGGGCAAACAGAGTAGGTGAAAAGTAGAGGTGTAATTTCAATAAATGAAACAGCCCCAAAGGTAAAGCCCTAATTCTTCAAATAAACTCTGCCAAAATTTCTGGCTGATTCCTGAACTATGCATGCAGGGGAAGACTCCAAGCAGCCAGAAGTATGGATAAAGATTTGAAAAGGCCAAGCACGGTGGCTCATGCCTGTAATTCCAGCACTTTGGGAGGCCGAGGCAGACAGATAATCTGAGGTGAGGAGTTCAAGATCAGCCTGGCCAACATGATGAAACCCCATCTCTAATACAAATACAAAAATTAGCAGGGTATGGTGGTGTGCACCTATCATCCCAGCTACTCAGGAGGCTGAGGCAGGAGAACCACTTGAAACCGGGAGGTGTAGGTTGCAGTGAGCCAAGAATGCACTACTGAATTCCAGTCTGGGCAAAACAGCAAGACTCCATCTCAAAAACAAAAACAACAACAACAAAAAAGTTGAAGAGAGATTTTAGCTTATGCCTACATCAGAAAAGACAGTGTTTGAAGCCTGTGTCCAGCTGATAACACCGTAACAAATTCAGAGTTTCTACATAAACCCAGGGTATAATCCAAAACCACTAGCCCTATGAAGATACAGAAAAATGTGACCCCCTAGTCAAAAGATACAGCAATCAGTAGGAACTGATCCAAAGATGACACAGATAAAACAATTTTAAAAGAGATTTTTAAGAAGCTATTTCAAGCAGATCCAAAAATGTAAATGAAAATGTTTGTAAAAAGTACACAAATACAAAACCTCAGCAGAGAAACAGAAGCTATGAAAATTTTAGAGCTAAGAAAATCTGAAGTAAAATAATCTCTGAATGAGCTTAACAGAATATAGATGTTAGAAGAAAAAATTTAAAGACAGAACAATGGAAAAACCCAGTCTGAAGAACAATCACAACAATAACAAAAAACATCTGTATACAATGTAGAGGCCTTAAAAAACTATCAAAAATATTAAAAGATTTCATAAGCTATTGGAGCAGAAAATGCGGCAGAAAAATATATAAGGAAATAATGGTTAAAATCTCCCACATGCATGAAATGGAGCACATAAAACAAACTGGAACCTGTGTCAGTCTCACTGCCTCTAACCTTAATTACACGAATGTCCTTTTTAGAGAATCTGGTCCCTTCTTCACAGAGCTCAATGTACACCTTTCCCTGGAGTTAGAGAAGTTGCAAAGGATCCAGTGAGAGGTGGAATCATTGTAGGCTCAGCTGCTGCCCCACGCCAATAAAATGATCCAGCAAATAAACCACGACATGCATGAGCTACAAAAGTACGAGGCGACACTATCTCAACATTCCTAGACTTAGTAATATATGACTGCTGATTGACTTCTGTTCTCCAGATTTTGCACAAAACTGTTTTGCTAACCACTACTAACTGGAAACATAGTGGACAGAGAAGTCTGAGAAGTGTAGCTCAGAGTAGCTAAGTTGAGACATTCCAAAGCCACCACCGTTGACTTCTTGTCAACTTAGCACCCACACATATACCTCTAAACTTCACTTAATTTCAAAACACAGTCACATTTTTGCCTGGCATCATGCAATTATCTTGCATACAATAAAAATAAAATTATGCTGACCATCAGCCTGGGAAGACAAAGAGGGCAGATCACTCGAGCCCAGAAGGTCAAGACCTGCCTGGGCAACATGGTGAAATTCTGTCTCTACAAAAAAAAAAAAATATGAAAAGTTAGGCAGGTATGATGGTGCATACCTGTAGTCCCAGCTACTCGGGAGTTTGAGGTGGGAGGATCTCTTTAGCCCCAGAGGTCAAGGCTACAGTGAGTCATGATTGTGCTACTGTACTTCAACACAGGAAACAAGAGTGAGACTCTGCCTCAAGAAATAAATAAACAATGCTAACACTTTTCCCAAAAGATGAGGTCCCTTTTCATCTTTGAATGAACATCAGTTAATTCTTCTGGTTCATTCACACTCTTGAGATCCTATAACTAAAATCATGAGATTAAAAAAAAAGTGTTAGATGGTAAGAATATGGGAGAGAAGAAGATAATAAAAGTATTTGGTAAATATATGTAATCAAGTTTTTATATTTGTAACTACTAGAGCCATCATTTCTGTACATGACCATGTAGGTGGTACTTACAAAGATTTTTCCAGTGTACTCATGCCATATGCCCTTTGCCCTCAGGAAGCACTCTAGCTAGTGGTGGTACCTTGCCTGATGCAATGACACCAATATTCATTCATGGATGATCTGCATCTTTAGCAGTCCCGATTGAATTGGGTCACTGTGCTTTTCCATTGACATCACAGGATGTGGGAGTACTAAGAATCCCATGGAATATTTTAGACATACTCCTCTTTATCCCCTGTACTGAATAGTGTCTTCCCAAAATTCATGTCCACTAGGAATCTGTGAATGTGACTTTATTTATAGATAGGTTATTTGCAGAAGGAATCCAGTTAAGATGAGGTCATACTAGATTAGGATGGGCCCTATATCCAATATAATTGTTGCCTTCATAAGAAGGAAATATAGACACAGAGACACAACGGAGAAGGCCATTTGATAATGGAGTCAGAGATTAAAATGATGTGACTACAAACCAAGGAATGACAAGCATTGCCAGCAAACAAAAGCTAGGAAAAGACAAAGATGGATCCTCTTCTGAGACCTCAAAGACTGAGTACACTGTTTGAAGTTCTTCCCACTGGGAGGTTATCCCTTCACCAGTGTCCCTCCAGATTGTTCTAATGTGAAAATATAGTGTTGTAGCTGCCCACTTTCAAGTAATGCCTGCTTATCATGCAGAACCATCTGAAAATGATGCTGATGATGCTGGAGCCTTCTTATTCTCACTCAGTTGCTCACAGGATGCTCCCCGTGAGAACACAGGTTTGAACTGGGAGAAAGAAGATGATGAAGCAAGAGTAGGTGTCACCAGAATCTGGGCCACTTCTTCCTTCAACTTACTGCCCCTTTTCTGGCCTCCCCAGTTTGAACTTGATCTCACATATACCATTTCTATTTGTTGATGGAGTGCTGCATGCATACTGTTTTGTCTTGGTGGACCAGATGACATCCAGTTTTTAATGTACAACTGAGGTGCCTGGTAACTTGGTAATCCATAATCAAATATCAAGTCTCTGTCAAAGCAATGTTGTAAACCAGAAATTAGTTCTCAAAAGGAAATTAGTTATTCTCCAAGCATGCATGAGTTTCTTTCAAAATCCTCATTCTCCATCTGTGAAATGAGTCTGAGTTACATGCCCAAAGGAAGAATACATTTACCTCCAAAAACCAAAGAGTTCCAGTAAGTTGTATCTCTTTCTAGATCACAGGAGAGGCTGGATGCAGCAACTTATTCTTCACGTTGGAAGGAATATCATGGCATACCTAAAACCACTGGGCCTTTCAGAAATTTCACCAAGATGGTAGGCACCAGACTTTTTGTTTGATTTATTTCCCATCCTCTGGCAATGCAAGTATCTAGAATAACTGGCACTTACTGCTTACTGTGTCCTATAAGAAAATAACAACAATATAATATTATGGCCCAACCTATATCTTATGGCATAGAAAAGTAACAATTGTCCCAAGTAGTAGATATGGCACAGAACTGAAGAGTTAAGATAGCCCTGGAACTCTCCCCACTTCCTATAGCCTTTACTAACAAATATAGACAGAAAAGCATTCACTGGATCAACAGCTTCATACCAGATGCAGAAGGATATGGGATATGTTGCTTTGATTCAGTAATGAAATCACATCTGGAACAGCAGCTGTAATTGCCGTTACTACCTGAGTAAGTATAAAACAAGCCCCTCTTATTCTCTAAGATCAGCCTGTCTTCTGCACAGGCCAAGTGCGTGAGTTGATGGGGACGTGGCTGGGATCGCCACTACTGTTTCCTGATGCTGACATAATCTCTGCAATCTGCAATTCCTCCAGAAATGTGGTTTTATTTTAGTTTTACTCTTTTCAAAAGTCGAGGCAGTTCTAGTTGTTTCCATGTGGCCTTTTCTACCACAATTGGAATTTTTTTTATTCCATGTATCATGGAATGAATGTGGGGAACCTACCAGTGGCTGAGTATGACTATTCCAATTACACATTCTAGAACTGCAAACAAAAATAAAATCACAAAGTGGATTGGGGAACCCACTGGACCTGCTTTTTGAAATGGACCCAAGTCAAAACTCCAGTGGTCACTGGACCTCTGTAAGCTACTACTGTAACTAACATATCACAGTAATGTTTAGTAATGGCTGAAAAATTAAGATTGTTTCCCCTTTACCCTGACAAGTAACAATAGGTCCTTTTGTGAAAGGCTAGGAGGAAGATAAACAGTAAATATTTTTGGCAATGTAGTAAGGTCTTTCCTCAGTGGAACCCAGCCTCTCCTTAACTCAAGGAGCTCTGGGCTTTGAACTGGCTCAAACAATTACAACTAATAAATGAATTTCTTAAAGTTTCAAGACTTAATACAAAAATCAATTGTATTAAAATATATTACGCACAAAAAATGTTTAAAAAAATGAGTCTCAATTCCTTAAGATCTGTTCATATGCATATTCCCCAGGTTTTGTTGATATAAATGGGGAAAATCATGTAATTCTTTTGGTGTGTATACTACTCCTTACACTGTTTTATCTCACCCTCTAGTCCATGTTGGATTTGAGTCTACATGTAGGCCTCTAAGCAAGAAGAGGAAAGGAAGGTAGGTACTGAGAAGAATCAGCAGTATCTCACAC
This sequence comes from Theropithecus gelada, assembly GCF_003255815.1. Taxonomy (NCBI): domain Eukaryota; kingdom Metazoa; phylum Chordata; class Mammalia; order Primates; family Cercopithecidae; genus Theropithecus; species Theropithecus gelada. Next base: position 26,792,063 of record NC_037671.1, read on the forward strand.
AAGGCAACTACCAACGGGGGAGGTTATCCTTGTAGACAAGAATTCATTAATTTTCTCAGGCAAGGATGGAAGGTTTCTTGCAGTAACAACAACAAAATGGTTGTTACTTAATGCTCCAATTCTCCCAAAAGAGACACTGATAAGTTGGGACTTCAATTTGTGTGATATAAACCCATTTGTAGAAACAGACTTTGGATTTGATTTTCAAAATCTTTAGCTCTGCAGCTGTAGAGGCTAAGGTTTGGTTTGGTTTTAAGGGCAGTAACAGAAGCTGTCACCTCTCTTACAGTAGACATTGATCTGGGAGCTAAAAACACTGCAACAAGTTCATCACTTTGCCTAAATTTTCCAGCATATTTAGAACAACCAACTTAGCCTATCATACTCTATTTTCACACACAAAAATGTTCTGTAACAGCAAATACATGATGACACAGATACTTGTCTTCAACAGGTTTTTTATTATGTCTACAAGCAACAATAATTTCCATAAATTAATTGCCACTGAATTCCTAGGGCCAGCAGATCCCCTTTGTTACTGGAAACAGAGTCAACAATGTCTAAACTTCATCTGATCAGAGGACCAATTTCAAGTAATCTAGAAATAGCTCATAGAATTATGCTTAAGATTCTGCCCCCCAAGCCAATTCTTATTGACAAATTCTTTGTCAGTCAGAGTACAAGAGGCAGAACTCTTAACACAATTTGACCATAAGCAATTGTGGGAGCTGGTTGACCAGTTTGTGTAACACTTTTGTCTTCTAGCTGAAGTCCATGAGGCAGATGACCAGGAAGGGAAGATGAATATAAAGCGGAGGAGAACAAAGGTAAGCCGGAACCCACAAGTAACAGAATCTAGGTTATTTACTGCTGCATAAAACTACCCACAATCTAATGGCTTAAAACTAAGAGGACAATAACTATGTATTATCTCACACAGACTTTATGTGTCAGAAATTCAGGAGCAGCTCAGCTGGTCTTAGAAAGTTACAGTCAGGTGTGAACTCCAGTTTCTGTCATCTACAGGCCTGACAGGGCTGGAGTAACTATTTCCAAGACAGCTCACTCAATATGGCTCAATTAATGGCAGATGATTAGGAGGAGAACTAGTTTTCTCACCACACATTCTTCTTCATAGGGCTACTTGAGTGTCCTTACAATATTTCACCTGGCTTTACCTAGCGTGAGGGATCTGAGAGAGAGCAAGCACTGAGAAAGTCACAAGGCTTTTTATAACTTTAACACTGAACAATGTTTGCATCCCTCGCCAATATTTATAGGTTGAAATCCTAACTCCCAATGTTATGGCATAAGGAGATGGGGCCTTAGGGTGAAAATTGGGTCTCAGGAGCATAGCCTCCAAGTATAGGACTACTGCTCTTATTAAAGGAGACTCCAGACTTTTTAATCATCACTATTCTAACTGCCATGAGATAGTATCTCATTGTGGTTTTGATGTGCATTTTTCTTTTTTTATTTATTTTTTATTACTATACTTTAAGTTCTAGGGTACATGAGCATAACGTGCAGGTTTGTTACATATGTATACTTGTGCCATGTTGGTGTGCTGCACCCATCAACTCGTCAGCACCCATCAACTCGTCATTTACATCAGGTATAATTCCCAATGCAATCCCTCCCCCCTCCCCCCTCCCCGTGATAGGCCCCAGTGTGTGATGTTCCCCTTTCTGTGTCCAAGTGTTCTCATTGTTCAATTTCCACCTATGAGTGAGAACATGCGGTGTTTGGTTTTCTGTTCTTGTGATAGTTTGCTGAGAATGATGGTTTCCAGCTGCATCCATGTCCCTACAAAGGACACAAACTCATCCTTTTTTATGGCTGCATAGTATTCCATGGTGTATATGTGCCACATTTTCTTAATCCAGTCTGTCACTGATGGACATTTGGGTTGATTCCAAGTCTTTGCTGTTGTGAATAGTGCCGCAATAAACATGCGTGTGCATGTGTCTTTATAGCAGCATGATTTATAATCCTTTGGGTATATACCCAGTAATGGGATGGCTGGGTCATATGGTACTTCTAGTTCTAGATCCTTGAGGAATCGCCATACTGTTTTCCATAATGGTTGAACTAGTTTACAGTCCCACCAACAGTGTAAAAGTGTTCCTATTTCTCCACATCCTCTCCAGCACCTGTTGTTTCCTGACTTTTTAATGATTGCCATTCTAACTGGTGTGAGATGGTATCTCGTTGTGGTTTTGATTTGCATTTCTCTGATGGCCAGTGATGATGAGCATTTTTTCATGTGTCTGTTGGCTGTATGAATGTCCTCTTTTGAGAAATGTCTATTCATATCCTTTGCCCACTTTTTGATGGGGTTGTTTTTTTCTTGTAAATTTGTTTGAGTTCTTTGTAGGTTCTGGATATTAGCCCTTTGTCTGAATGACTAGTGATGATGAGCTTTTTTCATGTTTGTTGGTCACATACATGACTTCTTTTAAGAAATGTCTGTTCATATCCTTTACCCACTTTTTGATAGTTTTTTTTTTCTTGTAAATTTGTTTAAATTCCTTGTGGATTCTGGATATTAGACCTTTGTCAGATAGGTAGACTGCAAAATTTTTCTCCCATTCTGTTGGTTGCCTATTCACTCTGATGATAGTTTCTTTTGCTGTGCAGAAGCTCTGTAGTTTTATTAGATCCCAGATTCTAATGAGGCTGTGGAGAAATAGGAACACTTTTACACGTTGGTGGGACTGTAAATTAGTTCAACCACTGTGGAAGACAATGTGGCAATTCCTCAAGGATCCAGAGCCAGAAATACCATTTGACCCAGCCCTCCCATTACTGGGCATATACCCAAAGGATTATAAATCATTCTACTACAAAGACACATGCGTATGTATGTTTACTGCAGCACTATTCACAACAGCAAAGACTTGGAACCAACCCAAATGGCCATCAATGATAGACTGGATAAAGAAAATGTGGCACACATACCCATGGAATACTATGTGGCCATAACAAAGAATGAATTCATGTCCTTTGCAGGAACATGGATGAAGCTGGAAACCATCAGCCTCTGCAAACAAACACAGGAACAGAAAACCAAACACCGCATGTTCTCACTCATAAGCAGGAGCTGAACAATGAGAACACATGGACACGGGGAGGGGAACTTCACACACTAGGGCCTATTTGGGGTTGGGGGGGCATGCTAGGGGAGGGAGAGTATTAGGACAAATACCTAATGCATGTGGGGCTTAAAGCCTAGATCATGGGCTGATAGGTGCAGCAAATCACCATAGCATATGTATACCCAGGTAACAAACCTGCACGTCCTGCACATGTATCCCAGAACTTAAAGTAACATTTTTAAAAATTAAATAAAGAAATAAATAAAAAAGGAGATCCCAAAGAACTGTCTTGCTCTTTCCGCCATGTGAGGATACAAGGCACAGCAGGCAGTCTGCAATGTGGAAGAGAGGCTGCACCGGAAGTGGAGCATGCTGGCACCTTGATCTTCAATGTTCAGCCTCCAGACTGTGAGAAATAAATGGCTGTTGCTTGTAAGCCACCCAGGCTATGGGATTCCGTTATAGCAACCTGAACTGAGTATAACACTGTGCACCATCACTTCTTTCCTTATTTGTTAAAAGCAGGGATCTAAGTCCTACCTGCACTTGAGTAGAATTAGGCTCTTGCTTTTGAAGAAAAGAGTGTCAAAGAATTTGTGGAAATATTTTAAACTATAACATAAAAATACCAGGTTTCTGTTTCTACTCTTGTGTATTTATTCAAAAGAAAGCAAGCTTAAGTTCACAAAAAAAGATATATATGAGAATGAACATAACAGTTTTGTTTTAAAAACAGTAAAGACCTTAGGCATCCACCAACAGAGAATGGGTAAACACACTGGTATATTCATACAATTTAATATTGCACAGAAACAAAAAGAAACTATTGATTGTACAAATATACAAGAATGCTTAAAAAATGATGCTCAATAAAACAAACCTAACACATTTGATTTCCTACGTCTGAACCCATACATATGAAGTTCTAAAACAGCTAAATTGTACTATATAAACAAAATCAGAACAGTGGTTGCCTCTAGACTCGAGAGACGAGAACATACTGTGAAGTATCATGGGGGAATTTTCTGTGGGCATCACGGACACTCTGTAACTTGACAGGAAAATGTTACACTAACATCTACATTTATTAAAACTCATAGAATAGTATGCTTAATATTTGTGCTTGTCACTGTATATAAATTGTACCCAAAATGTAAGCAAATATGAAACAGTTGATAATGATATGCATTTTCACAAGTTACGGGTGAAATATACTGCTATCTGGAACTTACTCTGACATATAGAAAAATAAGATGAACTAATGGATGTATAGAGAGATGAGGGTTGGATGGATATACAAGTAATAAAGCAGGTCTAGCAAAATATTAATAGTGGAATCAATAATTGTAGTACCTATATGGGTGCTCATTGTCCAGTTGCTTCCTCTTTTCCATATGTTTAAACATGTTTACAATAACATGCTGGGGTAATGTGCTTGAATAATTTGGTTTGACCTCTTATGATTCTGCCACCACTATGAGGAGAACATGCCCAGGTTCACCTGCTGGTCTAAGGAACAGGAGGGATATCAGGAACAAACCTGATCCCAAACAGTAGCGTGGAGGCCAGCCTGGCCAATCCTTGATAGACTGGCCAATCCCCATGTGCATTGCAGCTGGGGGACTGGGAATAAATGATTATCGTTTTTAGTCTTTGAATTTCAGGATGATTTGTTACGTAGCATTATGGCAAGAACTGAATCACTAAGGTAATTATTTTCCCAAATTATCACTTTGTAGAGATATATAAAAGAAATGTTTATATTTTAAAAAATGCTTCACTATGTGTCACGCAGAAGAAATGAAAATTATAATCCATGCCTTATAGAGAGCCTTCACTATTGAAAACATACAAAAAGTGCATGGGCAAATAAGTAGCAGGTATGAAGATAATGACATAAACACATTAAATATATTCCTAGGTGATAGGATGGTAAAGGCACTTGCTTTACAATTGGACAATCAGAGGAAGCCAGCATCTAATAAGATTTGATTGAATTTAAAAGCAACATATAATCAGTTTTGCAATGGTTTAGGTAAAACTGAAAGGATGACCTCCCAAGGTCCCTTCATTATAATTTTATAATTCTTTGGCTACAGCGTTGCTTAACCCAGAGACTGGCTGCCTAAGGGAACATAGTATTAAATTATATTCAACCATAGGAGCTGCAATGGCCAATATGAGTCCAAAGTGTTGGGAAGAATCTCTGAGGAGGTTCAGAGAGAAGTAGAACAAAAAAAAAAAAAGCTCATTTTGATTCAGGTCTGGCAACTTATCCAATTAAATTTAATTAGCCCTTCAAATTAATTTTGAACAAATTTCCAATCGTTTTATATGCAGCCTCCTCCTTCCATATCTTTTCTTTCTTCTCCAAAGATAGATCCCTGGAATTAGACTATGGAAAAGTCGCAAAGCATATTCCTTTCTCACTCAGCTGAAAAGCCATGAGGCTTTGTAAGGGTCTGTGAGCAGTCATGACCCTGCCCTCTAAACATCACCTCCAAGGCATGTCCATCTAGATGAGCTCAGGCCCGACAGTCTGGAGCCTGGAAGGCTGCTGCTTTTCAAGGGTAATCATTCATCACGACCTGAAGTCTCCTAGCCAACTAATTGAAAAATAAATAGGAGCATTTTCACTGCAACAATAAAGGCTGACCTTTGCACCGCAGACCTTTGTGTCAGTTTGGAGAAAAAAATACAAGATTTTTATAAAGTCATCTGTATGCTTTATGGTTCACATCCCCCACTGTGAATCCAACTGAGGGCTTCTCAAGAAGGTCACCCAGTTTGTCAATCCTTTCACGAGAGAAGGCATTAAGCCATAAACTGGAAGACCTAGGCAGAGTTGAGTCCCAGGCAAAATTATGAATTGAATTCCAATGCCCTTCCTCCTGAATTTTCAGGTCCGGAAGGCCTCATGACTCTCTTTTGCCCATCACTCCCCATGTTACACAACTCCAAGACTTCATGCCTTTCACTAGGTATCAGGTAAACCCCCCATAATAAGACTCTTCCAGTGCCAGCGCGTGCTTTCCTACTAGCCCTACGCAAGACATTTTACTGTATGTTTTTATTTTATTTATTTATTTTTTTTTTTTTGAGACGGAGTCTTGCTCTGTGACCCAGGCTGGAGTGCAGTGGCGTGATCTCAGCTCACTGCAAGCTCCGCCTCCCGGGTTCACGCCATTCTCCTGCCTCAGCCTCCCAAGTAGCTGGGACTACAGGCGCCCACCACCACGCCCAGCTAATTTTTTGTATTTTTAGTAGAAACGGGGTTTCACCGTGTTAGCCAGGATGGTCTTGATCTCCTGACCTCATGATGTGCCCACCTTGGCCTCCCAAAGTGCTGGGATTACAGGCATGAGCCACCACACCCAGCCACTGTATGTTTTTAAATCTAATCCACTTCTGTGTATAAATTACAAAGTAAAGTACACTTATTTATCTCTCAGCAAATACATATATTTTGTTCAGAGGGAAGAATAGCTTGGAAATCAGATCTGGTTCCAACATGAGTCAGTAGCTGTGTAATTTTGAAGAAGTGTTAACTTTTTTGAACTCTGTCTAAAAAAGGGCAACAAAGTATTTCATAAAGTTATTGTAAAAATTAAAAGTGGTAACAGGAAGAGAGAACCAAACACCACATGTTCTCACTCATAATTGGGAGCTGAAAAATGAGAACACATAGGCACAGGGAGGGGAACAACACACACTAGGGCCAGTTGTGGGGGTGAGAGGCAAGTGGAAGGACAGCATTAGGACAAATACCTAATTCATGCAGAGCTTACAACTTAGATGACGGGTTGATGGGTGCAGCAAACCACCACGGCACATGTATACCTACGTAACAAACCTGCATGTTCTGCACATGTATCCCAGAACTTAAAGTAAAATAAAATATAGTGATAATATATGTGAAATATCCAATAGAGAGTATAGTATTTAAGTATCTTAGTAACTATATAACAACCCAAATATAAACTGTAATCTATCTGATAATTAAGAGCAAATAATGTCACATTCCAGGTACTCTGGGAGTTCAATGTCTCTCCAAGTTTTCTATGAATTCTCAAGCAGGCTTATATACCCATGATCACCTTATCTATAGTTCTGAGTCCTCTCTCTACTAAAACAATTCAGTTCATGACTTGTGCATCACAGAAATACAACTTATTTTTGAATTTACATACCATACGCATATGTATAAAGCTTGCAAAAAATAAGAACACAAAGCAGACTTCAAAATTTAATGAGATGGTGACTTTTTTATTCAAGAAATATGGGCAAGTTCAATTAAATTTTCGATGGGCAAGTTCAATTAAATTTTTGATTTGATGAAAGTCCTTGAACCTGTGATACTCTGCTGTTTTGGTCCTCTCTTCACCCATATTCAAATTCTCACCTATTTCTAATTATTGCTTGGCTTATTTATTAATCTTTGCTACAAAGTCTCAGCTTCTATCCTAAAGTTTTAGGCAGATATTTTCTTAAACGATAACTTCATATGAAAAAGAAAAAAAAAATCTTAGGGAAATTAAGTTAAATTTTGAAAATTGTTATCTTATTAATTTCTTTATAATTTAATATCCATAAAAACAGTTTCACGTCTTAAAAAAAAATTCTCACCCATTGGAAGACAATGTCTCACATTCAGTGCGTGCTCAAATATTCATTAAAAGTAGTGAAGCACTAAACTGTGGAGAGGAAGCTTTTACAGACCCCTTAAATCAGACCACATAAGCAAGTGACTGCTTCTAGTCAGGAACCAACTGGCCAACCTTTATGCCTTAAGAAAGATGACCACGAGCTTTCCCTTCTCATTGTTATTTTTTTGTGTCTTTTTGATCAGAACACATTTTCCCCCAGCTTTATTGACATATAATTGACTAGTGAAAGTTGTATAAATTGAGGGGTACAAACCTGTTTTAATATATGTACACATTGTAAAGTGATGACCACAATGAAGCTAACATATCTATCACCTCATACAGTGATCTTTTGTGTGAGAACACTTAAGACACACTCTTTCAGCAAATTTCAAGTGTACAATGCAGCATCATTAACTATATTCACCATGCTGTACATTGGATCTCCAGAGGTTATTCATCATGCCTGACTTAAACGTTTAAGTCGGTTGCACCCTTTAACCAATATTTCTCCATTTCCCACAATCTCCAGGGCCCAGCAAGTACCATTTGATGCTCTGTTTTCATGAGTTCAACTTTTTTAGATTTCACACATACGTGAGATAATACAATATTTGTCTTGCTATGTCTGGCTCATTTTACTTGGCATTATGTCCTCCAGGCTCATCCATGTTGTTGCAAATGGCAAGATTTCCTTAATTTTAAGGCTGAATTATATTCCATTGAATATTTTTATAAATATCTATATATCTAAATTGTTTTCTTTTTCCATTCATTCATTGATGGACACTTAGTTTGTTTCCGTATCTCAGCTGTTGTGAATAATTCTGTAATAAACATGGGCATACAGATATCCCTTCGAGATATTTCATATGTTTTATATAAAGCCAGAAGTAGGATTGCTGATTCACAAGGTAAGTTGTTTTTTTTTTTTGGTTTTTTTTTTTTAAGATATGGAGTCTCGTTCTGTCGCCCAGGCTGGAGTACAGTGGCATGATCTCGGCTCACTGCAACCTCTGCCTCCTGGGTTCATGCCATTCTTCTGCCTCAGCCTCCCAAGTAGTTGGGACTACAGGCACCCACCACCGCGCCCGGCTTTTTTTTTTTTTTTTTTTTTTTTTTTGTATTTTTAGTAGAGACAGGGTTTCAGAGCCTTCATACTGGTTTCTGTAATAGCTGTATCAATTTACATTCCTACTAACCAACAATGTATAAGGGTTCCCTTTTCTCCACCTCTTCGCCAACACGTATCTCTTGTCTTTTTGATGGTCATTCTAACTAGTGTGAGGTAATATTTCATTGTGGTTTTGATTGACATTTCCCTGATGATTCGTAACGGTAAGCACTTTTTCATAGACCTGTTGACTTCTTTGGAAAAATATTAAGTGTTTATTCAGGTCTTTTGCACATTTTTAATATTTGGGCTACTTTTAAATTAACTTATTTTTTATTTTGGGTTGTGTTCTTTATCTATTTTGGATTATTGATCCCTTATCAGATGTACGACTTGCAAATATTTTTTCTCCCATTCTGCATATTGTCTCTTCACTCTGTTGATCTTTTTATTGTCATGGAAAAGCTTTTCAGTTTGATATAATCCCACTTCTCTATTTTTGCTTTTGTTGCTGTGTTTTTGAGGTCATATCCAAAAAGTCATTGTCCAGACCAATGTCAAGAAGATTTTCCTTTGTGTTTTCTTCTAGAAGTTTTACAGTTGAAAGTCTTACATTTAAATTTTTAATGACTTTTAAGTTGATTTTATATATGGGGTAAGATAAGGGCCGAATTTCATTCTCTTCATGTGAATATTCGGTTTTCTCAACATCATTTATTAAAAAGACTATCCTTGCCCCAGTGTATGTTCTTTACACCCTTGTCAAAAATCAGTTGACTGTAAATGTGCTTATTCCTCGGTTTTCTATTCTGTTCCATTGGTCTGTATGTCTGTTTTTATGCCAGTGCCATACTGTTTTAATTACTGTTGCATTGTAATATATTTTGAAATCAGGAAGTGTGATACCTCCAGCTTTGTTCTTGCTCAGTGTTGCTTTGGCTATTTAGGATCTTTTGAGGTTTCATATAAATTTTAGCATTGTTTTTTCTACCTTTGAGAAAAGTTTCATTGGAATTTTGTTAAAGATTACATTGAATCTGTAAATCACTTAGGGTACTGTGGCCACTTTAATAATATCGATTATTCCAATCCATGGACGAAAAATGTATATCCATTTAATTGTTTCTTGAATGTTTACATCAATGTTTTAAAGTTTTTGTGTACAGATCTTTCACCTCTTTGGTTAAATGCATTCCTAAGTATTTTTATTCTTTTTGATGCTATTGTAAATGGGTTTTCTTTTTTTTTTGAGTAATTCATTGTTTTTTTGTTTGCTTGTTTTCTGAGACAGAGCCTTGCTCTGTCGCCCAGGCTGGAGTGCAGTGGCCGGATCTCAGCTCACTGCAAGCAAGCTCCGCCTCCCAGGTTTATGCCATTCTCCTGCCTCAGCCTCCCGAGTAGCTGGGACTACAGGCACCGGCCACCTCACCTGGCTAGGTTTTTGAATAATTCATTCTTAGCATGTGAAAATGCAACTGATTTTTGTATTTTGATTTTGTATCTTGCAACTTTATTGAATTCGTTAGTTTTAACAAACTTTTTTGGTGGCGTCTTTAGAGCTTTCTATATATAAGATCATGCCATCTGTAACAGAGATGATTTTACTACTTCCTTTCCAATTTGGATGCCTTTTATTTTTCTTGCCTAATTTCTCTAGCTAAGACCTTCCATATTATGTTGAATAGAAGTGGTGAGAGTGTTCCTGATCTTAGAGGAAAAGCCTTCAGTTTTTCACCACTGAGTATGAGGTCACTCTGGGCTTATCAAAACACTTTCAAGATGGCCACGGAAAGATTTCTTTTCTTAATTTTTTCTCTCCTAATTCTTCCTGAAACTCAAAATTTTGAACTTGAAAATAATTGCAAAAGCTACTATCGTTTAATGTAATTTATTTTACATTCTTGTAATTTAAGTATCTATATATTATCTATCTATACACATGCAAATGCATATTAAAGAAGTGCTCTGAGTTTCTGAGTTCTGGCACAACTTTCTCAAGACACCAGAATAGGAATTCTAATAAATGGCCTCAGTTAGTAGAGAAATACTTCTAGACAAAGCAGCACAACAGGTAAAAGGCCACCTTTAAGTCACAACAGAAAGCCAAACAGAATTGTTCTAAATAAAATTAAAAAAACACAATTTTGCCAAACGTTTTTCACTAGCATTTTACAAATGTTGAGATGTCAGCTAAAAATTGGTCAATCTTTGAAGATACTTGCAAATCTTTTCAATGTTATATTATCTTAGATAATATATGCAACAAGTTTGCTCAAAAGTATTTCTTCAAACTCTATTTAAATTGTCAGTGAAATAAATGATAGGAAGTCCCTTCTCAGCTGTGTTGATTTTTTTAAGCACTAAATTAAAACTCTACTATTATTTTTGCCTTATGCTTATTGAGGTCATGACAAATTGACTATCATAAAGTAGAATTTGATTAAAGATAATGAGACAAAATATTCAAATAAATCACATTTTAGGACTACAATATAATAGATTGGTAAAATTAACCTAAACCATATGTACTATTCAGCATTATCTAAAAAAAGTCATAAAACAGCAGGATGATTTTCTTCTGTTCCAGGCTCATTGTCTTTTTCCATCACTAATTATATGACAGTAAATTATGAATCATGCATAAATCCCACACTGGCTAATTTTTAACAGAAGTTAAATCTGACTGAATTTTCTATCTCCATGCAATTTTAGTATCATTGGAAGCAAACTGGGAGAAAAACATTATGAAAATACATATTTTGGATTCTCTTCTCTCTCTAGGTACAGATTCTTCACTCTATGAGCTTTACTCAAAAATTAAGAGGGTTAACATGCTATTCAATCCCAATCAATGTTATCATTTCGTTCTTTGCAAAATCAGATATGTATTTTTGTAACTTTTAATATATTTAGAAAGTTGTTTTGATACTTTTTGGAAATGCTTATCTACTATTAGACACAACAGATAAATTAAAACATTTATTTTATGTATTCTATAGACATTTTATATTTTGATTGATAAGAAATTATGTATAAATCCATACCACTGAGATAAAGTAAAAAAAATAAATAAATAAATCCTAGACAACTGCCAGAGAAGTGATTTCAAACAAATTCCTTCTCCTCTTTGTAGAAGGAAACATTAAAAAGTAATGAAATAAGTCTCAATTCTTAGACATTTTGGGAAAATCAGCCATGAGCACATTTCCTAGCTGTCTGAGCTTGATTTGAAGTCAAACAAATCAAACATCTATATTTGATAAAACATTGTTAAACAAAGATAATTAAGATGTCGACCCTTTTCTACTTTTAGTCTACCAAACCCACATGACATAAGCTTATCTATGTAATGAACCTGCACTAGTACTCCTGAACTTAAAACTTTTAGTTAAAACTAAACTTTTAGTGCAAACTTAGAAGTTAAAAAAAAAAAAAACTCTCCTTATTACTCAAAGATGTATACACAAATACTGTAAAGTAGAAAGCAGACACCATTTATCCCAGAAGTTTCACCAAACAGCAGGAAATAAAGAGGTTGCATAGTAAATTAAAACTTTAGGGGAACAAACCTGATGTCTCTTTGAAGTTTCTTTTTTAGGTGGTGGTGGTTTTAATATGGATCTTTGAAAATATGTTATATTCTAGAAACAAATGACTAAGTGGAATCATTATGAATGCCACTGAATGTAATGAGCATTAAAATAATTGCGATCACAGGGGCCACAGACAGTTGTAGAACAGATTACCCATACTCCAAATGGTCCTCCCATTGTGTTACTTCTGAATTGTCACATTAGCTTTACCTGTTGCTTTTTGTCTCTCATCCTGTTAGAAATCTCTTTTGACATCAAGTCATTCTCTACTTCCCCCTTACATACCATTTGTAATAAGTAAACATTTCATTAATTTTGTATTCCACTAATTTAGAGTCTCAATTCTAGCAAAGAATGAGCATCAGTTGAGGTGGTTCCAGGGTTTTGTTTGTTTCTCAATACGGATCCTCCACCCTTGTCTAAGCATTTCTGAATCAGAAGGTCCAAAGTAAGGGAAAATGAATTATTGGTTTTTTGAACTCCTTGGGTAATTTAGATATCATCCACAGCTGGGAGTTATCACTCTAGTTTACTTTTTAAAAGACATCTGCTATAAAACAACTATACAATATTTAGCCTAAAAAAGAAGGTAGTCCTTTTTGAGAACTTTTAATTTTTTCCTGCCTATTCCTAAATTGTTTTACCCTATCCAGAAATACACCAAGGGCATTTTCTTTTTGGAAGTCTTTGTTCATAGAAGAGCAACCCCATCATGTGGTATCTTGCTGAAATTGCTACTAGAGGCATATTAGGTGAAGTGTATTTTTCATAATCAAAAGCAAACTTCAAAAAATTATTTACTTATTTAACATTTATTGAGCAGCTATTATATGGCAGAGATGTTAGGAGTCCAAAAACAACAACAACAAAATGCAAATATCAATACCGTATTCAGATCTCAGTTGAAATCTGCCCAACATCAAAAATAAATCTAGTTGACCCCAATATAATAATGCATTCTTATTTAAATTAGCAATCTAAACTTTAAAGTTAAAATCCATTTGAACTTCCTAAAAAGATTGTTTCAGTGGAGTTAGAACAAAGCTAGTTGACTGCTATACCAGTATAACATATTATCTCAATAATGGGATCTCTCCCTCTCCTCTCAGAGCACATTTGGTCATTACCCAGGAAACTCCCAGGTAACCACACAAAACAACAATCTTCAAAAATTGTATTAACCAACACCCAAAAGCAATACCCTTAAAAGTTGTACTAACTGACACTGAAATCTAAACCAATATTGGTTTGAATTTTTCCAGTTGAGTTTTTCTTCAATGCCTCCAAACATTTCTAGTTTAATTTTTTAAATGTCATTTTAACTTAATTTTTATTTAGATTCTGGGGGTATATGTGCAGATTTGTTACATGAGTATATTGCATGTTGCTGAGGTTTGGGCTTCTAATGATCCTGTTGCCCAGGTACCAAACGTAGTACTGGAGGGGTAGTTTTTCAAACTTTACCCTCAACTGCTTCCCTCCCTGCCTTTGTACTCTTCAGTGTCTACTGTTCCCATCTTTGTGAATGTACCCAATATTTAACTTCTGCTTACAAGTGACAATATGAAGTATTTGATTTTGTTTCTGCATTAATTTGCTTAGGATTTTGGCCTCCAGATGCATCTACCTTTCTGTAAAGGACTTTTTTTTAATGATTTTGTTATAGTCCATGGTGTATATGTACCACATTTCCTTTATCCAATTCACCATTAATGGGCACCCGGGTTGATTCCACATCTTGGCTATTGTGAATAGTGCTGCAATACATATACAACAATTTATTTTCCTTTGGGTATATACGCAGTAGTGGAATTGCTGGGTCTAATGTTAACTCTATTTTTCTCTCTTTGAGAAATCTCCAAACTATTTCCCACAGGGGCCAAGCTACTTTTCCTTCCCACCACAGTGTATAAGCATTCTCTTTTCTCCACAACATCGCCAACAGGTTACTTTTTTTTTCTAATAATAGTCATTCTGACTTGTGTAAGATGGTATCTCCTTGTGGTTTTGATTCACATTTCAGTGATTAGTGAAATTAGCATTTTTTCCTATGTTTTTCAGCCACTTATCTTTTTTCGTGAAGTGTTTGTTCATATTATTTGCCCACTTTTAATGAAGTTGTTTATGCTTGTTGATTTAAGTTCCTTATAAATTGTGGATATCACTTGTCAAATTCATAATTTGCAAATATTTTCTCCCATTCTGTATGTTGTCTGTGTATTCTCTTCATAGTTTATTTTGCTGTGCAGAAGCTCTTTAAGTCCCATTTGTCTACTTTTGATTTTGTTGCATTTGCTTTTGAGGTCTTCATAAATTATCGGCCTAGACAAATATCTAAAAGAATACTTCCTAGGTGTTCTACTAGAATTTTGACAATTTAACATCATTATATTTAAATCTTTAATCCATCTCAAGTTAATTTTTTTACATAGTGAGAGTTAGGGGTCCAGTTTCATTCTTCTGCATACGGTTAGCCAGGTTTTCCAGCAACGTTTATTGAATAGAGAGTCCTTTTCTCATTGTTTATTTTTGTTGACTCTATCAAAGGTCAGCTGGTTGTAAGTGTGCAGCTCTATTTAAGGGTTCTCCATTCTTTTTCCATTGGTCTGTGCATCTATTTTTGTACCAGTGCTATGCTGTTTTGGTTACTATAGCCTCGCAACATAGTTTGAAATCAGTTAATGTGATGCCTCCAACTTTATTCTTTTTGCTTAGTAATATTTTGGCTATTAGGGATTAGATTATCATTTATCATTTTTTGGTTTCATATCAATTTTAGAATATTTTTTCCTAATTTGTGAAAAATAATGTCGGCAATTTGATAAAAATAGCATTGAATCTATAGATTGCTTTGGGCAGTATGGACATTTTAACAATATTCTTTCAACCCATGAACATGGGATACATTTCCATTTATTTGTGTCATTCATTCATGATTTCTTTCAGCAGTGTTTTGTAGTTCTCCTTGCAGAGATCTTTCACCTCATGATTATATGTACTACTATATATTTTATTTGGTAACTATTTTAAATGGGATTATGTTCTTGATTTTCAGCTTGTATGCTATTGATGTAAGAAATGCTGACTTTTGTACATTGATATTGTATCCTGAGACTTTGCTGAAGCCATTTGTCAGATCTAGGGGTCTTTTGATGAAATTTTTAGAGTTTTCTAGGTATAGAATCACATCATCAGTGAAGAGATATAATTTGACTTCCTCTTTTCATTTTAGATGTCTTTTGTCTTCCCTGATTGCTCTGTCACATTGGATTTCCAATATGATGTTAAATAGGAGTGGTGACAGTGGGCATCCTTGTTTTGTTCCAGTTCTCAGCGGGGAATGCTTCCAACTTTTGCCCATTCAGTATGATGTTGGCTGTAGGTTTGTCATAGATGGCTCTTATTTTCAAAGTATGTTCCTTTGATGTGTAGTTTGTAGAGGAATTTTATCATGAAGGGATGTTGGATACCGTGGTAATATTGTATTACTAAATAGTACAAACACTTAATTTTTAAGAGTTAGGAGCAAACATTTTTAAAAATAGTTTTTTGATAAATGACTTTGCATTTGCCAAAGCTGAGAATATGTACTGGTCATGATTCTGATGCATAGATCATGGAAGCAAATGGATTACTCTTCAAAATTAGGCATTTGTGTTATTTACTAATATATTATCATGGTCTTCCATACACAGCAAATGTTCAGCACAATGCTGTCTTTTTAATAAGCAAAGCTCAAAGGCAAGAACATTGTCCAAAATAGGAATGTTCACATATTTTCAATTAAGAGCACTCCCTTGATTTTCTTGCTAAAACAAGATTATTTCATAAAAATTAATATCTGAAAACATTTATTTACTTTAATTTTAAGAGGGTTTAAAATATTAGAATACTAAAATTTTCCTATTGTTGACAAACCATAACTTTGAGAACCCAACAAAACTGTTGACCTAATGGTGATATTAATTATCTTTATTAGCCATTTATTTTCATTGTTTAAAGTAGGAGTTTGTTAACAGAGGGCTGCACAAAAATGCAAAACAGTCATAAAAACCCAGTGTTTTCAATCTCTTAATTTCATTACCCATAGAAAATTGAAACAAATGTAGTCATTCTTATTTTAATTATTTACAAGGGCAAACTTTGCACATTTACCAGATACAGCAATAAATATTTGGCTTGTTACTTAAGTATTTACTAAGTAACTGGCATTGATCCCAAGAATTATCCTAAAGGGATTACATACTCTAAGAATAAAAGTACAAAATTTACGAATACACCTGCCCTGTCTAATACAGTAACCACCAGCCACAAGTAGGTATTGAGCACTTGAAATGTGGCTATTGTAATTGAGAAATTAAATTTTGAATTTTACTGAATTTCAATTAATATCAATTTAAGTAGCCACATGTTATCAGTTGCTGTCTTATGGGACAGTGCAGGTCTGGAATCACATATTGTATTTAGTTGCCATTTTAATCTTTAATGTCCCTTAAAAGTCTCAGGCTTTCTCAACCTTCTCTTTATGACACTGATATTTTTAGCGAATATACTTGATAAGCCATTTTTATAGCTCCTTTTCCTTGGTTGGAAATTCTTTTCTGGAACCTATCCTTGTATCAAGTTTGCAGTGGGTTTTTCTATCTGCATATCCTGGGAGCTTTAGCAGTAGTTATGAAGGTAATCAGTCCATAAAGAATGTTACAAGAGATAAAAGGGATATGTAAAGATTTTTCTTAATACAGAAAACTCCTGAAGTCAAAGAAGAGCAGATAATGGAAGTATGGATTTAATGTATACATCTCAAGGATATGGGAGATTCTGGGGTAGCTATTGATCAGGAAAATAGACAAAGAAAGGCACTGTGAGATCTGGTAAAACCTCATCATATGAATAGGAAGAATTAGGTGCCCCAGTGTTACAAAAAAAAAAAAAAAAGTAAAGAAATGATAGTCTAGGCTCATGCCTGGAATCCCAGCACTTTGTGAGGCCAAGGTCAATGAATCACCTGAGGTCAGGAGTTCAAGACCAGCCTGGCCAACATGGTGAAACCCTGTCTTTGTCAAAAATACAAAAATTAGCTGGGTATGGTGGTGCATCCCTGTAATCCCAGCTAATTGGGAGGCTGAGGCAGGAGAATTGCTTGAACCTGGGAGGCAGAGGTTGCAGTGAGCCAAGATCACACCACTGCAGTCCAGCCTGGGCAACAGAGTGAGTGAGACTGCGTCTCAAAAAAAAAAAAAAAAAGAAAGAAATGATACTGTGCTTAATTTCAACAGTTTATAACCACCTTAATAATGAAGCTGTAAGTACCACTACTCTGTTATATGACTGGCTGATGTAGAGAGATAAAACAGATACATAAAAGCCATCCATGGAAATGATACCATTAATCATTTTTAATAGTACGGAGAGACCAAAAGGAATTTCTGTAAAAAGAAAGTAGATGGGAAAATCAAGAAACCTTTTACAGAGTCACCATAGATGTGATTTGAAACAAAAACCAAATTGTCTATGTTGCCACGTATGATTCTAACTATTATTGAGAGTTTAGACTATGTTAAAAAAGGTAATATTTGCACAACTCTATAAATATACCAAAACCACTGAGTACACTTTAAAAGGTAATGTTTGTGATGAGTTATATATTAGTAAAGTTGCAACAAACAATAAAATGTAAAAGAAAATAAATCAGCGAGAGAAAAGAAGTCCCTCTTCTTAAAGGAGGATAGTTGAATGCAGGTTGAAGCAAAGATTTGAGAGAGTTGGCCAGGCGCGGTGGCTCATGCCTGTAATCCTAGCACTTTGGGAGGCCGAGGTGGGCAGATCACCTGAGGTCAGGAGTTCAAGACCAGCCTGATCAATACGGCGAAACCCCGTCTCTTCTAAAAATACAAAATTAGTCAGGCATGGTAGCATGTGCCTGTTGTCCCAGCTACTTGGGAGGCTGAGGCAGGAAAATTGCTTGAACCCAGAAGGAGGAGGTTGCAGTGAGCCAAGATCCCACTACTATACTTAAGCCTGAACAACAAGAGTGAAACTCCATCTCAAAAAAAAAAAATAATGAATGAAAAAAAGATTTGGGAGAGTTGAGTATCTCTGTTCAATCAATGGAGACTCTTCGACGGAGAAATATGTTAGATGGAAGAGTCATTATGGAGAGGACTTTCAAGAAAGCAGTGAAAGAATGAGGGGAGGCCCTGAATAGGTGAAAGATTGACTTTTAAGAGCCCTCAAGTCAGAGCATCCCAAAAGGACTTTGCCAGATAAGAAGTACGAAGAGCAGGCTTTGAAGTTGTTTCCTATGATATTTTCTATGCCCCGTCTCTTTTTCAGCCTTACCGTGCTTTAGTAAATGTTGCATTTCTGATTAATTCTTTCCCATCAATGCGGACTCTTTTGGTGGAAATTAAAAGGGGACTGAAATTTACCCCTGGGTTGATTCCAGAGAAAAATATACTATGTTGGAAAGCTGGAGCTAAGAACTAAGGAGATAAAGGAGTGTCAATCTATCAGAATGATTTAAAAAAAAAAAAAAAAAAAAGTTCCAGGGAAATTAAGACTTTTGAGCACTTTGGAATTGTTAAGTGTCAAGTTGAGATCTATAAGTGGTGAAGGGGGACCAAGCTAATATTTGAGATATAGGTAGAATAAATAAACTTGTACAAAGGTAAATATATGATATGATGAAAGGAGAGAGTTGGAAAATAGGAAGGCCCAGAGAAGAGAGGAAGGACCCAGATGGCCCAAGAAGGGTAGTCGGATTTGCTGGACTGGATGATAGAAGGGGGTAGATTCACCTTCTTCTTCTATCTACTCCCCCAATTTTAAGTGAGAACTCTTTGTGAGTAATCCATAGCTCAGCCATGAGGATACAGAACTTGCAACTAGAGTGTGTGAGGTGCTTCAGAAGATAAAGAGCTGTTTTTCTAATTATTGTTTTGTAAGCACCATAACTCTGTTATAAGACTGGCTGATAGAGATAAAACAGATATATAAAAGCCATTTAGGAAAAATACCATTAATTATTTTAAGAGGAATTTCTGTTATGTAGCTCTCACAGAAATACATAATACATAATAAAATATGTAATAGAAATTCTGTTCTATTTTACATAAAATACTACGTAAATATACAAAACAGAATTTACCACTTTAAGTGTACGATTCAGTGCCCTTAGGTACATTCACATTGTTGTGCACTTATTACCTCTATTTATTCCAGAATTTTCCATCATCCCATACTGAAACTCTGTACCCATTAAAGAATAATTCCCCATGCTTCCCCTCCATCTCCTGATAATACCTCCTTTGTTTCTATCAATTTGCCCATTTTACATACCCTACATAAGTAAAATCATACAATTTTTGCCCTTTGGTGTCTGGCCCATTTCACTAAGCATAATGTTTTCAAGGCTTATCCACATGGTAGTGCATATCAGAATTTCATTTCTTAAGACTGCGTAACATTCAGACTCTCTCTTTTAATCAGGAGCACCCATGGCTGAGCTCAAGCTTGACTGCTAAGGGCATTGATCCATTTTCTGCTTTTTTTTTTTTTTCTTTGAGATGAAACTCCTTATGTTACTATCCTGCCCACAGAAGAACCAATGTTAATTTAGAAAAATCAAGTCATGAATCAGGAAGGGACATCCTAGACTCACATTCACCAGAGACTGACTTTCTGTTGTTAATATTGTTGCTTTTCCCATATTTCTTAATTACTTTGACATAAAAAGACATCTAATAAGTAAACTCTCAGCAAAGAATAGAACATCAACTTTCCAGGGAAATAGCTTGAGCATGGCAGAGAGTCAAGTCAGGATCAGAGTTCCTATTCAAAACTGGCAGATCATGTACTCAATGTGGTAAAGAGCCCCAGAGTCAAATCCTAAACACAGTGAATTAGGAGCCATGAATTGGACTACTATGAGAGTTCAAGATACCTAGGTGAGAACAGAGTCTCTCAATGCTTACTCACTAGGCATTTTCCCATTTCAGGTGTCCATAGGTCAAACCTTTCCACTGTGTTAAGCCTTAATACTATAGCAGAGCTGAGCCTGTGAAAGCATCTGGTGAGATGCTAGAGCTCCAGGTCTGTCGTCTGCAGGCAGAATTCTATCTGATGCAGCATATACACACCTGCAGTTCTGAGATTCTGTGCCTTTCAATAACAAAGCCTTACTAGGAGGAAAAAACAAAAACAATTAAAGATCTTGTAAACGTATCTTTCTTGGAGGGAATTTTTTTTTTTTTTTTTTTTTTTTTTTTTGATGGTGTCACACTCTGTCACACAGGCTAGAGTGCAATGGCCATCATCTCAGCTCACTGCAACCTCCACCTCCCCCTCCCGGGCTCAAGCAATTCTCCCACCTCAGCCTCCCAACTACCTCAGACCACAGGCTCACGCCACCATGCCTGACTAATGTATTTTTGGTGGCAACATGGTTTCACCATGTTGGCCAGGCTGGTCTGGAACTTCTGAGTTCAAGTGATCTGCCCACCTCAGCCTCCCAAAGTGCTGGATTACAGGCGTGAGCCACCACTCCCAGCCCTGAGTTTTGCAAAAACAAAGCAACAACAACAACAAAATTGTTTACTTTTAAAATGGAAAAAGTACAGGAAAAAATACATAGACCCCTTTACTCACTGTAGAAAGTCACATGAAAAACAGACATCTATAATCGCCTAGAGAGAGGGAGTGAGAATTGGGTCTCAAACTCTCATTTTCTTGTCTTTTGGTGCTAACGCAGAAGCAGATGCCTCTAAAGGTGACCACTGAAACCTAATGGTCTCCTTCAACCCTAAGGTCTTCCAAGGTTCATTTTAATTTACCATTTCCATGAGGTGCTATATTCACTGTATTTTGCTCTACCTGTTCCCAGCTCCCACCTCAGACCCAGATTTAGTTCCAGCCTCAACTTCAATTCACCTTACCTCTCCTACTATCTTCTCTAACCTAAATTTCTGCCTGTAGATTATCCTCCTCCAGAACATAGAATAAATAATTTCTAATCTTGACTACAATTCAACAACTGGAATGGCCCTTGTAAAAGCAGCTAGGAAGCTTGCGAGGTTCCCTGTGTTCCAAAGATCTCAAGGAACCTTTTGTCTTACAGTTTCCAACCTTCTCTAGTACAACATGGCCTCCCAAGGACATACCCCCCTTAGCAATGAGCTCAGTCAAAGGACACACATAGACTCCCATGGCCCTCTGTCTTGAAAGGCTGATGCAGCAAGGATCTAAGGAAGATCATATGGAGACATCCAACAAGCTTCCACTTAAAAGGCCCAGCAGCAAAGTTTCAGTTAGAAAATGTTCTAAGGAAGTGTCTGAACATAGCCTACACAGAGGACCAAAAGATGTCTTCATCTATCCAGCCAATGAAGGGTCTGTGGTCTATGCTGAGAAAGAGACAAAGAGTGAAGACATGGTGAGCAGCTCGAGGAATTTCTTATCAAAGGACTCAAGGAAATACCAAGACCAGAAGCAACTAGAAAAAAAAAAGAAAGAAAGAAAATTACTCTTAGAAAGTACATTGGGGCAGATCAATCAGGATAGGATTTATCTGTATATGTGTTGTTCAGGGATTTCTGCCATTTATACACCATCACTTTCTGGAATGCCCCAGACTCACTTGAATACAAGAATTTGACACCTTTGATGGGTTGAGAATACCTCTTAGAAGCTTCCTCCCTTAATCTGAGTACTTGACAAATGCTAGAAGTCCATATTATAAGGTCAAATGTGGAAGGCATGGGTCCTGTCTCCCAAGATTCTGTAACCTATTTGTATCTTTGAGAACGGCTCCTTCTGGGGCCTTTCCCAGCTTGCCTTTTCTTCCACAGTTACCCATGTTCTGTGACTCATTCCAAGAAGCGGAGACAAGGGTGCTCAGCTTCTTGGAGGAACACTTAGGCAAATCAAGGAGACTAGATGATCTCTCCACCACCACTACCAAATTTTGTCCTTATTCTGAATAGTTCTCTTTCTGACCTCTCACTTACAGGTAATCTGGTCCAGATGGTTGTGAGACAGTCATCATTTCACATTGATTTTGAACTCCAAGAGGGCACTCAATTTAGGAAGGATATAAAACCAACTTTCAGTCCTTTGCACCTGGCATTATGGAAATTCCTGGTAAGTGGAAGTGTACTGATAGTCAATAGATGAAGTCCAGAGAGGACAAGTCAAGCAATGGCAGAAAATTTTGCAAGGGATGAAAGTGGGAGTATCGCCACAAGTGATGCCAGCTATGGAACTGCAATACACGGACGAAAAAGAATGCTGCCTATGAATTTAGGAATTTCTTCAAGGAACAGAGTCCAGTGAAATAAACCAACTAAGGAATCTTCACTCCTCAGTCACCATCAGGGGATACACTGGGATCCAGTAAACTGAAAATTCCCACAAGTCAATTTGGATCTGCACAGCTACGTAGTAACCAAAGAATGCCCTACACCAGAGAAAAGAAATAGCATATTCATACCATAAAGAGCAGCTTTCTGGTGAGTCAGATTGAAGATCCAGACTTAGAACCAGCCTCAGCTTTGTCCCATTGAATAGCCCCTTACCTCAGGCAACTTAACTTCCAAGGACTTAACGGTGGCATCCCAGGGCATGCCTAGGTAAGACATGCCAGCTTCCCTCGTGCTGTAAGTCTACACAGAGTCCATATAAGCAGCCTGGAGGACCTGGAGCTCCAGATCCCTAAACTCCAGCCTTCAGGAAAAAGTGAGGACATGAATTTAGCCCCAGTTTAAGTAAAAAGAGACCCTGGAAGACCCAAAGCAGGAAAGCATGGAGGAGGTAATGTAGGATTGCAAATTTCCCCTGACTAAAGAGCCACATAGCCCAAGCTAGGGGATTAGCAGGTACCTTATGAGCAAGATTTTCTAATTCTACCTCAGAAATGACAGGTTACTCAAGAAAATCATCTGGAAAATGGATGAAGGAGCTTTTTCAGTACCTTCATACCATGAAAAAAGGCAAAGGAAAGGAAGCTCCATTCAGGAAACCAAGTTGTTGATGTCAGCCTCTATGAACTGCAGAGCCCAAATCCAAAAGGGAATGGAGCTGTCTTTATGCCCAGGGGGAGACTCAAGTTCAGGAGCTCATGACAGCCATTGACTAGAGCCAAGGAAAGAAACTGGGGTGTAGGTTTAGACTTTGTGTCTGAGAGGACAATCAATACATGGAAGAACTCCAGCCCAGGCAGAGCTTCTAAAGGAACATTCCTGAGACTGCAGGGATCTCTCATATTCAGAGCAAGGAAAAGTGATAAGTGCCACGTCTTACACTCAATGAACCGTTTCCGACGGTCATTATTAAATTTCTCATTAATAATTTTTATATTGATCACACGTTGAAATTATAATTACCCAAGCAGGAGCAGAGGGAAGGACAGACATCTTTAAAAAATCTGAAGGTTCAAGCATCAGCAGCTATGTCCAGGCTCTTTATTTATTTA
The DNA here is from genome assembly GCF_003255815.1 of Theropithecus gelada. Lineage (NCBI taxonomy): Eukaryota > Metazoa > Chordata > Mammalia > Primates > Cercopithecidae > Theropithecus > Theropithecus gelada. The sequence goes on from NC_037671.1 coordinate 26,815,984, forward strand.
TTTTATTTTCGCTCTGTCACCCAGGCTGGAGTGCAATGGTACGATCTCAGCTCACTGCAACTTCTGCCTCCCGGATTCAAGTGATTCTCTTGCCTCAGCCTCCTGAGTAGCTGGGATTACAGGCACATACCACCACTCCCGGCTAATTTTGTATTCTTAGTAGAGACAGGGTTTCACCATGTTGGTCAGGCTGGTCTCGAACTCCTGACCTTGTGATCCTCCAGCCGTGGCCTCCCAACAGGCTGTCTCTTTTTTATGCTGGTGTCTCTGCCAGCACATCGAATTTCTTAAGCCACCTTGAATTGCTCAAGGTGCTGTCTTCAGGGATGTCTCTTCAATTCAGTCAGCAAGTTTCTGAAGCTCTTCCAGGAAGCAACAATTTTCTCAAAAAATTTAATCCATGCTAAGAAAATGTATTATCTCTCATGTAGTTAAATTACACAATGCTTAATTTCAGTAACTTATTTTAATATTTAAATTATAAGCATCATAATTGTTACGTGACTGGCTAATAGGGATGTTATGTGTGTATACATGTATTCACACACATATACCTATGTACATAAGGTATTGGTTTATGTATTGGTTTATGTATATGTAAATATATATATTATGTATGCTAATTATATATTTGTATTTTATATATATTTGTATTTTATTTATACATATATAGTTGTATTTTATTACATTTGTAGAAATATATATTTGTATTTTATTTATATATAAACCAATACATAAATATATTAATGTATATAAAGATTTGTGTATATATACACATAGAAACAGGAAGAAGAAGACTTCAAATGTATTGCACATGCATGTTTGCATTCAACAAAAATGACTTCATTTTTTTTTAAATATAAAGAACACAATAAATTTTAGTGAAATATTACAAAGTAGATGGGAAAAATTCAGAATCCTTAATCATAGTGTGATCCAAAACAACTGAATGTTATTTCTACATATAATTTCAAATAGTTTTGTTAGAGAATGGGTTACGTTAAAGAGATGTTAACATTCTTTCTCAATTCCCAGTTTACAATAATTTGAGAGTGCAAGATTATATTTATATTCATTTTATTTACTAAAAACTGTATCTGATAAAATTTAATTAGCATATTCAGAAATCTCCCACTGCAGGGAAAAAAAAAAAAAAAAAAAAACCCTGTGACTGTAGCTAAGTATTTAAATATAATAGTTATTGAATTGACTAAGAATAAGACTTGGGATAGTTGAATTGCTCTGTATACTAATGCTGAAGAGCTCGCTCTTTGTTTGGAGGGGTCAGCACACCATGGCTGAGCTCAAGCTTGACTTCCAGTGGCATTGATTCCAGCTTCCTGTGCCCAGTAGCTCTTCCCTTTCTGTTCCTCTCCTACTGACAGAGGAATCTACTCTTACTTCTATTTGGAAAATGGAGGCACAAATCAGGTAAGGAAATCCTACACTCACATCCAGGGAAATTGACTCTACTTTCCTGTTCCTCTTGACATTTCTAAATCTGTTTTATTGTTTTAGAAATATACCTCAGATGGGAACTCTAAGAAGAACAGAAGATCACCTTTTTAGGGCTGCTCTGTCCAAGAAGGTGTCCACTAGCCATATGGGATTGTTGAGCACTTCAAATGTGACTAGTCCTAATTGAGATAATGTTGCAACTGTCAAATGTGCAATATATTTCAAAGATTTAATATAAAAAATTTAAATTTCTGATTTTTATATTGATTACATGTTGAAATTAGTATTGTGTTAAATAGACTACATCACTAAAATTAATTTCCTGCATTTCTTTATATTATTTTTAATGTGACAACTGGAAATTTAAAAATTAAATATGTGGTTCTATTTTTTTTTTTTCAACAGCACTGAAGTCATTTCTAAAGTAAGAACTACAAATGACATAACACACAAAAAAAAGTATCTTCACAGTTAATCAAACTAGGTAAAAATAACAAGTTTCAAGTTAATAAGATATGAAAAATATTAATGCCTATTATTAATAAGGACATGTTTATACATTACTGATGAGATTGTAAATTGTTAAAATATTTCTGAAAATAATCAGAAGTAAATTCAGCAGCCTGTAAAAAACTGACTCCCTTTATACCAGATAACTACTACTAGGAGGTGCTTCTAAAGAAATAGGTTGAAATACACAGAATTACATACAAAGATGTTAGTTACAGTTTTAACTTAGAAACATATTACAACAATCTATGTTATTAAAAACAATGGAATATTTAGAGTTTATTCACATAATTTCCATATTCTTGTCATAGTACATTTGTAATACTAATAACATATTCATGTATTGAAATACAAAAATATAATCGTGCAGATATGTTAGTGTGGTTAACATTTGTTTTCTTTCTTCTTTAATACTGATTTGTTGTTACAGACTTTTTAAAATTGAGCATGGATTATAGAAAGTGAAGGAAAACAGACCAAGATGGGTGTGGTATCTACCAGTTTCATTCAACACATTCTCTATATTTTTTCCCTTTCAAATTTCCTAAACCTAGAAATATCTTCAATAGGTATGTGGATGATTTGTATAATTTCTTTTGAACTCATTTCCTTTCATCTCTCCCCACTTTTTTCCTACCAAACCAAGCTGTTACTGAAGATCATTTTAATCACAGATAAGCTCTCAAATGTTTCTTTGAAAACATCAATGTTAATTTTAAAATGAATGCTTTTCATCTCTCTTATTTAGATGTTAACATGTCTGTGATATTTTTGATTGATATAAAAACAGTCAGCTCACTAAATTTACATACTTATCTCTAACTCTCTTCTTAATTTATCTTCATTTTATTTACTAAAAACCGTATATCTGTTAAAATTTAATTAACATATTTAGAAATCTCCCACTGCAGGGAAAAAAAAAAAAAAAAAAAAACCTGTGGCTATAGATAAGTATTTAAGTATAATAATAGTTATTTAATTGAATAGGAATAAAAACTTAGGTTGATCAATACCAGTACTGAGAAATACAGGTCAAGATACTTCTGACTAGTCTCTGATGTTGACCAAGAATAAACTTATATATCTGGTTCTTGCTTTTAAATTGATTTAGAGCAGAATGAAATGTTATAATAATCTAGCTTATTCCTCTTATTCCAAAACTTCTATTTTGCTAATATTGGCTCTGTCATTCTTAGTTATCCTTGGAGAAATGCTATCAGAGTTGATCATCACAGCTATGGCACACATGCCCAGACTTAAAACTGACTTATTGTGGCAGAGGATCTGTGAGTTCAAAATTTGCTTGAAGACAAAGGTCATTTCAAAATCACTGAGTAAGATTCAAATTTTCTTCATGAGATAACCAAATGAAGATTATGTGCTTATTCTCAGGATTCCCAGAGCAGCTTAGAATGAATAGAAATTGGAAAAGGCCCAGGTGAATGTGTATTTGCATACCTTTTTGATTGTTGCGATAGCAAGTGCTTGCCTATCACTTTGTGCACATTTTTGTTTCTTAGTGACATTGCTCTTGAGCAATACATGGGCTTTGGTACTATGTGACTATGTCCAACCACAGCTCTAGCCTTGCAAAGTAATAAGTTAAGCAGTAAGACAACAGAGAACAATAGTAATTATATTGGCATCCTTGACAACTGGCACAGTGTCTATAGTAGGCACTCAACTAATGCTATTATTCTCTAATGCATAACATTAAAATCATAAACAGTCCTTCAAAAAGCAACATTCAGGAAAATATTATGGTATCAGGACGAGCTGTGGAGAAAACCCCTCAGACACGGAGATAGTGAAGGGAGAGGCTTTAATCAGCTGGGAGCATAGGCAGGCTAGCGTCTTAAAATCTGAGCTCATCAGGTGCTCAACTTCTGTCCCTTTTAAGGGCTCACAACTCTAAAGGGGTTCGCGTGAGAGGGTCGTGATCGATTGAGCAAGCCGGGGGTATGTGACAGGGGCTGCGAGTACCGGTGGTCAGAGTGAAACAGCACACAACAGGAGGTTTCACAGTGTCCTTCCATACAATACCTGGAATCTATAGATAACAACAGTTGCTAGGTGAGGGGTTGAATTTTAACTACCAGGCTTAGGTCAGGCAGGCCCAGGCCTGGTTTCAGGTCTGGTTCCTAGGCGCTGGGCTACCTGCCTTAAATTTCACTTCTCTTTCCTTTTCTGAGTATAAAGCAATATAAAACAATATGAGAGGGTCTCTCTCTTTCCTCATTATCAAGCTCACAAGTTGGTGGAATGAATTAATAGCTATATTTCTTAATCAAAGAAGATACTACATAAAATAAAATCCACTCATTTTAAGTGCACAGTTCAATAAGATTTGGCAATTTGTATACTCATGCCATAAATTTCCTTCAAAACACTGATTTAACTTTATTGCAATTATTTTGTTGTGTTTTGACTTAATTCCATTCAGTTCAAAGTATTTAACTTGTCTTGTGATTTCCTCTTCAACCCATGACTTTTTCTTTAATATCCAAATATTTTATGGTTTTCCAGCTTCCTAGTTTTTATTTCTAATTTAAGTATCTTGTGGACAAATTACATATTCTATATGATTTAAGATCTTGTAAATGTATTGAATTTTGTTTTATTTCTCTGAACAGTCTAGTTTTTCTTAATGTTCCATGTCACTTGAAAAAAATGTACTTTCTATTTTTGTACTGTTCTGTAAATATCAATTAGGTCACGTTGGCAGTGTCAAGTTTCCTGTCCTCTTATTGAGTTTTCTGTTGACTCAGACCTTCAATTACTGGGCTGGCATGTTGAAATCTCCATATAGAACTGCGGTTTCATTTATTTTTCCTTTCCGTTCTCTCAGCACTTGTTTCACACATTTAGAAGTTCTGTTACAGGTGCTTATCTGCTTGGGATTAGTATGTTTGATGAATGGTCCTTTTATCATTTTTATACATTAGATTTTATCCTTGATAATATTTTTGTCCTGTGGTATAATTTACCAGATCAACTTTGTCATGATTAGTAGGTGGAGATTATATAATTTCCCATCCTCTTGCTTTTAAACTATTGGCACGCTTATGTTTAAAGTACATTTGTTGTAGAAAGCATAGTTGTGTTTTTTTTTTTATCCAGTCTGACAATTTATTCTGCCTTTTAACTGGAAGATTTAATTTACCTTCCATGTAATTATTGATACGGTTGTATTTAGGTCCAGCACATTGCTATTTAAAAATTTGTTCCATCTGTTTTTTGTTTCTTTCCCCTGCACCAACTGCTTGCATCCATTTATTTTAATTGAGTACTTGAATCATTTTTTGGCATATTAGTATATATCTCTTTATTCTTATTTTTCCTGGTAACTCTGGAATTTACAGTAGCATTCATAACTCATTACAGTACACCTTCAAATATTATGTCACCTTATGTATGATGTAAAACTCTACAACAGCACACTTCATTTTCCCGCTTCCAGACTCTATGCTCTTACTGTGATACATTTTACTTTTACATATGCTATAAAAATCATAGTATATATTATCTTTAAGTAGTCATGTTTTTACTTTGAGAATTCTTGTATAAAATTGACTTTAAGTGTGTAGTTGTATGGATTTTAACACGTGTATATTTGTGTAACTACCACCTTAATTGGAATACAGAGAATTTCCAAATAAAAATCACTTTTGCTACCAATTTGCATATATATGCTGTGACAGTGTCAACTTGACTCCACTGGGTGCTCAGACATTTGGTCAAATATCACTCTAGGCATGTCTGTGAGGCTATTTCTGGATGACATTCATATTGGAATCAGCAGACTGAGTAAAGCACATTGCTCTCCTGGTGTGGGTGGGTCTTATCCAAGCAGTAGCAGACCTAAGCAGAATGAACAGGCTTATCTTCTCCTAAGAGAGAATTTCCTCCTGCCTGACCAACTTTGAACTGGATCATCACATTTTTTTCTGGCTTCAGAACTGAACTGAAATATTGGCTCTTCCTGAATCTCACATCAGCCTGCCTTCAAACCAGAACTGTATCACTGGCTCTCCTCGGGCCTTCGGAGTCAAACTGGAACTATATCATTGGCTCTCCTGGGTCTCTAGCTTGCCAAACCCTGAAGATCTTGGGACTTTTAAGCCTCCACAATCATGGGCTACTTTTAATTCCTTATTGTAAATCTCTTTCTGTAGATATGTTTATCCCATTGGTTCTGTTTCTTTGGAGAACCCAATTTCCTGAAAACTACTGTTCTATGCCCTATCACTATAATATTTTGAGAAAGTCATATAAATTGAATGTTAGTGCACATAATCTTTTGAGTTTATCATAATGTGAACTTCTTCCACATAAAATAATGCCTTTGAAATTCAACCAAGTCGTCGGATGCATCAATAGTTTCTTTACATTGTTCAGGAATAGTTTATTGTATGGATGTGCAACAGTTTGTTTATCCAATCACTAGTTGAGGGGCATTTAAATATTTTTTTAGTTTTGGGCAATTGCAAAGGTAGATTCTATGAACATATGCATGTAGAATTTTTTTGTGTGAGCGTAGTTTTTCATATGCATAGGACAGATATCCAGAAGTGGGACCTATAGGTCACATGGCATGTATATGCTTAACCTTATAAGAAAAATGTAGGCTGGGCTCAGTGGCTTACCCCTGTAATCCCAGCACTTTGGGAGGCCAAGGTGGATGGATCACCTGAGGTCAGGAGTTGAGAACAGGCTGGCCAACAGGGTGAAACCCCATCTTTAATTAAGAATACAAAAATTAGCTGGGTGTGGTCGTGGGTGCCTGTAATCCCAGCTACTCAGGAGGCTGACGTAAGAGAATCACTTGAACCCAGGAGGCAGAGGTTGCGGTGAGTTGAGATCACACCACTGCACTCTAGCCTGGGCGACAGGGCAAGACTACATCTAAAAAAAAAAACAAAAAACAAAAAACAAAAAAGAAAATGTCAATTTTTTAGAGTGATTGTACCATTCTTTGATCCTTTCAGCAATGTATGAGAGTTCCATACGCTCCCTATCCTTGCCAGAACCTGGTACTGTCAGTATGTCTTATTTGTTCTGTGCTGCAATTTGTATTTCCTATTACAATGTATTTAAATTCACTATGTTCTACTTGCAGTGTCTAATCACCTTTTAAGACCATTCCATGAAGTTTTTATTTAAAACATTTTTCATCTCCATAGATTCCATTTGAGTGATTCTCACATTTTACTTTCTCTGCTTATTTTGTTTACATTTTACTTTAAATATTTATACTTAATTATAATAGGTGTTTTGATGTTAATTTCATAATCTGTCATTTCCAGGTCTGTTTCTACTGGCTGATATTTCTCCTGGTTAGTGGGCACCTTTTTTCTTTGCATGAATTTTTCTTGGAGGTTGGAAATTGTGAACATTGTGTTAAGTGTTCCAAGTTTGTTTTCTTCTTTTAAAGAATGTTGTACTTTATTTGGTTAGTTTTTAAAGCTTGTTTTCATGATTTGTTTTGGCCTGTTTTAAAGATGTTAGAATAAAGAGTAACCCTTAATCTAGGTATAGTTTAGCCCTAAGACTAAGATGTGACCCTTTGTTATCCCTACCGAAAGCCCAAGTGTTCAGTGGATTCTCTACTCTGGCTAGCTGGAACTCAAACACCTTCCTGCCCTTATGTAAGTCTTAGGAATGTTTTAACTTACACCTTTCTAGTAGTTGCTTTTTTGCACGTTTTGTGAAGTTTCAGCCTAAAGTTGTGCAGCTTGGTATTCTGAAACATTTTCTCTGTATAACTTCTACCTCTTTAATATTCCACCACACCTCAACCTTCTCCAAAGGAACCACCTGTTGGCCAGCATCTGACAACAGCTGGCTCAAGTATTTTACTCAATTTTCTAGTTGTTTATGACGGAAGACAAGTCTGAATGATACCAGTTACTCCAACCTGGCTGGAAATGGTTGCCACTAATAGCTGTTGTTTGGTGCAAGAAAAATACCATCAAGGCTCAAAAAATCCCTGAAAATATGATACAACCTTTTAAAAGGAGGACATATCAATAACTTCATGTCTACAGAAAACGATTATCTTAAAAAGCTAGAACTGAAAAATCTTGTTAATATATGTGTCTATTCTGATTAAATGAAACAATATAGTAATTTTAGAGTTTTTTCAAGAGTTTACCTTTGAAGATTCCATTTGGTATCATAGAAAACAGGACTTTATTAAGCAGTAGCAGATTTTGGGAACAACATTTATTTCATTCTGAAAATACATGATTTCGAATTCCTCTTACAGTGTGATTACTGGGTCTATGTAGTGGCTGGCTATCCAAAAGCTCTTACTTAGTCAAGGTCTGCAAAAAACCTGTACAATATGCTGATCCCCCTGACCAGCTCCAGCAAGAAGAGATATCTGAGTGATCATAGACAAACGACATGGATTCATTTCAAGTAACAGGGATGAACACCATATTTATTTGTGAAGTACTTGAGCGTCCTTCTGGCTTGCTACATGTTCTGCCTAGGAAAATAAACACATGCAACAGCCACATTCCTTTCTCATTAGGGTAAAGATTGGAGAAAGAAAAAGGAATATGTAGACCTTTAGGCTTTTAAAACAAATGTTATTTATTGCCACAAACTTAAAGGTATTTACTTTTGCCAAATTCTTTCATCTTTTCAAATAACCTGTACAAGCTACCTGCCTTTAAACGCAGGATATTTTTAAATAAAACCACAAGACCCTATTTGACTATCTACATGCAAATGGGTAACTTATTTTTCAAGATACTTGCTTCAAAGCATCTGCAACTTTTCATTTTACCTGTACTTAATGTTGAATTATTAATATTCTTATAAAAATGGTTAATGCTTTCTAGGCTCATAATGTAACTTTTTGTATGGTTATCCTTTACTCATATTTCAAAAATGCATTAAACTTTAATTTTACATTTGCTAGGTCATTGTTCAAGATGACAAGCCACTAAACACATTTTTTATTTATTTGTATTATAGAACTTAATCTGGCTTTCCATTGTGAACATGAAGAAAACAAAAACAAAATTGATATTCTTATTCCCCTTGAAAAAAATATAATTTCTTTTGGAACACTATTCAAGTAAAGTAAGTCTTGCAATTCTCTCAAATAAACCAACTGAATAGGAACAAGTACATTCTCCCCAATATAATTTACAATAGCCTTAGAACAATTTTCCATTGTCTCAATGCTAAAAATGAATTAGTCATTGCTTGGAAGTTGGCTAAGTATGGCTCAGTTAGTGTCACAGCATGAGGCAGACTGAGAAAAGTCAGTACCTTAGACTGACATGGCCCATTGTAAAGCTGTGGGAGGTAGGTAGATATCAGATATCCTCAGCTGCAGATGTCAAGAGGTATTCGACTCTGCCAGGAGGATTTGTTCAGGACACTATGCAATGCAGTGAGCATTAGGAAATCTCATACAGAGCCACATAGTTGCCAACATAGCAGGCACATAGAAATAGAGGCACCAATGCTAAAGAATATAAGAGCAGTCGAAACAATTGCCAGCACATACACCATAAGCACTGACTTCATTTTGGAAGTTCACCTGGCATTACCCAGGGGAGCACAAAGGCAGAGCTTGAAAGGTAACAATCCAGTTACATGACCTGGAGCAGAATGAACCTGGAACCCAAGTTGAAACTGCAGTAGATATGCAAGGTACCTTTATGTTGACTCCAACTCTGGAGGTTAATAAAGTTGTTAAAATTGTTGCTATAAAATACTGGAATTAATCCTAGAGTCTGCGACAATCAAGGCTCAGTGTTCATCAGAATAGATTGAACCAGAATAACTATAGCCAGCATTCTATGTTACTAATACTTGTAACCAAGGTTTAGAATATATAACACATTATATGGATCAATACACTGAACTGCAAAAGTAACTTACTGTAAAATACGAGGGCCGTCCCCTATAACAATGTCTCTTCATAGGCTAAGTTTGCATGTTATAGAGACTTTACCTGATAACTGAGATAGCTGTTATCAGTAAACACAGCCATTTAACTCTGCTGCATAAATACAAAGTGGTTTTTTCTAGAAATAAAAATTCTATAATATAAAAACAATAACTTCAGATAAGCAGCACTTACTATGGGAGACATACATTGCCATAAAATTTATATTTTTAATATCATCTTAATCCTCTTAACTGTTTTTGAAATAGATGATACTCCTAAATTAGAGATTGCCAATAGGGTCTAAGAAAATGTAAAATCCTGTCAATAGTCACAAAACCAACAAAATTAGACCCAGAATTTGAATCTAACCTTATATTTATAGTCCAAAGTTGATATTCTTAAGCTCTAAGCTCCCAAATCCTTCAAAATGAATAAATGACAGAATGAATGAATACTATCTATCATTTATTAAATGTCTACTGTCATGTACCTTACATGTTCTAAATGAGTTTTAGGTTAGATCCAGAACAAACGAATTATGTCTTGAATATGACTATTAGAATAATAAGTATCACATGGTCAGTAATTAAAAGTATGTAAAATATTCTGAACCATAAATAGTTCAACCCAGAAATAGCTGCTCTCTTTCCTTTTGCGTGTTGTCAAGTAAACTGAGGGTCAATTATCTACAGATTTTTGGGTTTCAAAGGTAGAGAAACTGAATTGAGAGGGCAATAAATGGAGCATCCATGCTACGTCACCAAAAGCAGAGAAAGCCAGTGGATCTGAGAGCAGAGAGAACTACTCTTCATCACCTTCACAGGAGGGTACCTACCAGTACATTAGACTTTGTCCCTTAAATACATAACCATTATATTTGTGGCAGCCAGCATGGAATTCCTTCATAAGCAATACCTTTCATTATTGATTTGGAAACATCAGTGCTCAGAAAAACAACTGAAGAAGAAAATCAGGGGATCCACAGTGATGTATTTTATTCTGGGTGTGTCATCTCCCCAGATAAAGTGCTCTGATGGGAGCAGAACAGGAAGAGTTGTAGTAACACAGCACGCCAAGAATTATAGTTTTGTAAGTCCTTTTTGCATCCATGTCAGAAGTCCTAATGATGGAATTAAGCAGCTCAACTAAAAATGTAGAGAGCTTCAGTCAGTGGAAGTTAGATAAAGCTGTATGACACAATCCACTGTGCAGATTTGACCAACACAAAGCAGAACCAAGCATAACTACACACTATGTCTACTGGCGTACACTAAGTCTTGAAAACTATTTTCTCATGCCCATTTAAGTAAAACCCAGTAATAACAACATGAGGTCTATGAAAGAGTGCAGACAGCAAAAACAAACAGAACTCTCAGAAAATAAGAAAAAGTAAAATAATTTCTTTCCAAAAACTATTATAAGCAAAAAAACTAAGATATATGATAATAGACACAGACACACACACATACTATAGGTAGACACACACATATAGATAGGTGACAGACATACACATCAACCTATTTATATATTTTATCAACAGATAATACATAGATAAGAGATAATAGTTGATGAATCTGAATAAAGAACATTCAGGAATTTATTGTATTATCTTTGTAACTTTTCTGAAAGTGTAAAATTAATTTCAATTATAAGGTATTTTTTAACATAATAAACTAGGTCTTGGAAAGATGCTTAACAAACATTGGCAGAAATAAATGATTAAAAATACCTCCCCAAAGTGAAAATATTTTAAAATATGTCTATAAATAAAACAAGAAAGAGAACAAAAATTAAAATGTCACATGCTTCGCCAGTAAAAACAATCTTTATTCAGTAGGAAAAAGTGATTTAAGAGCTATGGACTAGTGGCTATTCCTTATAAGAGCATGTTCAGGACTTTTATCCCATCCCTCACAAATTTCAAAATAAATTTAATTACTTCAAAGACAAAGAAGAGAGATTCATATAAAGCAAATGAATTATGGGGAAATATTTGGGTAAAGCTTACAAGCCTTAAAGAAAGACGCTAGAGTTTAATTGTACGGCAAGAACTTAAAATTGGTAGATGGTGTCACCCCGGGTCAGACTACAGATCTGCAGAGTATATACGAGACATTGGAACAAATAGAAGCACATTGAAAACAGATGTCAAAGCATAATGTTTTCCAGGAGAAATTGCCATTATTTTGGAATAAATTGACAGAAAGAAAAAAAGCTTAATATCCTAGGTCATCCAAGAGGCCAACGTGATGTCAAAGTGGAGTTTTCTTAACAGTCATTCTGCATCTAGAGATTAAATTAGCTTCTTGTATTTGCTGAAATGATCAAAGATTATCTGGCTCATACTTTGTCTCAAACTAAGACCTTAATACTATTTAAAGTAATCTCCCACATGTGTGGCACACAGGAGAAAAACTAGGTATCATATGTTTACTAAGCACCTTAATTTTGAACAACCAATTTTTCAGTTGCTTCCTGGTCCTATAACATTGAGAGTATCTCTCACATTTATACAGGAGAATTAAAGATGATGAAGCTAAGAATGGATACTAGGTTGGTTTTCTCTTTTCTGATGAGGGTTGTCTTCCATTTAACGTTTTTATCATTTTCCCCTTAAAATGAAGAGTATAGATCCTCCATCAAAACATTTACACACAGGAGAATATGGGATCAAGAGTTCTTTATGGAGATTACTTTTGTCCTGATATACGACAAAGACTTTAAGGATCAGGATCTGAAAGAAATTTGGAATAAGAGTTGTGATTACTTACTATATCTAGAATTTGCAACGCATCAGTTTTTTTCTCCAGAAATTCCAAGTGGGAAGATCTATTAATAGTTGAAAGAATAAAATGCAATTGGTTTTATTCAGAGGAGCTGAAGTCTGATTGCTATTCTTTGATATTTATTTTAGAATTTTGCTCATCCTTCTGAGGTCAATGGAAACACCTTTGGAGTCAGTCATCACGGGGAATGGAAGAGTGAGTGGGCACTGGGATCAGGCAGACTGGGCTTCCAGATCCCAGCTGCAAGGTTATTGGCAGAAACCATCACATATTTTTTCTGAGACTCAGTTTGTCTGTAAAAGAATGATAAGTATTTTCCCCGATAGTAGTGCTATTAGGATTGAAATTGGTAAAATTTTAAAGTGTCTAGAATAGTGCCTGACTAGGATTGCTGGATACACAATGAACATTTTTTAATGTGTTTGTCCCATATAATATTTATCTATCAGAAGTTCAAATTTAACTTGGTTAAATTCATATGCAAAATTGAACAATCCTATTTCTGGCACAACATGATAGCTAAAAAATACTGATCATTCCTTTTCCCCTTTCTGGCCTTTAGATAGGCCTGTGGATTCTTCCTTTATAGAGCATTTGAAGGGAGCAAAATCAAAAGAGTACCCTTGGCCTATATGCCTAGGAATAGACATTAAAAGACAAGAAAGTCAATCACATTGACAAATGGTAACAGATTCTGCCACAAAAATTACAGGAACTCAAAGTGGAAAGCATAGCACCCATCTTAAATAAACTCCCAATGTCCCAAAAGTAAAATATAAGCAAATATTATGATACAGTAAATGGATAAAATAATAAAGAATAGAAATAGAGAGAAAATACCTTAATTTTAACGATTACCTTGTGATATTGTAGAGTATATATGCTTATTTACCCCAAACAACTTCAAGATCTAAAGTAACTAAAATGTTAAATGAACTTGATAAGAAGGCTCACTCATATACACATAAAATTTCATCTGTTCTTATTGTTAAAGTCAATATTCAATATTGAGATTTAAAAAAAAAAAAATCAAGGGATATTTCCCTCTTTGCTTCCCCGAGATAATCAGTATTGTTGGAAAGTCAGGTTTCCTGTTCTACTTTTAGCCTTCAAAATTTGCCAAATCCCAGGAAAGACATGCCTTTAAGGTATAAAAATAACTGTACAAATTTAGTTAATAAGGACCTCATTGGAGCAACGTGATATTCTCCCTCAAAACTGGTTTTGCTAAGGAAAACCTCAATTTCTCGAGTCAGATACTACAGTTCTAACAAAATGCTTAATGACTTGATCTTCAGCAATTAAAACATTCAGGTCATGAAACTCCTTTCAATTAATTCTAAAAACCAAGTTTCATAGTTTGTATGTCACATGCTAGACTCTGTTTTCAGCTTTAAACCGTTGGTAACACCTTCTTCACAAGGGTAACTATCAGTAACAAATAATTTTACCTGAAGCACATGGGACAGAGTTGGCCCTCAATAAACACTGGTTGTGTCTGCACTTACTCCACCTTAACCACAAGTCAGATGCTGGATATAAAATGTAAATGAGACATAGTCCCATCCCTATATGTTGATGTATGCTATAATCTTATTTGTGAGTTTTTGTTATTGTTGACAAGTCATGACAAACTATTATTGGACTTATTTGTAGAAAAGAGAGCAACTTTTCAACCATGTAAAAGGTTTGGGTATCATTTCCTTAATAATTATGTAGGAGTATAGTAATTCTCTGAGTTACTGCACTAAAAATGAGAAAGAAAACATATTCTTTAGACTCAGAAAGCAATGCCTCAAAAGATAACATAATCCTATGGGAGAATAAGATTGCAAAGACAGAAAAGCAGCCATCTAATCCAAGCTGTCAACTCCTCTGTTTTTGTCCTACCCTGAAACCTAACTTCACCCTCATATCTTCTCCCAGAGGCCATGCCACCACTGCCAAAGAAAATCTCCAGAAGTCCACAGTTATAGATTCAAGCAAATGAAGGGAACATGATTTTGGCTTGTGTAATAATTAATAATTGCCTTGCATGAATTTCACATAAGACCAGCTGTAGAAAAGAGCACAGCAAAGATATAACCAAAGTTTATGGCTTGTTAAGAGCCCTTAGATGTTAGTTGATATGCTTAAGAACAGTTCTTTGGAAAATGACTCCAAAAAAGCAGAATTGAGCCAGTAAAGGAAAGAGCACACAAAAACCAGATTTCTATCTTAGTTTATGCAAGATTCCTGATACAAATAGACTGCTAAAATAACAAATTGTTTTGCCTGGAATCACGGTCTGTGTATTTTCCTTGACTAATCTGTTTAATGCAATCCTGACTCCTACAATAATAGCAAGACATAACAACTTCTTGGAAATCCTCCCTCTATTGTCTCAAGCAGGATTCCAGAACAGCTGAAGTAAAAATCCTGATACGTAAGCAAAAAGTAAAGTACTGTCCCAATGCGCCCTGGGTTATCAGTCTGTTTCTCATAAACTAGCTCCTGAATTATGCCACGTTGTTTGAAAAAAAATAATATACACAGGCTATGTCTGCAAGTCAAACTGATGAGCCCATTCTGAAGGCCAAGTTCAGTAAAAGTAAGTCAAGCCGAAAGAGAAAACTTGACTATTGTAAAGGTTGAACCAGATGTTTGTATAGATCCAGTCCAATCCTACGGCGTAATTTAGAAATCGGCTTATGTGAAACAGATGGCCAAAGGCCTGTCCTTGTGTGCTCTGTGTTCCCTGCTTTTATTACTAAATCTGACTAAGTTTTATATTTTCTGCTTTGTTTTGTTTGGGATCATTGTTTGTTCTTGTTGTTTAACTGACAATCATTTTAGAAGCCAAACAAGTTGTGTTTATCAATGTAGCCTTTGGAGAAGATGACAATTAAAGATGCTTGGTGTGGAAGAAATTGGCTTTAGATTTCTTTTTGGCTTTAATTTCTAGAAACCTAAAGTTTGTAAGTGACCATAGAGAAAATAAAATGTTTGGAAACACCTCCTGAAGCAGATAAGAGAGTTCTGTGGCAACCCCTCTAAATATGCCCAAAATTAGAAAATATTTACCTGTGAGGAAAAAAAGAGAGACCAGGAAATCATCCTAGACTGTGTGTGTATTTTTCCCTCTGCCTGAAATGCTTAACTCACATTCCTTTCCTGATCCACAGAAAAACTTCTAGTCATTCGAAATCCCAAAGCTAGAATAACTTTTTGGTTGACTTACAAAGCACTCACTCCTTCCAATATCTTTCTTTTATTCCATACTACCTCACAAGAAAAGTCTTTATTTTTTAAATTCCCAATTCAAGAACTTCCTAAGTCTGCAAAGCCCTTCCTGACATGAGTTTATTGCTTCTTCATGCCACTGCTGTCTCCAATATTTACATCTATTATAGCACTAATCACACAGTAGTGTAAGGATTTGGAGTTGGTATTGTTTTCTGTATTTCCATCTCTGCTAGAACACTGATTGTTGCTTGAGGGGACAGGTTGCTTCTTGTTAAACTCTGTGTCCTCAACACCTTCTGCAGAGCTTGCATAAAAAGAAAAGAATAAATATTTTAAAAGCACTCAAAGAGTTGAGCTTTAGAAAAAGCAGGCTGATTTGCTTTAGACCGAATATCCCTCCAAGAACAACTAAAAAAGCATACGTAAAAGTTTTTAATGTTAAAATGCACTAGAATACCAAGGAGATGAGTTTTCAAAGTCTAGGATCCAGAAGAATAGGGATGTGCAGAAGGGTAAACACTGCATTTAATAAAACATTTACCTCTGGAGGAATGATTTTCCAGAGTGACTGAGTGCTTTGGAATCTATCAGTTGCCACCACTTATAGAGGTTGAGGGACAGACAGTTGAATTTAAAGCCTCCTAAGGACATAGAGGCCAGGCAAATCTCCCCAGGTTTGGGTTGACAAGAGGTAAAACTACATTCCAGGAGTAGGGCAAATTGAAAATAAATAACTCTCATAAGATCTAAAGCTCAGTTACAAATAATTTCATTCTGATTGAATTACAAGGATATATCAATAACAGAGCTATATGAAGCAAAAGTAAATCATCTCTAGAGGAAGGTAACCTCAAATTTTCTGTATGCATTTCCATAAACAAGGAAAATAATCAGACATATGAGAATATAATAAATGACAGAAAAATTTGTGGACAATAAGTTTAAACTCATAGAAAGTGAACAAAATAGAATTATCAGTCTAGGACTTTAAAATAACTATGTATAACATGCTTAAGAAATTATAAGTACATAAAGGAGCATTTTGGTAAACAACTGGAAAATATGCAGAAACACTTTTTCGCATACGGTAAAATCATTGGGGAAGTTTCTGGGAGTGATCTTGATCTTAGTGGTAATTGCAAAGTGTACGCATAGATAAAAATTCAATAAGCTGGGAGGGCACGGTGGCTCACGCTTGTAATCACAGCACTTTGGGAGGCCGAAGTGGGCAGATCACGAGGTCAGGAAATCGAGACCATCCTGGCTAACACGGTGAAACCCCGTCCCTACTAAAAATATAAGAACAAAATTAGCCGGATGAGGTGGCGGGCGCCTGTAGTCCCAGCTACTCGGGAGGCTGGGGCAGGAGAATGGCGTCAACCCAGGAGGCGGAGCTTGCAGTGAGCCGAGATCTGGCCACTGCACTCCAGCCTGGGCAACAAAGAGAGACTCCGTCTCAAAAAAAAAAAAAAAAAAAAAAAAAAAAAAAAAAAATTCAATAAGCTATCTGCTTAAGATATGTCTATTTTACAATACTCCTTGTAGGTATAAACCCAAGAGAAATTCATACATACATGCACCAAACATACTGTACAAAAATGTTCAAAGCAACATTATTCTTAATATCAAAAAGTTGAGATACCCAGTGTAGAATAGTTGAACACATTATGGTTTATTCAGAAAATGGAATAAAGCAATAAAAATCCATGAGGTACCGTTTCATACAACTTGTGTAAGTGTCCAAAGATAACAGCAAGAATCCAGACACAGAAAAATACATGTAGAATGAATCCACGTATATAACGTCTAAAACAGGTAACAAGCTGGGATAGTGGTTACCTTCAGAAAAGGACAGTGACTAGAGGTATGCACAAAAGGTGTTCTGGGATGCTGAAAATTCTCCGTGTCCTGAGCTGGGTGGTATGGCCTATTATTTTTATTTTATGATAATTCACTCAGCTGTATATTTATAGTTTCTGTACTTCAAGTAAGTTTTACTGCACTGAAAACATATAAAAATTATAAATAAAAATAAGCATTTGGTAAATGTTGAAATAATTAATGTATGAAGGAATAGATCAATGAATCTTGTTTCAAGGATTTACAGCCACTAGAGAGAAAAGGGTAACTGGGAACAGGTACTAAGAAATTAATAACCCAACAACTTCACCTGGATTTACTTGGATTTATGTGACTGTTAAAATTAGGTGACTATTGGGTACTTGAGATAAATGTCTTTCAGGATATTACCTAATATTTGACTTAGCAATAAATTCTTTCTGCTATTATGACCTAAATTATTCTTGCAGTTAGCATTCTATTTGTCTTTGGTCATATTTTACTTCTGTTTCTAAAAACTACTCTCAAGATAGACTGCACTGAATAAATAGACCTTTGACTACAAGAGCAATAGGAAGTCTGATTGTTAAAATAATAGAAAACCAATCTGGTCTGGGGGATATTTATATTTTCTGAATAAGTTCTGAAATTAACACATATATTCAACTCACTTTTTCTTAGCTAACCCTGGTACAAATTAGTATACGAAAGAGGCAATTTACCAAGTGGGTTTCTGAAATCACTGGAAAGTCTAAGGGTGTTTTCCCAAAGAGCTAAATTATTATTTGCTTATAAACAGCACAATAGGAGGAGCTGGTTTCATATTTCTTTGGTGGTATTTGACTTGATTTTTCACCACTTTATTCCAATTACTGATTAATTCCTGGTGTTCTCCTTCAGCTGTTTTATAAGCCACATGTATTACAGGATGTCTCATGTAAATCGAAAGATTTCAGATTGTCTTAGTGTGTCATAGGGCTCTGTGTTCTACAGACTCATAAAAATACCACTGGACTCAATCAACACAGAAACTAAGTAATATACTGAAGCTTCCCAATATAGGAAAATATGTAAAAACCAAAGTGTTTTAGGAAAAAAAAATTAAATGCATAAATCCAGGACAAGCAGCTGTCAGCACCTGTTGACATTATAAGCTATATCCTAAATTGTTCTCCAAACACACATTGAAAGTGAACTCTCATGATCACCTAAGGCCCAAGGCATCTGACAAAAGTCAATGGTCCAGATAACTGGCTAATTGCCCGGTCTAAGAGAAGCCCTGGTGTCCTCCATCTCATGGGACTTCAGCTACAAAGTCTGGCCCTTTGTGACCAGCAAAAGGAAGCATGGTCCCTCCTTTCCAAACACAGTGAACATCTGAGTTTGGTGACTGATGACAGACCCTTGTAAAGGGCAAGAGTGATGTTAAAATCACTGAAGCGTTTGTACCATCAGCAGGAACTTTACTGAAGACCAAGTTACCCATCCACAATGTGGCTTAGTGGTTCTGCCTTAAAGAGATCCGGGTACAGAAATTTTTTCTCTCCCCTTAAGGGCCATGTCTTTAGGAGACAATTTAAAAACAAATATGTAACAGGTTCTTCATAGCATTTTGAAAGTAAATAACAACACAAGCAAATATTAGTGGATTAATTCTAATGAGTAGGATTCCTCTGTATGACCTACTACCCTCAGAATCTTTGTCCTATCAGCATGCTACTAGTATTAGTTTTTTATTTTCAATTTACTCAAATAATTTACCTTAAATACATCAGAGTCACCTTAAACAATACTTTCATTATCATGAATTTGATATATTAGTTATATTTTTTTCTAACATATTTAAAATCAATACACGATCATATATATATATATATATTTTTTTTTTGGTAGAGACAGGGTCTTGCTATGTTGCCTAGGCTGGTTCAACCTTGTGTGTTCAAACAATCCTCCTGCCTTAACCTCCCAAAGTACTAGGATTACAGGTAGGAGCCACCCTGTGAAACTTTTTAATAAATTAAAAACATTAATCAGTCATTCTATCATTGAAAATTAGCTTACTTAAAACTGAGGGAAGCTGTACCATACTTTGGAAAACCTTGTTGAATACCTCACTTGAGTTTTGTTGCTCTTTTCAACCTTCCATAGGAGAACTTGAGACAAGCAAGTGTAGGGGAAAATCATCCATACTTCAAATCAAATCTGGGTTTTAATCCCAGTTTGGCCACCACGTAGCTGTAACATAGATGGTTGACTTAATCCCTACATCTGTTTTATCATTTGTCAAATGCAAATGGAAAGCCCTGCCTTGAAAGAATATGAAACTTAAACAAGATTATGTTTTCAGAACACTAAGTACAGTGCCTGTAACATAATAGGAGCTCAATAAACACAAATCCTCTGACTCCTTCTTCAGCAAAGATCAAACCCTAAATTTCAGGTTTCCAATGTGTTTTAAACTTTCTTCAGTTCAAAGACAAGAAACATTAGAAGATTTTCCAAAAATTGACAACCCACACATGTTAATTATTATAGATGATTGTATCGATGTATTATTCTCAGTGTACATGTCACACTATCTCATAATTAATTGTTCACACATCTGCCTGTCCCATTAGATTACAAATGTCTTGAGGGCCAATTCTGGTGGGTCAATTTCACCATCTAAATATCTCCAGAATCTGTCACTTCTTTCCAATCATACTATCACTATCTAGTCCAAACCACTATGATCTCCAATGTAGACTGTTGCAATTGTTTCCTGCCTGGCCTCTCACTATACATTCTTGCTCTGATCAATCTATCCTTTCATAGTAAAGCAAAAGAGCTTCTTTTGAAGATGCAAATTTTATCTCTCTCATTTAAACCTTTCAGCTACTTAACACATTACTCCTGGAACAACATCTCAAATCCTTCAGCTTAACCCCAAAGGATTATTTAATCTGGCCCCTACCTACGCACACGGCCTCACACAGATTTCTGTCCTTCTCCTTCTACATTTTAAATATAATGGTCTTTCTTCCATTTCACAAACCATAACATTGCCACTTAAAGACACTTCAATTTGCTGTCTAGAATGCTTTCCAGCAGCACAATCGACTGTTGTAAGGCTAAGCCCTTCAGAAACCAGAATGGAATTCAATTCCCTAGGAAGCCTCTTGAACAACTAAGCCTTCCCTGCTGTCCATCCAAAGCACCTTGTACTTGAACACTCTTGCACCATGAGTACAGAGACCTCTTCTGCCATTTCATTGTCATGTCCTCAGCAACTAAAGCAGAGCTGACACATATATATGCATTTAATGAATGCATTGAACACACTTGAATTAATCTATTTGTGGCACAAAGGCAGAATATTTTCTTTTAAGGAAACTTATTTATCTACACATGCAAATATATTTAGCTATACAATTCTACTCTAAGTAGAATATAATTCAGAATATTCTTTTTAGAGTGCCCAAATGTAAATACATCCCTTTCTGTCATGTATCCCCACTGCTCAAGCTACATCTACTACTACTGCTTCTATGGATAGTTCTTCATAAAATGTTCACAAAAGAGACAGGATCTTGGATGAACAGACAGTTCCCATCCCCACCCATGCCCCTGCTGGCCTCCCCACCTGGTCCTGATTGGAGCACTCCTTTCTAATGTCTGAGGCAAGTGGGACTTGAACTGGATCAATCTGCCTGCCTGCTACTCAGAGGGGGCTGAGGTATCAGTTCCAAATCCACTGATAAGGAAATTTTCTGATGATAACAGCAGGCTTGACATTGATGAAGCCTCCCCATCTGGTGTGTTTAGGGGAGCAATCATGAACAAGGGGTGGCAAAATGTGTTTTCTTGGCTCCTGGCCACCACCATATTGTGTTAAGGTTTCTCTCTCTTCCACTGCTCTCCCATCCCCATCTCTGTGTGATTTGAAGGAACTGTTCTAGAAATTTTTGGCTGCTTCTGAAAGCTTTCCTTTCTTTCTTTTTTTTGGACTCAATCAGGCTGTTTTATTTGATGGGGAATATGCCTTCCCTTTGGATGTATTCAGAAAGCTCTTTTACAGAGAAGAAAGTTTCATACGCAGTTTCTGTCACATTAACATCCCCTTAGAGGCCAATGTGGTGTCTAATGGAGTTGCTAGATACATTTTAAAAGTCAGCAACATTTTAAATTACTGTTGTCGCTCTGTTCAGTGGTCATTAGATGCTCTCCCTTTTCTCTGTTTGGATACACTGGATGGATGGTGGCACATTTAGGCACCCAAGTTGATCTAACGCACTCAATTTATTTCCAGGTGTCTTGCTTCTCCATAAAAAATGATTTGCACATCCTATGTCTCATCATTGTGAATAGAAGTGCACACCCATTGATTGTGTCAAACATACTATGACTTCTGGATAGCTGGAAAACAGTAACAGACCGTGGCAGTGTAATTAGCTACCTGAGCACAACTGGGAGGCAGAGAAAGACATTTGACTGATGTTACCTTCTGTATGTCTCTTGGTGAAACAATAATAAAGCAGAAATATGTTTTTACTCATTTACAAGACTCTGCTTGGTATTAACACATAAGCATATATTTTTATTCCCTAAATGTAACTAGAAATGTACAGAACAATTAACTTCCCTTGTATATAATGGACACTAAAATACAATCACTAAATTTTAGAATTGAAGGGCTTTAACTGAGAACTAAGAAATAAATATCCTAGCCAGTTACATAAAAGCCAGTTAGTGAAACAATCTAAAATGAACCCAAACCTCCTATCCCCCCAAATTGTTCTTTATCCAACACAACAGACTGCATTGTTTTATTGAATAAATTGGTAAATTCACTATTATTTAGTATAATCAGTAACACTAGGAATATAAGTCAAACGAAAACCCCTCCAAAAATGTTAAGATTTGTCTTATACTGGGAGCACTTTTAAGTATAATAAATTGACACATATTCTGTGATTGTTTTCTGTGTCATTCTGATCTAAATCTGTAAATCTCACTTTTAGTTTCACCATTATGAAGGTATGCTTTTACTGTCTTTACAGATAAACAGATAACCTGGTAGTGATTATATCGTGTAAACTTTCAATGAACTGCATGATGTGTATCTCTTTGAGAATTACTTACAGCTAATTTTTAGTCCCAGATTGATAACCACCTGTCACAATGCTAACTCCTCAGCTGCTACAACATGTATGCAGATAAAAGTCTTTTTAACATAGTTGGGAAGCAAAATATATTTGTATCTTACATGTGATGTCTTCATTAATATTCTAACTCTTCTAGTAAAAGAAATCAGATATACCCCAAAAGCCTGCTATAATTAACTTCAACTTTCCCCTGCCTCTGGATTACCTCTCCCATTACTTCTTTCCAACAACAAACAGGATGTTACCGTTCCTATTGGAATGTGGTACTGCTTAAAAAGATTTATATGAGCATCTGTTATTGACAACACAGATATGGTTAACAGTGATCATCACTCTCTATGTACATTCAAAACCAATTTTGTTTCAACTTCTATTGACACATCTAAAAAGCTTAGTTACTGAGTTTCTCCCCAAATAGATACACTGCCCCTAATTGTAATGTAATTGGGGGATTTTAAGTTTGCAGTATTACCACATGGCACCGTGATAAAGAGCATCAAGTCAACACCTGGATTACATTCCCAGCTCTTCCACGTAACAGGTCTGTAATATTAAGCAATGTCATAAGCAATGCTAAGAAATTGAATTGCATTAAGCAATTCTAAAATGCAGGTAACAGTATTATATTCAAAATATATTTGATTGAATGAGATCACTATACTTAGAACAGCTAGAAAATGGTACTCATAAATTCTCAGCTAGTAATATTGGAATAAAGTCCATAAATCAATCAACTTCATTTCCTCTCAGTGCAGGAATTCCATTTGAAATCTCAGTAGATAGTAATCCAGCTTCGGGTAAAATGCTTCTCATATTAGCACACTTGGCTCTTCATAAAAGTTTTTTCTTCCATTACTGACAACATTAAGTGTAGAAAGTCCATCATGGTATTGAGTTAATATTGACTTCCTCATAACCACCACTTTATCTTAGTTCTAAACTGGGAAAACCTGCATAAATCTAATGGCAGCCCTTTAAATATGAAGAGCATTTATCCAATGCCCTACCTAAAATTACCCTTTATGCTATGCTTATCTTTTTATTGATACATATGATTAGATTGTTAATGAGGTTAATTATAACCAATTTTTCAAGTTAAATTGAGAAACATTTTACCTGTTTTCTAAAATGAGGAAACAAATGAATTGGAGAAGTCTCTGTTTACATAGAAATTATTCATTTCCATTGAGTAGATGGTGAGGGAAAAATGGCTTGGGGATAAGATTGTGGCCACAGTAAGTACTGTTTCACCTTTTGTTCCCAACTGTATTGCTTGTTTTGTTTTCAAAGTGAGACTATCTATGTACTTGCTGGCAGTCATACAATTAAAACGTGTGCTGCCCATCAAAAAGCTTACCCACCATGATCAAGTTAGCTTTATCCCTGGGATGCAAGTCTGATTCAACATACGCAAATCAATAAATGTAATTCATCATATAAACCGATCTAAAGACAATAACCACATGACTATCTCAATAGAAAAGGCCTTCAATAAAATTCAACATCTCTTCATGTTAAAAACTCCCAATAAACAAGGTATTGATGGAATAAATCTCAAAATAATAAGAGCTATTTATGACAAACCCATAGCCAATAACATACTGAATGGGCAAAAGCTGGAAGCATTCCCTTTGAAAACCGGCACAAGACAAGGATACCCTCTCTCATCACTCCTATGCAACATAGTATTTGAAGTTCTGGCCAGGGCAATCAAGCAAGAGAAAGGAATAAAGTGTATTCAAATAGGAAGAAAGGAAGTCAATTTGTCTTTGTTTGCAGATGATATGATCTTATATCTGGAAAACCCCATGTCTCAGCCCAAAAGCTTCTTAAGCTGATAAGCAACCTCAGCAAAGTTTCAGGACACAAAATCAATGTGCAAAAGTCGCAAGCATTTCTATGCACCAACAACAGGCAAGCAGAGGGCCAAATCATGAATGAACTCCCATTCACAATTGCTACAAGGAGAATAAAATACCTAGGAATACAGCTAACAAGGGAAGTGAAAAACATCTTCAAGGAGAACTACAAACCATTGCTTAAGGAAATCGGAGAGGACACAAACAAATGGAGAAACATTTCATGCTCATAGATAGGAAGAATCAATATTATGAAAAATAGCCATACTGCCCAAAGTAATTTATAGTTTCAGTGCTAATCTCATGAAACCACCATTGAAATTCTTCACAGAATTAGAATAAACTATTTTAAAATTCATATAGAATCAAAAAAGAGCTTGTATCGCCAAGACAATCCTAAGCAAAAACAAAACTGGAGGCATCAGACTACTGGACATCAAACTATACTACAAGGTTACAGTAACCAAAGCAGCATGGTACTGGTACAAAAACACACACATAGACCATGAAACAGAATAGAGAACTCAGAAACAATACTGCATATCTACAACCACCTGATTGTCAACAAACCTGACAAAAACATGCAATGGGGAAAGGATTCCTTATTTAATAAATGGTGCTGGGAAAACTGGCTAGCCATATGCAGAAAATTGAAACTGGACCCCTTCCTTACATCTTTTTATACAAAAATTAACTCAAGATGGATTAAAGACTTAAATATAAAACCCCTACAAGGAAATCTAGGCAATACCATTCAGGACATAGGCATGGGCATAGACTTTATGAAATTGCCAAAAGCAATTGCAACAAAAGCAAAAATTGACAAATGGCAGCTAATTAAACTAAAGAGCTTCTGCACAGCAAAGGAAACTATCATCAGAGCGAACAGGTAACCTACAAACAACCCCATTAAAAAGCGGGCAAGGGACATGAACAGACACTTCTCAAAAGACATTCATGTGGCCAAAAAATATATAAACAAAAGCTCAACATATCAATCATTAGGGAAGTGCAAATAAAAGCCTCAATGAGATACCATCTCACACCAATCAGGATGGCGATTATTAAAAAGTGAAGAAACAACAGATGCTGGCAAGGTTGTGGGGAACCTCATTGGTGGGAACGTAAATTAGTTCAACCATTGTGGAAGACAGTGTGGCAATTCATCAAAGATCTAGAACCAGAAATACCATTTGACCCAGCAATCCCATTACTGGGTATATACCCAAAGGAAGGTTAATCATTCTATTACGAATATACGTGTACATGTATGTTCACTGCAGCACTATTTACAATAGCAAAGACATGGAATCAACCCAATTGTCCATCAGTGATAGACTGGATAAAGAAAATACATACACAATGGAATACTATTTAGCCATAAAAAGGAATGAGACCATGTCCTTTGCAGGGGCATGGATGGAGCTCGAAGCCATTATCCTAAGCAAACTAATGCAGGAAAAGAAAACCACACACCATATGTTCTCACTTATAATGGGAGCTGAACAATGAAAACACATGGACACAGGACAGGGAAAAACACACACTGCAGCCTGTCAGGGTGATTGGGGGAGGGAGAGTATCAGGATAAATAGCTAATGCATGTTGGGCTTAATATCTAGGTGACGGGTTGATAGGTGCAGCAAACCACCATGGCACATGTTTACCTATGTAACAAACTTGCACATCCCAGACTTTAAAATAAAAATTAAAAAGTGTGCTGCCTAGATGCGCCATTTAGCAGCTCTAAATTTTATACAATTATAGTTTGTATGCTTTCTATTTTGCCTATTTTTGACAATGTTGATCAAGCCTCTTTTATGCCTTTTCTTTTAAATCTAGATTTTATGTAACAGTTTACTTAATCAGACATATACTTTCTTCATGACCTTCCCCTTCAGTATATTGATGAAAGTAACATCCTTTCTTGAAGATATGAAAAAATGCTTTCTATATTATAAATTGGAAAATTATGTATACAGGTTTTATCATTATACTATTCTAATTTTCACTCCAATTTTTGCTTCTCATTTTCCTACAACATCAAAAGTTGTGCCCGTTCAACAGTTAATATTTCTTCTTTTCCTATTATCTTCTCTCTAAATTTTCTTAACTATAAATCTTTTAGAATTCTTATGGAAAAACCTGTTAGATACTCCTCTTTATGGTCTATCTTCTCAAAGACATTGATCATCTGAGCTTTTATACAGCATATCCCTAAAGACTATCTTTAGGATCCATGGAGTTTAACACATTTTTCTTAAACACACCATAATCTCTAGTTTTCTTTGTTCATGCAGATGTAAAATCTGCAGTCTTTGTAGTACAGAGAATCACAGGTCCATTTTTTTTTTATTATGCTGATGCTTTTACTGTAGCTCATGCTTACCAATGCCAACCTTGATTTTTCTTTTCTTAAAGAAAATAACCATCTCTTACAAAAATACCAGAGCAATTTATATTACACTAAAATTCCTTTTATTTCATTTGCTAATAATGTATTGCTGCAGTGTTTTTCTGATTGCTATAACTTGCAATTTATACCAACCATCACACATGAAAAGTTGCATTGCTGCAGTTTTGCAAGTATTTTTAATAATGTGTAAAATATTGAGCTTTCATTTGTGTGTTATACAGTAAGATTCTAATTATTTGCACTAATGGAAAGTAACAAAGGTAAAGATAATTTTAAATACTAAATTCCAGCACCTAAATGAGGTCTATTAGTAGCTGAAACTCTGGAGATTGAATAAAAAATAATGAAGTAATACACTGATAATATACAGCTGAGATCAGAATTGAAAGTATATACTTCTCCTTATCTTACTCAAATTTCTGCATCTCTCTATGCTGGAAATAGATCATCTCTCTCCCTCTCAGATTGATAAATAAATCACCTAACCAGAGAGATCTTCTTTCAAAATTTTCTACATCTCTCTCTCAGACTGATAAAAATAAATCATCTCAACAGAGATAACTTCTTTCAAAATTTTCTATAGCCCAAGATAACAGGTAATCTGGGAGTAAAGTAGATCAATATCTCAGCAAAACACATTTTCAAAATCAACTATTTGATAACTGTCCCAAGGTATGGCAGAAGAGCCTGGCTACAAATGTGCCAATTTGATTGTACACAAAGAATCTTTGTTATCTCCATCATCATGTATTGAGCATCCAGTTTGTACTAGTCATCGTATTCATGGCTAGCTCTCTAACTGTGTGTTGGATTTCTAGGTTTACACTGAGAAAAGTAAGGCTCAAAGAGGGTAATTTGCCCAAGTACAGATACATAATAAGTTACCAAATGAAGGATTTAAACTAAATTGGATTTACTCCAAGCTCATGGACTGCTGCATTCCCACTATAAGCTACCCTACTCCTCCACTATTAGAAATTTAGTCTTACTACATCTGTAAGCAGAGCTCATCTCTTTTCTCTGATGGGGCATTTTACTTTCTTTTCTCTGATACTGGTATCACAAAACAATGTCTACTCCTCCATGTCATTTTCCAAAAAAAAATCTTTGAGAGATCCTCGATAGCTTCCCTTGAATGTAAATGATGTGTAAAGATTTATTCATTTTAATGTAAGAAGAGAAGCAAGCATTTTATGGTCTCAGAAGAAGTCAGATTTATCACACAGGCTGCTGTCCTGGGACCTGCTGTCTTGGCTATCAGGAGGGGCACCAATTGGCTGCCATAATCAGTCATGCATTGTGTATGCTCGGCACCCTTCTTACTATTAGTTCTGGCCATATTTCCCACAGTCTGAAATTTATTCACGTCAGCCTGTACCCCAGCAGCAGATAGTTTGTCTCTTTGATATGTTATTGGCTTCTAGAAGCCTGACAGTTTTCCCTGTGTAGTTTTAATACATACTGATGAGTTTCCTGAACTATTATATACACTCAAAAATTCTTATAGTACCTCAAAGGCATTTCGCCTTATTTAGTAGTTCTCAGTATGCGGACGCTGGGCCACTAGAGATTCTTCAAGGTACCAAAAGGGTTTGGGGACCTTTTCCAAAATGCAAAAGGCTTAGGGAAAACAGTATTCTTAGCAATGCTGAAGCTGTAGAAGCTCTATCCAGCACTAAAATTCTTTCATTGTGTTACGATTATATGAGCACACTCTGATAACCTGGTTAATTAATGCTTACTGAAATCTCCAGTTAGCAATTATGATGGCACTAACTTTAAGTATGAAAAATTGATTATAAATTTATAAAGATATTTACATTGACAAAATCCGAAATCTTAGAGTCCAAAAGGAAAAAGTAATTTAATGGCTCCTTGGAGCTAACAAGGTTGAGAATTTCTTTTTTCTTTTTTTTTTTCAATCTATCCACCTATCTAGCCAAAAGAATCAGTGTTAATAGCAATGGTAATAATTATTGTCAGCATATTATAATAGTGGAATCAGCTACCATTAAGTTGCTACTGTAAATCATGGAATACGTTAATGTCTTAATACGTAATTTCTTTAAAAGTTGGAACAGATGTAAAATAGGTAACATTGTCTTCTTTATATAGATAAATACGTTAAAAAGTAAAAACTAATCAACAATTTCAACACTAGAAAACCCTTGGTTTCTGTACTGCCTTACAGAGGCCTCCACCCTAAACAAAAGCATTTGTCTATTAAATCATACTGAATAAATTTATCTTGAGAAATTATCTACTTTAAGAACATACCTTATTAACTACTAGACTTAGTAATGATATAATAAAGTGAACCATGCAGTTGTTATTTCCCTATGTGCTGTATAGACACAAAACATATTTAGTGTAAGCAAATCAGTATTTTCTGTCCATTTCCAAAGCCAGTTTCCTATTTTTGGTTATGTTAAAGAGACAGGCATATGAAGAAGATACTTCTTCCTGAGTAGCAACATGGAAACAAAGTCACAGTTCAGGTGATTCAGGAATGCCCCTGAGTCTAGGGAAGACGCTATGACTATCCTTGAAAGATGAGCACAATCTTATGTTTCCCAAACAAAGTGTATAATCTACTGCCCCAGTCTGTGTACATTTGCTTGATAGTTCAGTACTCAACAAATGAAGAATAGGTTTTCCTAAATTTTCTTAATCTACACTTATCTGACTCCCTGGGGTATTTCTGTGTGTGTGCTTTTTTTACCCTAAATCTTATTCTCCATTAGCTTCTCCAAACCTAAAAATCGATTTTTAGGGATGCTGTTTTCATCTTAATCCCCAAACATATTATGATCTATTAAATAATAGTGACCACATTATTTTCCTAATGATAGTAGAATTTCATTCTATTAATGACAGAGAATCTCTCTAATTACTCTTCTCTCCATTTATTATTAAAGTCTTACTTTAAGTTTTGCCCAAGTTTACCATCATCTCCTAATCATTCTGTCAAATAATTCGTAATCTATAAATAAGTTCATAAATTCATAAAAGAACTCCTGTCATAGATGGATTTCACATTGAGAGGCTAAGAATGAGCTTGTCATGCAAATACTTACAAATTAATTCATGTGGTTTAAAATTACATGTGATAGAAGAATATTTTTCAAATTCACTGTGAAATAGTGCCTAGATAACTTTGCTGACTTTCAAAGTCCTCCCTCCACTCAAAGATACCTGACTTAGAGTCTGGAATCAAACACTGGGTTTGTGTTGGCTCAGTCTCAACATTCCATATCCAATTTTTTGGCAATTTCATCAGCATAATTTAAAATTATATATTATAATCAATGAGACAAGATTACTGAAAATGTAGTAATGAAAACCAATCATTCTACATACACTAAATAATACTTTTTGAATTAAGAAAAAATCATTATTCAGGCCTGGACAAGAGAAAATAATAAGCTAAAACATTATATTTGAGTAATGTCTATTCCAAAAACAGCTGACATGGGAGGGTAGGATGATAAGGCTTGAGTCATGCATTACTCTGTGGGATTTATGGGAAAACTTTGAGCAATATGAAGCAATCTGGTGCAACCAGACTCGGTGCAGTTAACTCAGTGTAGTTAACCTGGTGTGTAGTTACCAGAAAAGGATTTTTTCATTTGAAGAAATGATTCTGACAGCCTATAAGACAATGAAAAGCATGCTCAGAAGCCAGGCAGGCAACATCTATAGCTACGAACACAAATTAGTATTTTTCAGAAGACAATTGTCAAATGTCTGTTCTAACTTACAATATGGAGAAATCTATCATGCATCAGAAAATTTAGGCTTTATCTTTGCAATTGAAAAATAATGTTATGGGCAATCAGAATCCTTCACCTTTTCAGTTATTAAATATATATAATATTTTATATACATATTTCATATATAATATATATTTCATATATAATATATATTTATTTCATATATATAATATATTATTTCATATATAATATTTATTTCATATATAATATATATTTATTTCATATATATACATCCTGGCAGCAGAGTTTATTGGAAATAATTGGAAGTCAGTTGAATTGGGACTTGGCCTGGTCCTGCCACATACTCATTGTGTAACTGTCAAAAACGGACCTCTGATTTTTGTATTATTTGTTGAATTAGGGAATAAATTTTAACTGGATGATTTCTATGGTCCTTTCACCCTATGATCTCTGTAACTACACACACACACACACGTATATATGAATATGGGGGAGACAAAATTAAATCCTAGTTATTAGAGAAGCAATCCTCAAAGTACGATTCCTAAATGAGATGTTTTATGGGTTAGTTAACAATGAAAGTTTTATAATAAATGTGAATTTTTATAGTGACCACCTACATGTCTAAGTTCATCAATGACAACTTTTAATAATCTTAATTATTGACAGTTACTCAAGCAAAAGTTTAAAAGATTTTCTCCTAATATAACAGAAGCAGATTAATTTGGAAGTTTGAAGAGTCTGTGGTATAGTTATCATAGTCCATAAATGAAATAAACTTAGGAGTCCCTCTGTTTATGCACAAGATATCACATCCCATTCCTCTTAGTAGTAAAAGAACTAGGGATTCTTACATATGCCACCCAATACTTCAAAGTATCACCATCCTCTAAGTGGAGATAGGGACACATTAAGTAATAATCTATACTTATTTGTTCTTTACTCTATCTGTTCATGTATAATCTACTTAGATTCCCAGAAATCTTTAACTCAAAAGCATTTCTCCATGGCCCCTAGGATTTTCTACCCAAATATATATGTTTATTCTCAACCTGCTACTTCTTGCTTTAAACCTTTCCACAGTGCTACATAAATCCTTAAATTCCTAGATGTTATATATTTTAGCATGTTCTCCCTTATCTCCTGTTCCTAATCTCTACCAATTTAGGAATGGTACTGTACATTTAGCTTTGATAATCATTCCAATAAGACAATCTCTTGATCACACTCCATACACTTTGCCAGATTGCTTCCATTTATCAACTTCTTTAAGTTTTAAATGCCAAACCTCAAATACAGCTGCAAAAGTTGAGCTATCTACTCATGAGATTAAATAGAAAATAATTGATAACTCCAGGAAATGAAACTTGGATCAAACCATCACTGCTTGAAACTAATTCCCTAGAATTAAGTAGGGACAATAATTTAGCTTCACCACTTGAAACATAAAATATCAAGCTAAAAAGAAAATCAACAAAAAATGAGGTCTATGATGGATCTTTAACCTGATAATTTAGCATCTCAAATAAGATTGTTAAACAGAAATTCCCAGGTAATATTAAAATATCCACAGGCACTTTTAGAGGGTCACTGATTCCTTTTTTTCAGTCAAAGTAAACACACAATTAAGTCAGTTCCCAAAAAGAGTTGACACAGAGTTCATGTGTCATATTCATGGCTGCCAAACATTTTTTGATTAGCCTTTCTGTATTGATAAAATTTTATGAGTTCTGCTTCCTCAAATTAGAATTCAGAATTAAAATATTCTGTCTTGCTTTTGGGGGAAAAAAGTCTAAAGAAATCTCTATTAATCAAAATCCTTCACAAGATGCTTTGACTTAGAAATAATGTTGAAATAGGCTTGATGTGGACATTTAATTTTGCTTGCATAGGTTACAAGACAATATCAACCTTTTGAGAATAACTATAGTTGTAAAAGTTGAATCTTTGATGCTTGACAAAAATGGTTATAATACAGATGACTCTCTGGCATTTGGTGCTTCTCTGTGGCAGCAGAAATGGTGGTTATATTTTTCTGCAGATCTGGGGCACTGTTCCTCTACCCTTAACCATTAGTCAATTTCTTCAGCCCTCCCAGTGATTTGGGGAGCAACCTAATATCCTTCAAAGTAACAGCCCTGCTTTTATTAGCCTATTTCTGTTGTCTGCAACTGAGAGAACTGACCTAAAAACTAATCAGTTCAAAACCATTTGTAGCAGCTGAAGAATAACGCAAGTGTTGTTTCTGTGAAGGAAGGTATGTTTACATCAGCAGTAAGTTCTAAGTTCATAAAGTTATCAGAAAAGATTATAAGACCTTTTTAGGTAGTACAGCCTTACACCACTTTCTGCCACAAATTTACAAGTATTCATCAAGATGAATTTTAAGCACAAAACAAAAAGAGTAAATAATTGAGGATTAAAAACACTAATCCTAAGGAAAGCTTTGTCCATGTTGCTATTAATTCTTACTTGTATACATGAGATTATGATTGCCCTAGAGAAGTTACTATCGCTAAATGGAATGATCTCCAGATCCATGCTTTCGATAATACATTTCTAAATTTTTTAAAGAACATAATTTTTTATACACTGTTTCATTTTTAGTTCGTACGTTTCAATTAGGTAACCTTGTTTTTAGAACTCTTTATATTTGATGTCTCACAGATAGTTTGAGCTGACTGATAATGCAATCTTCCCCATTTTGATATATCACCTAACTAATATTTTTCTCAAAGTATGGTTCAACAGAGGGGAAAAAATACTTCAGAGAAGTGCCTAAAAGGGTGAAATGGGACTATTATTTATCTAGATATATATACACTTTGCTAATAAAATGTAGCGTAAGATTATTTTTGGTTTTGAGAAGCCAGATGATAACGATAAATTATAGTTATTTTAAAGTCACTAAGAGCTTTAGGCTCAGTGTGGTGGCTCACACTTCTAATCCTAATACTTTGGGAGGCCAAGACAGGAGGATCACTTGAGTTCAGGAGTTCAAGATCAGCCTAGGCAAAAGAGCGAGACCTTGTCTCTACCAAAATATATACATATATGTACACACACACACACACACATATACACACACACATACACACACACACATACATACACACACACACACACACACCTCTCAGGAAATTGCTAGGCAAGGTAGCTGACACCATGTGTGGTCCCAACTGCTCAGGAGGTGTGGTCCCAACTGCTCAGGAGGTAAAGGTGAGAGAATTTCTTGGGCCCAGTAGGTCAAGGTTGCAGTGAGTCATGACATGAACCATGCTACTGCACTCCACCCTGGGTGACAGAGTGGAATCCTGTCTCAAAAAATATATATATATATATTTAATTGTAAGCATCAATTGTCTCTGAAACTTTAAAACTCCTCACTAAGTTGACAAGACAGATTTAAGAGTTTAGGAAGGCTGAGGTAGATTTTGCAATATGTAGTATCAGCATAAAGCTGTGTGAAGAAAGAGTTCCAGGGAACTGAGTTCCCCACGAATCTGCTGCTGAATACCCTACTGCTCATGCACGAAGTAAAACTCCACAAAGCCACACAAAGAACTGGTGAGCTGTGAGTTGAACAGTTATCTTGTGTGGCTCTGGGAAACTAGATATGTCTCCGTATGGACAAGCAAGAGTGCTTCCTGAATACCCAGGGGATTCAGTAGAGTCAACTAAGAAGCCATGCCTTGATAATGGCTCTCAACTAGATTTTGTGTAAATGCTCTTTCAAATCTCCCCTAACAAAGATTGAAAATGTTCCTGAAAATGATGAAACTGATACTCAAGTAACTTAGTTTTCCAGAATAAAGTCTAGTAATATTTAATAGAACACATTGTATTAGCTTGCCAGGGCTGCTGTAACAAAGTACTGCAAATCAATGTGGGTGACTTAAGCAACAGAAATGTATGGTCTCATGGTTCTGAAGTTTGGAAGTCTGAATAGAAGGTATCAGGAGGGTGGGTTCCTTCCAAGGGCTGTGAGGAACAGTTCTGTTCCAGGCCTCCTATAGATGGGCATCTTCATGCTCACAGCACGTTCCTCCTTTATGTGTGTCTGTAACCAAATTCTTCCCCTCTCCACTAAACCAGTCATATTACATATATAATATGATGTAAAAACAGCAGTCATCTTAGGTTAGAAGTCCATACTCCAGTATGACTTCAACTTAAGTCATTACACCTGCAATGACCCTATTTCCATATAAAGTCATACTCTGAACTAGTGAGGGTTAGAACTTCAACATATGAATTGGGAGGAAGGGGCACAATTCTACCCATACTGTACACCAAACTTCTACATTAAAATATGTAAAATACAAAACGCAGCATCAAATAAAAAGTTGCCAGGCATAAAATATGTCGGAAACTGATTCACGGCAGAAGACATCTGTCAATAGAAACAATAGCAGAAAATGACAAACATGATGAAATTAGCAGAAAAGAACTTCGAAAGAGTCATTAAAAATGTGTACATGAATTTAAAAGAAAACATTATACTGAAGAAAAACAAAATGAAAATTATATATTAGTACCAAGTGGAAATTCTACAATTGCAAAACAAATACATTAAATGAAAAACTCACTAGATAAGATTAACCAAATAGTCTAATGTACGTACAATTAGAGTCCCAGGAGAAGTGAGACAGGTAGAAAGAAAAAAGTATTTTAAAGAATAATGGCCGCAATTTTTGCAAACATGATGACAATTAAATCAACAGATCCAACAGATCCAAAGCTCAATAAATCATAATAAAATCACACTAAGGCATATTATGCCAAACTTTCTGAATATCAGTAATAAAGAGAAAAGCTTGAAAGATTCCAAGAAAAAAATGGACATTTATACACAAGATCAAAAATAAGATTAACTGCAGACTTTACACCTGAAAATGTGCAAACCAGAAGACAGCAAAATGACATATTTAAAGTGTTAAAAGAAGGAGAGGAAACCGTATTTTCCAAGAATTTTACGTCCAGCAAAAATCTCTCTTAAAATTGAAGGGAAAATAAGATTAATAGCTAGAAAAATTTGTTGCTAGAACACCTGAATGAGAAGAAATGTTTAAGAAAATTCTTGTGAGGCTGGGCACAGTGGCTCATGCCTGTAATCCCAGCACTTGGGGAGGCCAAGGCAGGTGGATCACAAGGTCAGGAGTTCAGGACCAGCCTGGTCAACATGGTGAAAACCTATCTCTACTAAAAATACAAAAATTAGCTGGGTGTGGTGGCACACGCCTGTAATCCCAGCTACTCAGGAGGCTAAGGCAGGAGAATTGCTTGAATCCAGGAGGCAGAGGTGGCAGTGAGCTGAGATCGCGCCACTGCACTCCAGCCTGGGCGACAGAACAAGACTCCCTCTCAAAAAAAAAAAAAAAAAAAAGTTTTTGTGGCAGAAAAATAGTATCAAACAATAGCTTGGATCCACATAAACAAATGGAGAGTTCCAGAAATGATAAAAGAAAATACTTTTAAAAATTTTAATTTCTCTAAAAGATAAAAGAGTGTCTAGAACATAAATAACTACTAAGAGGATTAGACATATGCAAAAGTAGAGGCATGACAAAAAAAAAAAAAAAAAACAGAACAGAAGAGGGGAGTGGAATTATAATGTCATTAAGGCTCTTACATTATTTGAGAAGTGGTATTATATTATTTGCAGGTAGACTATAATAAATTAGAGATACATATTATAAGTGCTAGAACTACCACTAAAATTAGAAACAGAGGTATAGCTAAGAAGCCAAAAATATAGAACAAGGACTACTAAAAAAAATGGTTAATAAAAGAGAAAGCAGGAAAAGATGGAAAAAAAAAAAAAGCAAAGAACAGATGGAACAATAGTAAACAAATATCAAAGTGGTAGACTTAATACCATATTGATAATAAAAATGTTTAAACATTCCAATACAAAGGCAGAGTGTGTTAAACTGAATTTTTTAAAGCTATCTATAATAAAGTAC
This sequence comes from Theropithecus gelada, assembly GCF_003255815.1. Lineage (NCBI taxonomy): Eukaryota > Metazoa > Chordata > Mammalia > Primates > Cercopithecidae > Theropithecus > Theropithecus gelada. The sequence goes on from NC_037671.1 coordinate 26,852,836, forward strand.
TTTCAATACAAATATAGATAAGAGTCCAAAGTAAAATGAAGAGAAAAGTTATACTATGCAAACACTAATCAGAACAAAGCTGAAGTAGCAGTATTAATATCAGACAAGGAAACTTCAGAACTAGGACTATTACCTGAAATAAAGAGAGACATTTCATACTGATTACAAGTTAATTAACAAGAAGACTTAATAGTCTCAACAGTGCAAGTATTTAACAATAGAACGTCACAGTAATGAAAAAAAATGATATAAATGACTGGAGAAATAGACAAATCCACAATTATAATTAGAGATCTTAACACTCTGAGCGATTGGTAGAAAGCATAGGCACAAAAATCAATAAACTCATAGAAGCAGCAAATAATACTATTAAACTTAACTAACAGACATTTGCAGACTCAAACCCACAAGTTACACATGATTTTCAAGTGCACATAGAATATTTACCAAAATATGCCATATTCTAGGGCCATAAAACAAATCTGAATAAGTTCATAAGGATTGAATTCATATAAAACATTTTCTTTGACAATTAAATTAGAATTCAGAAAATATCTAGAAAATGAATCCCCAAATATTTAAAAGTTAATCAACACACTTCTAAGTAACTCATAAATCAGATGCACAAGGCAAATTAGAAAATATTTTCAACTAATTGAAAATGAAACACAGAATATCAAAATGTGCAGGATATATCAAAAGCCATGGTTTGAATAATATTATGGATAGAAGCAGTGAGAGATAAAAGACTTTTTGCGTGCAGAATAGAGATAAGGATGGCAGATTTCTCATCAGAAACAATGAATGTAGACAGTGAAAACAGAACACATACTGTATGATCTCATGTATATAAAATTCTAGGGTATTCACACAGATATATGAATATATGGGAGAAACAAAACTTGTATTGAAAAATAAACTTTATTTGCTATTAGATTTTTACTTAGTATCTCTCAGCTCCGCAAAGAGACAAATAAAGATGCAGTGTATACAACATGTATTTGTATGTGCATTTACCTATCTATGATTGCTATAAACATGGGGGGGTGGTGTTTGGGTAGACATTAATATTCCAAACATGCACAATTCTGAATCTTGGAGAGTTCAGCTTCTTTACAACATCCATAGGTCATATAATTATCATATATTAGGGAACATCTATAAGAAAACTCTCAATAAATTTACATATGGAAATAATATTGGACACACTATTTGACTATAAAAAAGTAGGAACTAGAAAACAACAAAAATAGAAACATGAAACCCCAATTCAGCAGGAAAAATTTTTAATCACATGACAGACTATTTAGAAAACAATGATAATGAAAGCTGTGTGTGTCAAACATAAATTGAGTATTTCTAAAACTGTGATTCAAGAAAATTACTAGGCTTAAAAAGTTAAATCAATTAAAATGAAAATGTAAAGCAAAATGAGTTATACATTTACTCAAGAATTAACAAAGAACAATAATATGAAATAAGAAAATACATTCATTAATATTTTTAAAACAGTTTGATTAAATTAAAAAGTCAATATCTGAAATACTCTCAGATTAACAGGTTAGCAAAATGAAAAAAGATAAACTCAAATAACAAAAACAAGAATGAATAACCTAAACAACGTGAAAAAAATTATACTAATATTTTCCTCAACTCTATGAACTTCTCTTTGAAAGTATGGATGAATAAGATATTTCCAAGAAAGTTATAAATTACCAGAATTTACTTAAAACTATAAAAACAAGTATTCTAAACAGCTTCATCCAAGCCTAGATGACTTCACAGCTGATATTTTTCAAACTTGCAAATCACATACATGTCTGATGTTATTTAAACTACTCAGTATCAGAGGGGAAAAAAAGATTTTTTGCGGAAAAATAAGCTAGGTAGTTAGGAAAATTCTGAAAATGAAGAATTACAAGAAAGGACACGCCTTGAAAAACAGTACAACACTTTTGCCAAAACTCCATTACTGTACGCAGGCTAGTATTGGCAGGGAGATGGGTAAGGTGACCAATAAAACCACAAAGAGAATCCAGACAAAGATTTAGGGAATTCAATATATTTAAAAGATAGCATTTCAAATCAGTGAAAGAAATATAGTATTTTAATGCATACTTTGGGAACAACCATCTAGCCATTTAGAAAAGAACTAAGCTGGATTTCATGTTCATGTTTTGTACCAAATCACTTCCAAATGGATCCAACTCTACCACTTAAAATAGAAATCATTCAACACTGTGTGTGAAAATTTTTTAAAAAATAAAAGTCATTAAAATACCAGAAGGAATCTTGGGAGATACTTCAAAATAAAATAATTTTGGGTAGAAATCATGAAAATGGCCTTTTAAAGGATGGTTTGAAAGTCACAAAATGCTAAATAAAACGGAAAATTTACATTATGGCAAAGAACATCACCAATAAAATCAAGGAATGAATGACTTTCGTTGGAAAGGTTTTCCAATTCCTTAAATTGCAGTGATTGTATATTAAAAACATCTGGTAAACCGACGGGTTGTCATGGTATATGCAGAGATAGGGTGCTGGGCACAGTGGCTCATACCGGTAATCCCAGCACTTTGGGAGGCCAAAGTGGGTGGATCACCTTAGTTCAGGAGTTCAAGATCAGCCTGGGCAACATGGTGAAACCCCATCTCTACAAAATATGTAAAAATTAGCCAGGAGAGGGGGCATGCAGCTGTAGTCCCAGCTATTTGGGAGACTGAGGTGGGAGAATCGCTTGAGCCCAGGAGGCAGGAGGTTGCATGTGAGCCAAGATTGCATCACTGCACTCCAGCCTGGGTGACAAAAGCAAGACTCTGTGTCACAAAAAAAAAAAAAAAAAAAAAAAAAAAAGGTAAGGACATTATGTAACTTTATGGAATACTGTGTCAATACATCATAATTTAAAATGTGCATACCTTTGACCAAGCAATCCCAATTGTGAGATTTCCTTTCAGAAATTATCTTACAAGTGGCAAAAAATATTTAAGTATAGATTTCTAAGAGAAAAAAATAGAAGCAACAGAATTCCATAAATAGATTAAATGAATTATGCTATATCCATACAATGGATATTAGGCAAATAAATTTCCCTTTAGAAAATCCATATATTCAGATACACATGTATGTATGTGGATGGATACATACACACACATATATACACAACATACATATACACACAAAACACACACACACACACACACCCCATGTCTTAGTCTCTCTGAGATGCTGTCTATAAAGCATCATTAACTAGGTAGTTTATAAACAACAGAATATTATGTCTCACAATTCTGGAGTCTAGGAAGCCCAAAATCAAGATGTCAGCCAATTTGGTGTCTGGTGAGTGCTCCGTCTGTTTCATAGATGGCAGCTTCTTGCTGTGTCCTTGCGTGGTGGAAAGGGCAAACAAGCTCCCACGTGCCCCTTTTATAGGAGCACTAATTCTATTCATGAGACCAGAGTCCTCATGACCTAATCACCTCCCAAAAGCCTCACCCCTTAATACCATCACATTAAGGATTAGTTTTCAACATATGAATTTTAGAGGGACACAGACATTCAGACCACAGTGTATCATACCATAATTTTGTATTTCTTTTATAATATAAGCAAGTATAAAATTAAATGAATCAAACTCCTACTCTGGAATATAGATTACTAGGAAAACAACAGAAAAAACACAACTTCTGTTGAATTATCACACAGTAATTTAAAATATACATTTTAGACTTTCATAAACATAGGTCTCGCTATGTTAAAGGATACTTTTTAAAGCTCAACTTCCTTCTGCTCTTCTAAGCACCTATATTCCAAAGCATGAATTATACTGTTATGACAGTTTTCTACTTAAGGTCATCATACATAAAATTTAATTCCATGTATTTATTTCTAAGAAGTAGATTATGTAGAAAAGCTTCTGTATTTCTTATATTTCATAAGCAATTCAACCCGAGCAGGTAGCATTTCCTGTTTCAGGAAAAAGCAGAACTCATAGTGAACTGGTTGCTATATTTAAAAATTCCATAGATCTTATGTTTCTAGAAAGCTACAAAGTGGAATTCTTCAGGACCTTTTCAACAATGGGAAAAAGGAAGATCAAAAGACTGACCAATTGAAGTCTACGCCAATCCCAGTCCCAGAAAGACTATGAAGCCCATTGCATCATATTCCATTTCCCAAAAACCTATGTTTACTAGAGCTGGGCTGAATGTACTAAATTAGAATGATACTGTACCACTTTCCTGAGAATCAACTGAAAACAAACTGGTCCCTGAATTATAACTACTCTTTCTTTTGAAAATGTCTGGATTTCTATATAATTTGTGTCAATGATAAAAAAAAAAAAAAATTTAGCACATTTTCCAGCTATGATATATGATACCACTACAAAGGTAAAACAAAGCATTTTAGAGCCTAATTCTCAAACTTTGGCAAATTACCAAAAGTGGAACACAGATCTCTTCAAAGACATAATGTACCTATCTCAGATCTATCATACTAAAACACTTTTCAATGTTGATGGTACAATATGACGATTTACAGAAGAAAATAAAAGCCAATACTATCATGCTAAAATGTTTTCAGTTATATTTGCCCACTTTTTATATAAGCAAAAAAAGTTCAAGAATCTTACATTTTAAAATGTAAATACTTAGTATTTTCTGAGGTTTTTAAAAACTTCTGATTGCCCTTGTAAACACATAAAACAAGAAAAAATGATTAATTATTCTTAACCATCAATGCATCTATTTACCTACTGTGATAGCTATTTGGACCAAAATTAAACCACAAGGATGAGCAATGCTTTCATTGGAAGTGGTTTCAGGACCTTATTATAGCTCTCTGTCATCTGCTATAATCAGGGAAAGAGTATTTGGTTAATCGAATTTATTTTGGTGTTGAGAAATCATCTAAGTACATAAGACATGGCACATGAGCTCTGACTTTTACAATAGCAAACGGTGACATGATTAAATGAGACGCCTCTCTAGGGGAAAGTGATTGGAGAATGCATAATTATAGGTTTTAGAGTGATTTGCATGTAAAATCCAATCAACTAGGAGACATGGTTACTTGATGCAGACTTAAGAAGCTGGCTTCTTATGCTTAGAGGATTAAGTATCTGGAAGAATAAGGATGGATTTCTGTATCAGTCAAGGTCTTGTCTGGAGATAGAAACTACTGCAATTATTTCAACAGAGAAAATTCAATATGAATTAATTGCCAACCAGGTATAAGAAAACAGAAAATGTATTACTACTACTAATAAAGGATGCTGAAGAATCTGAGAGCTGTTACTATAGGAAGAAGCTACAGCCCCTAGGACTGAGGATATCAATTCACATTCAGTCACAGTCCAATCCTTGTATAAAACTAGAGAAAGACAAAAATAAAAAATTAATTAAATCAATTCCTAAGTTGTTTGTGGTTTTCAGTTTCTATATTTCTTATCAATTTCCAGGTTTTATTTAACAGTACAATAATGAGGTCTGTATTTATCTATTCTTGAATTTCTTATTTTAGTTTTGTGGGTATGCCCTACTGAGTAGTCATTTTTAAGTGTTCATTGGGTGCTTCAAAGCAGGTAAACTGTATTTACAAGGTTCAATATTGTGTTTAGTATGTGTGTTGACACATACAAATGTAAACACACATATACATGTAAGATGTCTGTCCATATTCGCTAATGGTTAAATCCATAAAATATAATCAAATATATGTGTATGCATTTAACTTTGATATACCTATTTATGAAATTTAAGTCTTCTATTTCTTCTTCTTGTTTTTTGTTTTTTTGTTTTTTTGCCTAAACTGAGAGATACAGATTAAAATTGCTCCTGATGCAATTGGCTATTTCTGTTGTGATCATCATGTAGATACTGGATGAAACTCCCACTTAAAATTCCATCAAAACATACCTAATGTAAATGATGAGTTAATGGGTGCAGCACACCAAAATGGCACATGCATACATATGTAACAAACCAGCACATTGTGCACATATACCCTAGAACTTAAAGTACAAAAAAAAATTCTGTCAAAATTAGTGATGGCCACATATATGCTAAGAGGGTTTGAAAAAGTTTATTCTTCATATAGTGACGCTTTCTTGAGAGAGCAAGACAGGTCCAAACATGACTTAGGAGAAAGGTCAGAGAGGAAACTGGTTTGGCTTTCCATGTGGTTAGCGGGTGAGATTGGGGTGAGGGTTCTCACAGACATGAGCCAGGGCTCATGAGTTTGAGCTTACTATTACCACCAAAGAAGGATGCAGGAAGCTTTCATAATTGGCTTGCCCAGATGTGGGACAGAAGGGAAAAGGGAGTGGATAACTTGATAGCTGTCAGGAACCAAATCTCAAAAATGGAGTCAGAAATTTTATTACAATTTCTTATAAATAGCCTGTTGTTTTGGCAATATGTATTTTGATGATGAGCTATTTGGTAATACGGTGATTCAGGACAATTTGATTTTCAGTTTGAGTTAAAGCTTTTGTCATTTAAAAGTGTCCCTCTACTTCATTAGTGTGTTTGCCCCACAATTCAACCTTCTCTTGCAATAATAAGCTGCTTTCTGCTTTTTTTGTTTATTTTATCTGGCTTGCTTTGTTTTCTCCCATGCTTTTTTGTGTGCATGTGGCATTTCTGAAGCACGTTGATTTAGAATTTAGAAACCTGTTTAATTTAGTGTGAAAATTTTTTATTGTTTGATCTAATATAACTTGTTCTAGTTGAATTTATTTGTGAATATATTATCAAAGCATTTTTATATTTTGTTTTCTGATAAACATGTCCTGTCGAATTTTCTACATGGTTGTGATTTGGCTTGTTTTGTAGGCCTTTGTGTTTCTTTTTTCTAAAAGTAATTTAGGACATATATAGATAGCATATTTTTTCTAGTTCACTGATAGAAATTATGAAAATATAAGTGCATTTATTTTTACTTTTGTACTTAGAAACTTTAGATAGAATCTACTGACTTTTCTCTTTATCAGATAAGAAAATTAGCATTGTTTAACCCACTTATGCCTGAGGTCACAATTTTTTAAATTTTTGCAATCAGACTTTGGCAGTGACCTTGAGCAGTAGGACATAAATAACTCCCACGTGTTTAACGTTCAATAATAGAACATTTATACTAAGCATAAATGAGGTCTTATCTCACTTGTCCATCCTCATGTCCATCTGATTTTCCTAAGGTTATATTTTAATATTACTTTGTAGTTGTACACAAAACTTACGTCCTCTAATCACAGACTCAACAGCTGTTTGGCATCAGCACTTTAAAAAGAGATGATGTAATAACTGCAAGTCCTTTCAATTCAAATCTTCGCTCTTTCGTTTTGAATCATCCATTGACTGACTGATGTGGTCATGAAGGATCTTTAAATGACAGGGTTATTACCGAGTCATATATCCATGGGCGATGTTAAATTTTTTTCCCTTAAAACTTGAATATGAAATCTGTATTCTAAATTATCAGTCACATTTTTCCTCAGATTACTGCAACATTTGTTTAACAGTATACCAGCGTTTGCTAAAACTGCATAAAATTAAGCCATTCTGATTTTTTATTTCCTATGGGTGATTTATGTTTGCATAGAACCAGGTAGAAGTCCTCAGCTTTGAAGTTCAATAACTTTATTGCTATGAAATGTTAATCAATTTATGTCTGTTTTAAAATGCAGATATTCTGTAATTTAACACAATATAATGTTGATTGCAAATTCTTCCTAGAGCATGTTTTTACAAATTATACTTTTATTATTCTCTCAACTAATGTGCCATTATTTTCTAGTTTATAAAATCTATCTTATATTCGTGTTTTAGGTTTTCACAGAAATGTACATTATAATCTATATTAGATAGATTTGGGGCATCATCTAGTATATAACGGATTAATAATTTTAAGTGATAATTTTATTTTTTCTATAAATACTCCTTGGTCAAAGTGGAATTATAGAATTTGGCTAATATTTTACATATTCTCTTTCATATTTCAGAGAAGATAGTTTAGTTTTTTTCACTACAATATTTTTTTTTTTTAAATCAATTTTGGGCATCAGCTTTCTGAAACTTTACAGATCACTTGGAAAAGTTTTCACCTTTTGTATGTATGGAACTTTTTTTAATATCATAGGCATTATATTTTCTTAAAAGTTTAAAAACTCACTAACATTTGGCTTTTCAAAAACAAATCTATCTTAAACTCAAAAAATTAGTCTTTATGTAAATGATTTATCTAAATATTGTTTTATGCCAATTTGAATTATATATTTACACTTTTCATTATTGATTAAACTAAAAATATTATGGTTTTTTAAATTTATTACTTTATTCAGTTAATTTATCTAAAGAAAGCTTGTTTTATACGTTTTAGATTTACCAAAACAAATATTTACCCCATTTATTATTGTTAATTATTTCTTTTATGTCAACGCTTCCATCAGGATCATTTTACTTTTATTTGATAAACACCTTTTAGTAACTGTAGATAAGGCTTTAAGTTTATATTTATTTAAAAATGCCCATTTTTATATTTTATGTTTTTATAACAGCTTTGAGATATATTTTACATACCTTAAAATTTAAAGTGTACAATTAAGTTTAAGTATATTCACAGAGTTATACAATGATTATCACTCTCTAATGTAACAATATTTTCATCACCACCCCCCAAAGAAGTCCCATACCCATTAGTACTCACTTTCCATTGCTTCCTCCCATGGTGTTTCTTGGAAATCACTAATCTACTTTGTCTCTGTGAATTTGCTTTTTCTGAAATTTTATATAAATGTAATCATACATATTGAGGCCTTTGGTGCCTGGCTTCTTTCACTTCGCATAACGTTTTCAAGATTCAAGGTTTTATGTAATTGAATCTCTCCATATTTAATTTATTCCTGTTCATAGCAAATAATATTTCATATTTTTTAACCATTCTTTAGTTGGTGAACATTGGGTTATCACTTTCTATTACAAATAATGCTGTTATGAACATGTATGATCAAATTTTATGTAGACATATCCTTTCAATTCTCTTGAGTATATCCCCCCAAAAGGAATTACTGAGTTATATAACTCTGTTAAATTTTTGAGGTATTACCAAACTGTTTTCCAAAGTAGTTACACAATTTTCCAATCCCACCACCAATGTATGAAGGCCAAATTTCTCCACATCCTTGTGTTTGTCTTTTTTTATTTAAGCTATCTTAGGGAATGTGAAGATGTAGCTCACTGTGGTTTTGATTTGCATTCCTATAGTGACGAATGATGTTGAATATGTTTTCATATACTTATTGTTCATTTTACTATAATCTTTGGAGAAATGTCTATTCAAATCCTTTGTTCATTTTTAAATGGGATTACTTGTCTTTATTGTTGAAAGAATATTTGGTGTATTCTGGATATAGTCCCTCATCAGATATATGATCTGTAAATATTTTCACCTATTTTGTGGGTAGTCTTTTTCACTTTTTTTTTCTTCTCTGAGATTGAGTCTTGCTCTAACAGGCTGGAGTGCAGTGGTGCAATCCAGGCTCATTGCAACCTTGGCCTCCTGGGTTCAAGGGATTCTCCTACCTTAGCCTCCCAAGTAGATGAGGTTACAGGTGTGAGCCACCACGCCCGGCCTTTTGAACTTTCTTGATGGTAGGTGCCCTTTGAAACAAAAAGTCCTTAATCTTCATCAAATTCAATTTATCTACTTTTTCTTTTGCTGCTTATGCTTTGGTATCATATCAAAGAAACTTATGCCAACTGAAAGATCATATTTATTTCCACCTATTTTTTATAAGAATTTTATCATTTTAGTATTTTAATTAGATCTATGATCTGTTTTCAGTTAACCTCAGTATCTGGTCTGAGACATGGGTCCAAAATCATTCTATTGTATGTGTCTCTCTAGTTAAACCAACATTGTTTGTTGAAAAACCATGTTTTTACCCAGTGAATTGTCTTAGAACCCTTGTAAATCAAACTGACCATAACTGTAAGCATATGTTTTTTGGACTCTCAATGATATTTCATTGATTTATATGTCTATTATTATGCCAATACCACACTATTTTTATTACTGTAAATTTGTAGTAAGTTTTGAAATTGAGGAGCATGAATCCTCTGATTTTTTTTTTCAAGATTGTCTTGGCTATTATAGGCCTTTGTATTTTCATGTAACTGCTCATGTCAGCTTGTCAATTTAAAAAAAAAAAAACAAATTTTTTTAAAACACCTGGAACTTTGATAGGGATGTGTTCAATCTGCAGGTCGATATGGGAATGATGGCCCTCTTAACACTGTTAAGTTTTCCAGTCAATAAGCATGGCTATCTTTCCACTTAATTCTTTAATTTCTTTTAATTATGTGTTGCAGTTTTCAGTGTACAAGTCTTGCACCTGTCTGGTAAAATTATTGCTAAATATTTGTTTTTATGTTATAAATTTAATTGTGTCCTTAATTTTCAGATTTTTATTGTTAGTGTATAGAAATACAATTTATTGTATAGTCATCTTGTATCCTACACCCTTGTTGAACTTGCTTATTAGTTCTAATAGACATTTTTGTGGACTTTTTAGGATTTTCTATATACAAATTTATATAATCTGAATATACAATACAGTTTTGCATTTTCCTTTCCAAACTGAATGCTTTTGCCTACTTTCCATGGCTTTAACTTTTAATACTGTGTCAGATAAGTATATAAAGTGGATTTGTCTATCATTTTGCCATTTTTAACATATATCTCATGTGCTTTTGCCTATTTCTACCTCCATTACTGTCATCTGTTGTGTTAAAATGCTATTTTCTATCATTTTAATTATCTTATTGTTTCTTTTTCTATGTCCATTAAGTTATTTTTTAATGGTTTCCTTGGCAATTTCAATTAGCATTTTAAATAATCTATCTTGAATTAATACTAACCTAATTTCTTAGTATCCAAAACCTTTGCACCAATATGGCTGAATTCCTTTCCTGTTACTTAGTGCTACCATTGTCATACAAATTACACCTAATTATTGCTCTATGCACTTGTCTTTTAAGAACAAAAAACTGTAAGCAAAAATACCTTTCATATTTGCCTTTGTAATTAACTTTATCGGCAGTCTATTTCTACATGTGCACTTAAATTACTGTCTAACATTGTTTCATTTTAGCCTAGAAAATTATTTTTAGTATTTCTTGTAGGATGAGTTGCTAGCAACAAATTTTCTCAATTGTTGTTTACCTGGCAATATCTTAATTTCTCCTTTGTCTTGTAAGGGATATTTTGTTAAGTATGGAATTTTGGTCTGGCAGGCTTTTCCCTTCAATAATTTAAATATGTGATCCATAGACTTCTGGATTCCATGATTTGCTGTTAATCTTATTGACGATCCCTTGTAAATAAAGGGATCCTCATTTGGATTCTTTTGGATACTCTCTTTGCCTTTGACAGTTTGCCTATGATGAGCTAAAGTATGAATCTCTTTGTGTTTATCTTAGAGTTCACTGAGCTTTTTGAGTGCACAGATTAATTTTTTTAATTTTTCCCGCTCTCCTCTTCCTTAAAAGTCACATCATAACACATGTTGATACATTTGATGGGCTCTCACCAACCTTGAAGCTCTGTTCATTTTTCTTAATTCCTTTTTCTTTTACTTCTCAAACTAGGTAACAGTAATTGATAGGCCTTCAAGTTCACTGATGCATTCTTCTGCCAGTTCAGATTTGCTGTTGAGCCTTTCTTGTGAATTTTATTTCAGTTATTGTGCTTCACAATACATAATTTGTGTTAGGTTATCTTTCATATTTCTTTGATATTTTCTATTTGTTGAGACATTCTTCTTATAATTTATTCATTTAGATATGGTTTACTTTTGTTCTCTGAACATATTTATAATGAATGATTTAAAGTCTATCTAGTAACTCCAATGTCTGAACTTCATCGGGGAAAGTATGTTGACTGCTTTTCCCCACTTTTTATCAGCCATACTTTTTTCTTTGCACATCTCATTTTTGCTGTTGAAAACTGTACATTTAAGTAATTTAACATGGAAACTGGGAATTAGAATCCTTTTCTACTCAGTTTTTTTGGTGGTAGTTTATTGACATAGTGGTAGCTGTGGTGTTTGTTTTCTTAGTGACTTATCTATACTGATTTTATAAAGTCTGCATTCATTGTTATGTACAGCCACTAAAGCATTTTCCTGGTTATCCTAGTGGTCAGTTGATGTTTGGATAGACAGCTTAAATGCCTTGAGCCAATTAGTTTTATGTTCTCTTCTGTATTTTTCATTCATCTGTCTCTATTATCGCATATTGACTATTTTCTTAAACTTAGCTTTCTTTGCATGAACAATACCTTCAGCTTCGTCTAATATGCTGTCATCCATTGTATCTTCAATTTACAATATTTTACTTTCAGTTCTAAAATGTTTATATGTTTCTCATTCAAATATATTTTAGATACTATATCCCTGCTATATTGCTCAGGTTTTTTTCCCTCTTATCTTTCCCCATCACCGCAAGGCTGTGGAAGCTCTGTTCAACCCCTCTGGTTCTCAACTTCTCCCATAATTAGTGAATATTTCTGGTCAAAATACAGCTCCAAGTACCACATTCAAATTCATGGGTTGCCTCTGCATCTTGACCCAGTGACTCATTTATCAAGAGGCATACAATTTTAACATACAATAATTGTACTTCTGGGTATCTATCTTAAGGAAATAACCTGAATGTAGACAGATTTATATAAAAAAACTCAGAGCAGAATTCATAAGAGTGTGGAAAAATAAGTATTCAATAATCAGAGAAGCATGCATTAATTTGTTAAAATAGTATGCAATCATTGTTAACGATGTTTTCAAATGATTTTTATAATCTAATAAAGTATTCATAATTTAATATTAAATAAAAGTTCAGGAAAAATATGGCTTATATAATTACTTAAAATTATTCATAATATTACAAAATGAAAGAAAATGCTCTCAAAACTGTGACAATAGAGGTGATTTTAATTTTTTCTTTATACTTTCCTAAAATTTCTGTAACAAAAAATTAGTAAGGAAAACAATTATATTTCAAATGAAAAAGTGAATTTGAACTACAAGGAGGCCCTGTTCATTTCTATGTGTGCTTGAGAGAAGAGCAAGGTGACCCCATCTCTTTTTCTCCAACATAGGGTGCTCTTTTTTGCCTTTATTCTCACCTATGCTGCTGACATATTTGTTTTCATGCTGTCAGATTGTCACACATTTTCTTGAGAGAGGTTGGTTCTGTTGCATCTTACATCTTTTCATATTTCTGAATATGACCACAGGGATGAATTCATGATGAATATTTAAGCTGTTGGAAAGGTTACAAGCACCTCACCTCATGGGCCATTATAACTGACAGCCTGTTCAATATTCTAATGAAGGTGACGACACATGTCTGGAGCAGTCTCAATGTAGACTTCATCTTCTGACATCATTAACATGTATCAGCGATATCTGAATGAGCTCCTTCCAGAATTATCAAAAATAATCGCTGGATAATGGGATAATAATTGAGACCAACTCTAAAATTTATATCATGATAACATCTATGAATGCTGTTATCATTTGCCTCTACTATATCATAGTGTTTTAGCAAAATATCTTTCATTATTTTTCTCACAGAAGCAATTTTCTTTATTACATTAATAATATGACTTCTTGTTGGCAATCCAAGTAATTAATCCTCCATGAGTATATCTGGCTTAATTTAAACATGCTAATCTTTTCACAACTTTAAAGTAGGAAGTGAGACATCACCTAACAGATAATTAGTTTTAGCAGCTCCACATTATATCTTACAAATGATGGAAAACTGATTTACGAATCAGCCAGAAAATATAATTTCATAGGTTGCGTTGCAAAAAGACATTATGTGAAGTCAGATGGCATATTTGGGCAAAGGAGAACCTAAAATTGTTGAGATCTTTTAAAAGCTAGAAATTAAGACTTGGGAAGACATTATGACAGAAGCTAAGATCTTTAATTTTGAGACAAGATAGACAATTTGATAAAGATGGGTGAAGACCAAGTCGTACATTAGGTAAATATTTCTGGTTAATTATGTTTTGTTTTCCCTGGGGAATAAACCTGAGGCTTAGTGGATCAAGACCAATTTTAGAAGAAACATTTTCAGCATAAAGTGTCTCATTGATGAGTTGAGCCGAAGTGCAGTTATGGCCAACACTGATCCCAGCCAATGAAGATGACACTAACAAATTCTAAGTTATGGTCACTGCTGGAAGTTAAGCAGGTTATCATCAGGTTTTGAGAGACATGTTGATTCATGGAAGTATTCCAGCTGGAGAGAAATGAAGCACTGGATCCAATAACTTGGATGAATGCCTGGAATTGCTAGAATATGTCAGAACTAGGTTAAGAACAGAGTTCAACCACAAGAGAAAAACTGAGGTACCAGATCAAGAAATTCTACTGTAGAGTAGAAATGAAGGCAGGATTTTTTTCTTACATGTAGTGTGTGTGTGTGTGTATGTATGTGTGTATATATATGTATGGGTATGTATATATGTATTCGTGTGTGTGTATATATATATGGAGAAGAAGTTGATAGGAAAATATGTTTCTTTTAGACCTGGAGCTAACCTATGACACAAAGATTATCTAGTCTGTTGATATTAGGCCAAATGCCAGTACTTCTGAATGGTAGTTCACATGTTAGGATATAAGAGTATTGGATATTTGGAAGAGAGGATGGAGGAAAGGTCAATTTAGAACAGATACAAGTTACTTTTGAGACAGGTAGAGAAAAATTACTAGAACTTTTTTTCAATATTTTCTTAATGAGAGATGTGGTATCTGCTGGGTTCTGACATGGGTTTGACCTAAATGAAGGTAAAGGTTATGACTCTCAACTGAGGAGCAGTAGAAAATCATCTTCCACAAAAATGAAGGCTTTCTCTTTAGCTATATGTTCAAAGATTTTCCTATCAAAACTTTTCAAATCATTCAGCACATTGATGACCATAGGTGGCGCTTAAGGTGGCACATGTGTTGTGAGCAGAGAGGTGCTCACACACTCTAACTAGATAGGCTTATTCTTCAAACACTGCCATTAAGAGAAGAGTAATGTCTCTACCATTGCTGAAATTTATGGGTCTAGCAATCAAGAGATGGAAGCAAGAGTGACTCCTCCCACCATTACACGTAATAACCCATCCACAGAGTGTATTCTTCTTCCTCAAATTTTGAACTCTGATTAGAATGTCTGTTCTCTCAACACAGCAGTGCATTCTCTAGGGGACAGCAATAATTTCATCAGATTGAGAGTCGGGGCTGCTACCTGTTCATTTGGGTTGCACATACAACCGAACCTACACTCCACTGCACATACAACAGAAAGCAGTGGTTTGTGCTGCTGAAGGGAGTGATTTACCCTAACATCACGGAAACTGGGTTGCTGCTATACACTGGGGAGTGGGGTGCTATGTACGGAAGTGAAGGTCATCTATCGGGTACCCCTTAGTACTTCTATATCAAGGACTTAGTACTTGAAAAATGGTACTTCTATTTTTCATTTCTATGTCTAACGAAAAATTTCAACAAATCCCCAGTCCCCACAACAACCCCCAACAAAAAAAGGCATACTCCCTGAGGATTCAGACTTTTCAGAAATGAAGTCTGGGTCACCCAACTAGATAAAGAATCCCAAAATCCCAATTAGCTGGGGTCTTTGGGTGAGGACAAAAGAAACAAAACACCGAAAGAGAATGATAAACATATACTAAGACCACACAATCAGATACAGAAAGGAGGTTGCAGCAGCTATGTATTGTTTATCCTTTGCTTCCTATGTGGAATACACAGGTACACATACATGCATCCTTAATGGCTGCTTAACAACCCAATGAATTGATGAACGTTTCCCCTATTCTTGAACTTTTAGGTTTCCTCTGGTCATTTCCTATCATAAATACTGCTATGTTAAGTATGTTTGTGTATAAATCTGACCATATTCACAGTTAATGCCTTAGAATGTGCCAAAAAGTATAATTGCTGGATATAGAAAAATTTATCCTCTTGATAGATGTTAATATTTTCTTAAATGTTATACGAATTCACATTCACCCAGGGGTAATTGTCTCACCCCATCTTTCTCAGAATTGAGTCCTACATTTTATTTAAAAAATTACTTGATTTCATAAGCAAAATGTTAGTCTACTGCTGTATACTATTTATGCCTAGTGTTCCATTATTGGAACGCTAAGCATGTGGGAGTTGTTTATATCCTACTGTTCAAAGTCATCACCAAGTTCTGATTGCAACAATTCAAAATATTGTAACCTCAGGCATGAATGCATTAATAAGTTTAACTATGTAGACTAAGACTAAAACTTAGTAAATTTTTGTTTATGGCTTGTGTTAATCTTGGAGTGATGTTTGTATGATTTTCTTAGCTATTAGAAAAGATCTTTATTATTGCTGTAAAACCTTTTATTTTGACTAATTATAAATAGTTTCAGTTTATTTTTTTGCCTATTTTTTATTTGATTTACATGTTTTTATTTTATGTGGTTAAGTTTATCTATCTTTTCTTTTGAAACTCGCATCCTTCTCATCTGAAGAGTAGTAGCCTCGTTCAACAATAGGTAAAAGAGTTATGAAAGTTTAGAAAAATAAGAAGTTTTTATACTTATATCATGACACATCACTTCCACACATTTTATACACACATCCTGTCTTAGTATGAAGGTTCTTAAGGGTTGAGCCTATGCTTTATTCTAAATATTTCTAAAACATATAGAAAGAGCTCAATAAATGTTTCATTAAATGAAAGAAAAAATAGAAATTAGTAAACGTGCTTTACTTAGTAAACAAAAGCTTTACAAAGACTTTTCAAAACAACTCAAGGCACTGCACACGTATTACGCCTATTTATTCTTTCTTGCTTGTTTACATTTGGATGATAAATTTCTATTTCTTATGCATAACCTGAAAAAACAACTAACGTTAAAACTAAGGACAGACATTATTCCTAGGTGCTTCAAAAATAAACTGAATCAACCAGAAAGTTCCTTGCAAAAGATATCTACTATCATATATCATCTCGTGAATCTATTCACTTCTACTTATTTACTTATAATATGCAAGGTACCTTGTAAATATTTCATAAGGAAATTCTGTGTATCTACCATGTATTCTTGAAATATTCCACAAAATAAACCAAAGGTATTTCCAAACTGTAGACCATTAGGCAGTATTTTCAGGATCAGCAATTAACTATTGGTCTCTTCCCCTTATGGAAAGTTTCCTTGGATTTAGGTTATTTACAGCCTTTCAGAGGAATTTGAATCCTAAACTAAAATTAATGCATTGAATTTGAAAGAACATAGGATATCTTGCTGAGGTCAGAGATGAAATTATGACCACTATTATATAATTTTCCTTTAGGGGGAAAAAACTTTTTTTTTTAACAAATGCCATCATTTTATCCAGTAATCACAATGACTACTGTCTTTATGTTTATATTTTTGTTCTTTCAGGAGCTGGAGAAAATGACTATTGTATGAACATCTTTATGCCCAATATTACAGCTTTTAATACCATTCTCATAGAGCTATATAAACTCAAATTTTAGAGGAAATAGCAGGATGGATGAAGGTGACTACTTGAACAGCTACCACCTTGCTTGCAAATCAATTGCCCCACTGTTTTATGTAAAGAATGGCTGGTTTGGGAGAGGGATGGGAAGTGCTGCTTCCACCAGCAAACAGATTCAAGATAGATTAAAGGGTTCAAATGCTCACTCTTATCTGTGTTTGCCCATGTGTTCCCATTATAAGTTTTAGGGTCTCATTCTTCCCAACCAGTGCCTTAACTTAGCACACGTTTTAAATATATATATATATGTTCATATCTGGCCTTGGCCAGGTCTCAGTCATGTCTGCCTTTTCCTTTATGGTTACCATAGGCTTTATTTTTCCCTTCATTTTTGTCGTGAGTTGGGGGTTTAAGATCTTAAGCCATCTTCTCTCTTTCTTAGGGTCCCCAGTGCCAAAGTCTTTCATTCTATCCATAATCTACAATTTATAATTACTACAAGATATCCCAATAGCATGTCCTCTATTCAGTATCATGATCCCCCTCTGTTTAATGAGTTTCTACTCCAAAAGTGAGTTTTGTTCTCCTTCTCATTAATTTTTACTTGTCTAGCTTTTGTTGACAATTCCATATAACCTATTCATCATAGGCACTTTCAAGAACTTTTTCTTCCAGAAAAAGAACAAACCCATCTGTGCTATCTTGTTCTTAATCAACCACTGCCATTTCAGAAGATGCATGTTCCCTGTTAGAATTTCCAGCTGAATTCTGATCCAAGAGCACTCTCTCAATGGAAAAGGTCCATAATTTTCTTATCCCTCTGACATAAGAAAAACAATGTAAGAAGACTTTAATATCATTGATTTATTATTATCCTTGGCCTGGCAGTGAGCTGTCCGTTTTCTGCTAAACTGCCTACACAGGGTTTCATTTAGCAGTCTTTCCACAAGTATGGAGATATAACAAACACAGCACAAAACAGAGTCATGACAATCAATCTCTAAGTGGTTCTCATAAAGCTACTTTCATGTCCTTTCAAATCTGGGATGAGTAGGAAAAAAATAAAACACAAACTATTAAAAAGTTAAAGACATATTTCATTGTAAAGGCAATACAAACTAGCTCTCTGAGCTTCAAGTTAGAAGGAATAAAAGCATACTATAAATTGTATAATATAAAAATATAATTATAACATTTAAAATATGAAAATATAAATTTTATTTCAAAAAATTAATCTCAGTAAAATGCTATGCTTTATGTGGACTGAGAGAAAAAAAGTTTCCTTGCTTTGTTTTAATATATGTACATGAGATATCTTGGAGTTAGCTCTTTATCCAGTTTGGAACTCAAATGTTGTACAATGTTGGATAGTACTTTAGTAGACAAAATAAAATCATTAGCAATCATTCAGTCAACAGATAATTTTTAAATGCCTGCTACCTGCCAGGCATTCTTTTACCCACTAGAACTACATCTTTAACAATGCAGATAAGATCTCAGAGTTCATGGAGATGGAGCTCATAAAGTTTACATTCTAACGAGGAAGGCAGATGATGAACAAAGGAACAAAGGAAAGAAATAAATGAGAATTTCGGATAGTGTGGGTCATGAAAGCAATAAACCAAAATAATATAAGAAAATGATGAAAAAATGATTGGCAGGTTTATAGTAACATTATAAGTCTATGTTCAAAAAATGTATTTCAGAAATAACTAATATGGATCTTAAATACTGCCAAAAACACCTCCTGCAGAAACTGGACAATATATTTAAAACAATAGTTTGCAGGAGTTTGGCGGGTCTGTGATCTTTAAGAAAGGGCGATTCCCAAATCTCTTTCACCCAGCTTTCTCCCTGAGGGCAAAGACAGACATACTCTTTCAGTGAAAGAAGCATAGATCAGAGTTAGGGGCTGCCGTGCAGCTGAGATTTGAAGATAGGTATTAAAGAGAAAGAACGGGAGAAAAGGACCCTTCAACATAGGCCAAAAGATTTCCCTTTGGGTCTTCGACCACCACCTAAACTGTGCATGAGTGGGACAGGACTTTAAAAGGACCAACAGTGAATAGTCTGGGGCTTGGAGAGCTAAGCAGAGATGTAAGATGGCACCTAGTGCCTGCAGAAAGTTAGATTTTAGGCCGGGCGTTGTGGCTCACACGCCTATAATCCCAGCACTTTGGGAGGCCGAGGCGGGTGGATCACGAGGTCAAGAGATCGAGACCATCCTGGCCAAAATGGTGAAACTCCATCTCTACTAAACATACAAAAATTAGCTGGGCATGGTGGCGCTGCCTGTAGTCCCAGCTACTTGGAAGGCTGAGGCAGGAGAATCGCTTGAATTCGGAAGGCAGAGGTTGCAGTGATCCCAGATAGCGCCACTATATCCCAGCCAGCCACAGAACAAGACTCCATCTCTAAAAAAAAAAAAAAAAAAAAAAAAGAAAGAAAGAAAGAAAGTGGGATTTTAGACTCAGACAGCCAGGAGAGATGGGAAAGATGTTTATAAACTTCCAAGTTTTGGGCTGAGAGTCCAGAAGGGCCACATCCTAAAAGTCTAGGCTAACCCAAAAAATAAGAGCACAAATTTTATGTGAAATTAATTGTTTTGCCAATTTTATTTTTATTTTTTGTCATTAGTGTTAAAGAAGTTTCTCCCTCATTGATGATAGTATAGATACTTGCCTATTTATTCTCCAGTCAAGGGGGAAAAAAAGATGATTGTTTTGCCTTGAAAGTTTATTATAACAAAAAGTAAAATATTATTCTCCATTTTGAGATCAATAGGAAGGAGAATTGTTTTTAACTCTTTAATGGCTCCTAAAAGATGATCAGAACCTGCAAGAAATATCCCACCGTTATGGAATCATGTGTCTAGGAGGATGTGAGAGCCATTTGTCTCAGGCAATGGTGACTACAGGAAGGGTCTCCGTGTGGTGATATTCAAGGCGCATGCAGAGTTGAGGGAGGAACCAATTTTACAATTGCATTCTTTTGAAGTCTGTGTGGCTCAGTATATCACTTAGGCTACACTTATTCTAAACTTTGATAAACATGAAATAGCCTATCTGAAAAGATGACATGGCTTGAGATAAGAAAATGCAACAATTTTTATTTGTTTAATCCTGGTAGACCTTCTCTTTACAGATCACTCATATTCATTACAGATAGGCTTCAGCTTTAACACATCACACCCTCCTCTTACCCAACTAATGTGGCCTCTCCCAATATCCCACTGGAATGCTTATGCAAATGCACTAAAGACAAGAGAATCTATAACATAACTGAAAGTGCAGACTAATAAACATTGGCGATTGCAAAAACAAAGTTAGATAGAAAGTAACCTACCCAATGTAAGTCACAAGGCCTAGCTACATGGTTCTTCAGAAAAGCATCTGTAAAGAGGTAAAAAAAAAAAAAAAAGGCTTTTTATATTGCATGAGACTTTTTATAAGAAGCTTCTTTATTGTAAAACCAGGGATTATACAGACTGGAAATTCTCACTCCAAATAATCAGATGCATGTTTGAAATTACATGGATATAAAAAATTACTACAAGCAGCCAAGCAAATAAAAGTGTCTACAAATGCTGGAACAATATCTATAAAGTTATCAAAGGAAGAATTCAGACTAACAAACTGTACATCTAGAGAATATAAAAACACAAAGGCAGATATTTTCAAGATTCAGGAAATACTCTACTATGGAAACTTTTGTAACTGGATAGGTACTTTGATCTTGGAATGAAGATCACAACTGCATTCAAGAAGGAGAAGTTAGAATACAAAAGGACAGCCAACACTAAAGGTCATTAAACATCAAAATGACTATTTTCATCTCTTGACTAAATGGAATGAAAATGTTACAAATGATTTTTCAAAGAGAAAAAAATAAGGAAAATATTTAACCTAAGAGTAATAATCTGAATTTTAAAACACAGATTATAAATAAAACCAAACAGTAGGAATGGAGAGGGGTAAGAAACACACGCTGAATTTCTTGTCTTAAAAGTGAAGATTCAAAAGTGTATATTTTTTTTATTCTTGATTGGCAATGAGAAAAAATGTAGATTAAAGGAGGTTTTTAGAAATAGCATATAGACATTCCAAAATACTGAAGAGAAAATCAAAGAAAACTTTTTTTTTAGAAAAAAAAAAAGGACCAAGGAAATACTAAAATAATTTTTTAAAAGATGAGTAAAACCTGTTATAGAAATAAACATAAAATTATATAGAGGACAAATATAAGTAAGAGATGAAAGTGTAAATAAATTTTAATCTGGCAACATGATGAACAAGAAAGCTAAAAAAAGTTTTCAATTTATGATTCAAAACTGAAATTTACTGCTGTGAAGTCTCTGGCTGAGTGCAGATTCAGTGGAGGTATTGATTATAACTTTTCAAATACGGGACTTCACATACTTTTGCATATATTATTTGAATTCTTAGTATCAGTTTAGTTTCTCTGAAGATTTCTGGATTAGAATTAAAACAAGAAGATAATGGCAATACCAATGCATAAAACTATCAAGATAAATATATTTGTACTTAGACTTGAAATTTAAAAGTGAAATTCAAATGTCCCATGAGAAATGGAACTCACTTAGGATTTCTTGGCCAAGCTGAGCATTCTAAGAATGGGAGCAATGGTATTTTAGTTAGATGTTAAAAGTTTTTCTTAAAATTAAATAGTTGTCTCAAAGAGTCCACAAAGCCACTAATCTTTGTACAAACTGTATATTCTAAGAAAAAAAAATTAGGATTTTTTCCAAAAATAAAAATCTTTCAGACCTTTATTCATTGGCCATTTTAGTGTAAAGGATATTAGTAAAACAATATTTATGCTTATTCTTATCAAACCTTAGATGCTCTGCTAATACACCTATGATGGTAGCCTTCGCAGTTGTCAACCTCATATTTTCAAGACAGACAAATACATTGTTTACTCAATGGCTGTCTTCTGAAAATACTATTATGTTATTTTTTCAAGGGTAAAAAGCAATTCTGAATGTTGTCATTCAGCCAATTGTACTTAGACTTGCTGGACTTGTCTCGAATATTACAGAGACAATAGTTCTTATTATATGAATCATAACTATATGTGCCATCCATCAATAACAATTACTCTGACATCTTGCTTGCAACACATGCTTGATACTTGTCTATGTGAAACACACAAGCATGTCCTGAAAGCAATCAGAAGGAATCACCGCTGCCAGAATTCTGATTGGTATGGTCATATCTGCCTGGAAAAAAAATAAAAGTAGCCATTTTACAGAAACAAATTTGATCTACTTAATAAAAGGAAGCATTTAAAACTCTTTACTTAATACTTATTAACACAAGAGAAAGGATTGTCCCTAGGTTTTATTTCCAATTTGTATGTCTTAATCGGTCCCTCAATACATTAGGAGATATGCATTATAATTATTTTTCACTAAAGCTTAGAAAAATTAAGTTTCCCAAGGTCACACATCCAGCAAAACCACCAAGTCAGGACAAAACAATCTCAGGTCTATCTGACCCCAAAAGCTGTCACCTTTAGAACAGTGCTGGGCTTACCTCCTGCCTCCCACAATGATATCTCCTAAGTAGAACTTTTTAGATTTTTTGTTTTTGTTCCCCCCGCCCCCACCCCCACAGCACAGTGTCTTAGAGTGAACTTTTGAAGATACTTTGGTGCTGATTTTAGTTGTGTCAGCTATGCTAGTTTTTTTTTTTTTTAAACAAATACTTAGAGTTATATTTTAACTGTAGATTTTTAGACTGGGAATGGGTTTTCAGGGCTATCTAAATGATCCTCACTTTATTACTAAAGAGAAAAATGGGGCCACAAAAATAGAAAACTTGCCCATGGTCACTAAGGTAGTTAGTGGTCAGAAAAGAACCCAGCGCTCATGAATCTTACCCAGTCCTTTTTCCGTGAGAGTTTTTGATGAATTGTTAGAAAATGTGCTTCATTTACATGCATTCTAGAACATTCCATTTGCAGTCTGTACATGCCATCCAAACACTTGTTTTTAAAGAGGTAGGCATGAACTGAAACATTCCTTTATTCTTTGTTTTTGCTCTGAATCAACATGGGCAATGTAGTATTTAGCTGCCTACAACCCTGATGTCTTTAGGCCTCTGTAAAATTAACATCATGCCAATGATCCCTAATGTAACCTTTCTCGCAGCATAAAAAGGTTTCTTCTGCACCAAAAATGAAAAAATTTATATCACATATAAAGAAATTTGCTGTAATTGTCTTCCTGTGAGAAGTTTTGCTTCATTAGCGTGCCAAGGAAGCTGAAATTATTTAATATTTGAAGGCAGATAAAATCACAGGGAGAGTTCTTTTAGTCACCACAAGAGCAATTTTTAATAAAACTGTAAGTACGAACCAAGTATGTTGATGTATTTTCTTTATGAAACAGTTCTCTAAAACAAATTTTAATATCCAGATAGTCAGAAGTATTTAAAAGAATTGCATTTGTAAAATCTTTATAGTGAAGTGCAGACTCTAAATATCAGTAAAGAGATGGAAATGTGCTGTAAAGATCGTTCTTATTGATAAACATCTATAAAGAAGTTGCAAAGATACTGTGTGTGAACTTACCGAGAAGTGCTCTTCAGACTGGGTTACTTCTAGAATCACTGATGTTTAAAAAAAAAAAAAAAGAAAGAAAGAAAGAAAAAGAAAAAGATGTTCAAGTCCCATTCAGGCTTGCTTCCCTTTACTCTTATTTGACAGCAAACCCAGGGCCACAGTGCCATTGTTAAAGTTCTAGGTGAAATAAGATTTTCCTACAGTGGAAATTCAGTCACTGAAGATTTATGAAAAACCCCAATGCCTCTCTACTGATCGTAGAAGTGTGAGAAACTTGGTTCCAGTTTTGTCTCTGCCATTTTGGACAAGACTCAATTTTAGGACTTTTATTTTTTAAATCTCTTCATCTGTAGCATGAATAAAAATATTTCCAACACTTTTTGGAAGACTTTTGTGAGAATAAAATAGCTATGAAAGTACCTTGTAAAGTACAAAAGAAGAAAGTATTTTTTATGCTCTAAATACAAATTGTAGAAATATTAGTTGATATAAACCCAGAGCCTTAAATATATGTCATGCCCTCTGATTTAAACTACCTCTAAAATCTATTCTAAAGAAATAATCGTATGTGGCCAAAAATGTACACCCAAGGTCGCTGACAGCAAAGTTGCTGGTAATAAATAACAAAACCAAAAAGCAAATAGATAAATCTGGAAACTACCTAAATTACTGGCATTTAAAAAAATGATTAAATCCAGTTGTTCAATTATCTAATGATTAAAACCTATGTCCCTGAAAATTATACTATCTAATGTACATGATATAATAGTAAGAGAAAAGGCAAAACATAAAACTGTATTTATAATGCCATTATAAATATGCATAATTAGAGAGATGTTCATGTGTGTTGGCGTGTGTGTGAAGGAACTATAAACATGATAGCAAATGTTACCTGGTTATCTCTGGGTGTGGAAATTGTGGCTGATTTTGCATTTTCTTTTTTGTTTTTTAATTTTAAGTTTTGGGATACATGTGTAGAATGTGCAGGTTTGTTACATAGGTATACATGTGCCATGGTGGTTTGCTGCATCTATCAATCCGTCATCAAGGTTTTAAGCCTCACATACATCAGGTATTTGTCCTAATGCTCTCCCTCCCCTTGCCTGCATCCCCTGACAGGCCCCCATATGTGATGTTCCTCTCCCTGTTTCCATGTGTTCCTATTGTTCAACTCCTGCCTGTGAGTGAGAACATCTGGTGTTTGGTTTTCTGTTCCTATGTTAGTTTGCTGAGAATGATGGCTTCCAGTTTCATCCATGTCCCTACAGAGGACATAAACTCATTCTTTTTTATTGCTGCATAGTATTCCATGGTATATATGTGCCACATTTTCTTTATCCAGTCTATCATTGATGGGCATTTGGATTGGTTCCAAATCTTTGCTATTGTAAATGGTTCTGTAATAAACATACGTGTTCATGTCTCTTTATAGTAAAATGATTTATATTCCTTTGGGTATATACCCAGTAATGAGATTGCTGGGTCAAATGGTATTTCTGGTTCTAGATCCTTGAGGAATTGCCACACTGTCTTCCACAGTGGGTGAACTAATTTACACTCCCACCAACAGTGTAAAAGCATTCCTATTTCTCCACAGCCTCACCAGCATCTATTGTTTCCTGACTTTTCAATAATTTCCATTCTAATTGGAGTGAGGTGCTATCTCATTGTGGTTTTGATTTGCACTTCTCTAATGACCAGTGATGATGACCTTTTTCTCACATATTTGTTGGCCACATAAATGTCTTTTGAGAAATATCTGTTCATATCCTTTGTCTACTTTTTGATAGGGTTGTTAGTTTTTTTTCTTGTAAATTTGTTTAAGTTCCTTGTAGATTCTGGATATTATACCAGAAACTAATCTGTCAGATGGATATATTGCAAAACTTTTTACCCATTCTGTAGGTTGCCTGTTCACTCTGATGATAGTTTCTTTTGCTTTGCAGAAGCTCTTTCGTTTAATTAGATCCCATTTGTCAAATTTGGTTTTTGTTGCAATTGCTTTTGGTGTTTTAGTCATGAAGTCTTTGCCCATGCCTAAGTCCTGAATGGTATTTCCTAGGTCGTCTTCTAGGGTTTTTATCATTTTAGGTTTTACATTTAAATCTCTAATCCATCTCTCACTACTCCTATTCGACATAGTATTGGAAGTTCTGACCAGGGCAATTATGCAAGAGAAAGAAATAAAGGTATTCAAATAGAAAGAGATGAAGTCAAATTGTCTACTTGCAGATGACATGACTGTATATTTAGAAAATCCCGTTGTCTCAGTCCAAAATCTCCTTAAGCTGATAAAACAATTTCACCAAAGTTTCTGGATACAAAATCAATGTGTAAAAATCACAAGCATTCCTATACACCAATAAGACAAGTAGAGAGCCAAAACAAGACTGAACTCCCATTCACAATTGCTATGAAGAGAATAAAATACTTAGGAATACAACTTACAAGGGATACGAATGGCCACTTCAAGGAGAACTACAAGTCACTGCTCAAGCAAATAAGAGAGGACACAAACAAACGGAAAAACATTCCATGATCATGGATAGGAAGAATCAATATTGTGAAAATGGCCATACTGCCCAAAGTAATTTATAGATACAATGCTATTCCCATCAAGCTACCATTGACTTTCTTTGCAGAATCAGAAATAACTAATTTAAATTTCATATGGAACCAAAAAAGAGCCCCTATAACGAAGACAATCCTAAGCAAAAAGAACAAAGCTGGAGGCATCACCCTACCTGACTTCAAACTATACTACAATGCTACAGTAACCAAAACAGCATGGTACTGCTACCAAAACAGATATACGAACCAATGGAACAGAACAGGGACCTCAGAAATAACACCACATATCTTACAACTGTCTGATATTTGACAAACCTGACAAAAACAAGCAATAGGGAAATGATTCCCTATGTAATAAATGATGCTGGGAAAACTGTCTAGCCATATGCAGAAAACAGAAACTGGACCCCTTCCTTACACCTGACTTTGCATTTTTATACTTTTCTAAATTTTTCTACAATAAACTTGCTATAACTTTATAGTCATATATACACCATTAATAAAACGCAGAAAAATTTCACAATTATATGCATTTATGATACTCTGAAGTATCATAAGCAAAATTATAGTTATCACTAACCAATGGCTCCCAGTTATGTGCCAGGGATTGTGCAAATTTTATGTATGTTATTTTCCAAAGTCTATAAGGTAGGTATTATTAAATTGAAAAAACTATGTCTCGGGTTAAATATGTTTTCCAAGGACACAGTTATTAAATGGAGAAATTTCACTGAAACTCTGGTTTGTATGATTCCAAAGCACATTTGTTTAACCACTGTATTTTGTGAAAAATCAAACTAGCAAAGTGTAATTAGCATGTTCCTCTCAATAATTTACTCAGCAAAAATAAAGAGAATATAGAAAAATAAATTACATAGTTCCTATCTTCAAAGAACTTACAATGTATTATGGGAGAAAATATACAAATAAGTAATATACTATATATATGTGTGTGTGTATATATATACACAATATGCTATGTATAGTATACTAAATATACAATAAGTATATTATACATTATATGATATATGCTAAATGTACTTTGTTTTTGTGTGTGTGTACATATATATAAAATATATATAGAAAAGGAGAGCAATGTAGGGTCGGGCAAACATCAGTTGCAATCCTGGCTTTACCATTTAGTTGGGCAACCTCAACCAAGTTCCTTAACCTTTCTTCAAAAGGCTTCAGGATCATCTAAGAGGATGAGGGTGACAATAATAACACTTAATTCACATGGATGTAAAAGTATTAAACGAGATAACATGCATAAAATGATTAGTATCAGAAACAGAGTGGCTTAGGTAATTGTTGAGGACTTCTTAAAGGTGAATAGGATTTTTGTCTCCCTTTTGCCTTTGAATTGTTTATATTTGTTGTATATTGTTTCTATTCTTGCTGTTTTTAGCATGTGAGAAGTTCTGACAGAATAGTATGAATTGTTGTGTCTCCTTCCTGCCACTCAAAAAGACAATACCAATTAGATAAGATAGGGATTGGGACAATCAGTGTGACCTAATGCAACTGAGGCCCATTTAATCACTAAACATGTGAGTCAGATCAGCAGCAACATTTAAGAACATGTTAACAGCTGCAGAGTCAGGTGAAAATCTGAGTTGTGGTGAGTCTGGAAGTTTCCAAGGCTGGCCATGTGGAACTGTGAAACCTAGGGCAGCAGCAGATTGGGAGGTGTGTGCTGGGGCTGGGAGGATTGTTTCATCCAAATTGTTGGTGACAGCGTTGGCCACTGATCTCAGTTCCCTGTGTTCAGCCATACACATACACCTGGTAAGACAGAGTTGGACTTTACTGTTTTCTACAAGACTCTCATGGCAAGGACACTGCTCTGAACAGGTAAGGTTGACGAGAAGACACATACGAAAGGCAGAGGCTATGTGCCTGGTCCTATTTCGCTCCTATTGCTGTTTCACAGACAGTATTTTAGGTGTCGTGATTATAATGAACCTAAAATCATGGGAAATATAGAAAAATAGATTTTTATTATTTAGTGTCTAGAGGGAAAGAAAGCTGATAGTAGCCCATATGCCTTAAAAATTAGTTCTTCACCAATACTTTCTTATATTTTAGGGCAAGAAACTCATGTACCAAGAAAAAATGGGTAAATAATCCATGTAATCAAATATTTTCAGATAAATAAGGTTTATTTCTACATGAAATAAAATATACTTTTGAACTATACTTTTAATTTAATTTTAAATAAATTATACATATTTCTCTGTTTAAATTTTATCTAGAACCTAGTAAACATAAGTAACATGGTATATTTTATACAGAAAAAATGTGATAAATTATTTTTTAATTCTAAATTATCATTACAATATTATCAGTTTCCATCTCAGTTATACCACGCAATGAATAGTGATGCCCTCAAGGGTGAGGCACTGTTTCAAATTGTTTATTTCCATACTAAATGGCCTCCGATTGCTCCAGTATGTGACTGTTTGTATTTACTTTTTATAACTTTGTTTTATTCCCTCACTACTCAGAGATCAGATTTTACTAGCTCCTGCTTTCCTCCTATTTGTTTCTAGCAGTTATTAATCCATGCCTTGAAACTGTCTGCTTCTGATCTAAAATAAGGCCCTTGGCTTTTGAGAAGACAGAGATCAGAGAATGTGCCAGAATTTGAAAGGTTTACTGTAGTGCCTGGGATTTACAATATCCATTATTTCCATACTTTAAAAAAAAAATCTTATTTATGGATTCTCAGTTATTTTCCAAGTGGTTCTAAATGACTAACATGAGTAGTTAGTGATCTTTAAATAAATATGAAGACTCCGTGATGAGGAAAGAGCAGAAAGGACCATGATGTGGATATTAGGATCTGAAAAGCCCTTTCAGAGAAGCACTAAGGATGTATAAATACCAGTCTCTCCAGCTGTATTCCCAAGCTGATATATAAAGAAGAAAAAAAATGGCCGCCCAAATATTAGATTCCACTTCTAAAGATATGTAACTTAAAGTTCCTCCTCTGAGAGCTCTTCCTCTCATCCTATCATTTCACTGTTCTCCAAGCGCGTGAGCGAAAAGACAGCTCTTGTCAGGCCTTTGTAAATATGTTTCTCCCCGTATATTACATCAGCCTCCAGGATTTAGCCTGTTTTCAGGTTATGACATGTTCTTTGGTGGAATCCCTAGAGGTATGGGAAGTAGAAATTTTTTTAAAAATTAAACTTTGAACTGATTCTGAGCAGAAAGGCCCTTCTTGAAATTCTACAGTCACAAAGCAGTAAAATAGGCACGCTCCCTGTATTCCAGGGGTTAACATAGTCAATCAAACACTGCCCAATGATTGGAGTGCATAGTTTTGCCTTCAGATGTTAGTCTTTCATTTTAAGGAATTGTCAAAGTATGTATTACTTTCTGGGCAAGAGTAGACTGTATCTAAAACTCAAAAAGGGAATTTGCCTGCAAATATAAAATCTTTCATATTTGACAACTAAGATTGATTTAAAAGAACACAAGCTCCCCAAAGTGATTTTTATGTTTATTTAACTGTAGTTTGCAAACAGAAAAGGCACATGTTCTTCACTTATCCCTCAGAGACTTCCTTCACCTGTGCTTGCCTCTCAGGCCCCTTCCCATAATGCTGTGTGGCAGGGCTGAGTGAGGGCAACGTTGACAGAGGATGTGTTTCATACAGACAGATGACAGAGCATAGCACCGGCAAGAAGTCAAAGGCCAGAATTCAATGAAGATGTTCTGTGTCTACACACAGGGGCCTCAATTCTCCCTTCGGTTCATGAACTCATCATAGATTCCAAACTGGATCATAGCCAGTTTTTAATTGTACCCAAATGCAAATCCAATGGGAATGCTATGAAGAAGTCAAAAAGTGATAATGAACTCTCTGACCAGTGTAGTAAGGTGAGAAATATTAGATTAAATCTCTAATGACAAAGATTAGGGAATATGCAGGTAGTTCATATGCTAGAAACTTAAAAAGTTCCCAGGTTTTAGAAGTTAAAATTTCACTAATACTTGAGAGACTTCAGCCATGTCTGACTGAGAACCTATTGCTCATTGGAGCTAAACACGCTTTTTTTGTAGTTAAAAGCAGCCTAATCTTTCTCAAGAAAGAATTTCTTACGTTGGTCTCTTATTAGTTGGCTTAAAACATCCAAGCAATTTCCAATTAAAAAAAAATAAACTTAGCACTGAAGAAACAAACTACATCCCTCCCTTCATCACAGCTTGCTCTCCCTATCAGAACATTATTGCTGGTATTATTCTGGAATTCTATCTTAGATAATATCTGATTGATGTAGTTCCTTTTACTGAAATGCAGAGCACTGATTATAATATACAGATTTCCAAAACCACCTAGGTAATTATAGGCCTGCATAACAAACTCCGTTCCTTATCCTCTCCAAAGGAAGTTTTATTATCCCAGTATTATCTTGCACACAGAAAGAATTTCCTGAAGGTGACCTTTTTATAGGTGGTAACCATAGTAACAGATTTCCAGTCACTAACACTCTGACACCACTTGTGCACTGCAAATATTACAGGGATGCTGAGGATTGATGTTTAGGGTTACCCTCCAGAGACACAAGCTGCATAAATACTTATCAATTTGAGAGAAAGATGTTAAAAGAAATTTAAAGCCTTATATTCCCTGCTCCCTCGCTAATCAGACAGGAACCTTTTTCCTCCCCTCAAGATCTCAGTATCTCACTTAGAGACAATCAAGGTAAAAATAAAAGATGTGGATCTTTAAGAGGTACATGGAAAAAGAAAGTTTGTTCCTTACATTCCTCTTACGTAGGACATTCAGTGGATTGGGGTGAAAAACGAACACTCATTTGGGAGTCTATTCTTTGCTTTCAAGTACTTATGGAGTCCACACGAGCTATAATGGGAATTATATGCTCTCGTCAATGGAGAACTGGCTTGACTGTGTAAACCTAGGAAACTGTAGTTTCAGCACTTAATTCAGAAAGAGCAAACTTTCGAGGTAGTAGGAAAGTTTCAAGGTAGATCTGCTAACTAAAAGTCAGTGAAGAAAACATCAAAAAAGAGAACGAAAGTAGCTGGTCATTACAGGCCATATGAAAATTCAAGTACTCTTGATCCTTAAGTGGTGATTACACGTCTTTCATATATAAGTAAAAGACTGTTTCTCCCTAAAAACTGGGTTCACTTAGAAAGCTTGTTTCCCTATGTTGAAGAGACTCATTCGTATTTTTAATAAGTTCATCTTTGAGCTTGTTCCATACTATGTAAGAACACTAAAATGTCTCATGTCTTTCAAGACATTTATTGATGATGCTAAGTAAACTTAAAGTTTAATAAAGATCTCTGAAAACCCCAGTTGTTATTCAATTTTTTTGCTACTTCTATACTTCCTATCTGGGTCTTATTCGGTTTTTTCACTCTTTCAATTTGTCTGTATGTTTTCATTTCCATCCTTAAAATTTAGCACAATTCAAGTTTTGCCCATCCTATCATTTATCAAGCTACAACTTGCTTTTTAATCCTTGATCACTACTGTGTCATAGACACTGTCTCATTTCTTTCTCACTGTTCAGCTTGGCTGTTGTCCAGGCAATGTTTCTCAAAATTTGAGTCATCTACAGACCCAAACAAAGGGAAGAAAAAAGAAAAAGAAAAAAAAAAATCTATGCACTTTAGTTTGTGAGATGCTGGTTTAAGGACTGCAAGCCCCATTCGAGGACAATGTCTTGTACATTTTTAATTATCTCAGCAAAAAAATAGAGGTTTTATGTTTTGAAATGGCAAAATAACTGTGAGATTAATATCACAATGGAGTTCAAATTTTAAAATTCTCATAAAACATATCAACCTCCAAGAATATACCTACAGATATACCTGTCCTTGGACCTCAATGTGAGCAACATTAAACCAGGATAAATAGAAGTGTGGGGCCAAGATCAAGAGGAGGCCACAGTAACCTCAGGGTGTTGGGTAGAAAGGACAAACGGCCAATGAGAAAAGGATGGAGATAGCACAGAACTGGGAAGATCTACAATTGTAATCTCTGATGCCTGTCTCTAGACGTGCTTGTATTTTTATGTTACAACCCATCTTTCAACTTTGTTATTCTCATTATAATGTTTTCAGTGTTTATTCAGCACTTATTTCAGTGAGAACATGTATTTAATCTGGCATTAAGTTATTCAATTAATTTTTATTGAGGGCCAACTGTGTGCCTTGCTAGGAGTACAGGGTGCAACCATGAAGACGACAAAAATCGAAACCAACACAGGGTTTTCTTTTATGGATCCAGTGGGAGAGAAACATATCAGAAAGATAATAAAACAAAAAAAGTTTTCTTAAAGAGCATATTTAATTGGTATAGAGAAAAAAAAAAAAAACATTAAACGGGTAATGAGAATATGAGATGCAGGAAACTTAGCCTTGATTCCAAGTCAGGGAACGCTTTCTTGAAGACGTGCCATTTATGCATACACTTGAGTGGGTGCATAAGACAGTTTTAAGATTAGAAAAGAAGGGAAACTTCCCAAGACATAAAATGTTCTATTATAAAGACATATGCACAGGTATATTCATTGCAGCACTATTCATGATAGCCAAAACATGGAATCAGCCTAAATGCCCAACAATTGACTGGATAAAGAAAATGTGGCACATATACACCATGGAATACTAGGCAGCCATAAAAAAGGACGAGATCACATCCTTTGCAGGAACATGGATGAAGCTGGAGGCCATTGTCCTTAGTAAAGTAACAAACAAAAAAACCAAATACCACATGTTCTCACTTATAAGTGGAAGCTAAATGATAAGAACACATGGACGCACAGAGAGGAACACATTCTAGGGCCTATCAGAGGGTGGAGGAGGGAAAGGATCAGTACAAATCACTAGTGGGTACTAGGCTTAATGCCTGGGTGATGAAATAATCTGTATAACAAACCCCCATGACACAAGTTTACAAACTTGCACATGTACCCCTAAACTTAAAAGTTTTTTTTTTAAAAAAAGACATGCCAAGAAAGCCATTTGGATCAGAATGTGATGAGTAGAAACAGAAGCACAGCCAAATTTTGTAAGAAGACAGAGGCAAGAGGCAGGGTCCTGTGGGTCCCAATACAGAATTTTCATATTATCCTAACTGTAATGGAGAAGTGGATTAAGTCTTTTAACTGGTGAAGACCAGATCAAACTTGGGTGCCACGAAGGTCCCTTGGCTTCTGTGTAGGGTGTTGGCATTCAAGGACATCTACCAAGTGGCCCCAAATTTCCCTTTTATACTACCTCCCATGTACATAACATTTTTGTGGTTGACTACCACTGACTAAACATCCTCAAACCTCTTGCCTCTGTGCCTTTGCACATACTTATTCCTTGTCTATAATGCCTCTTTCTCATTTTCTCCTATTCATAGTCCAGTTATGATTTGACCTGTCTCCGGCATGCTTTTCTTCATGAATTACTTCCATTTGGGTTGACTTTCTCTCCTCTTTTGATTCTCTCTCCTCTTATTTTATGGCACTTTTATATTCTGCTGTGTTTTATCATTATTATGTACTTATACAGTTTTTTGAATAGGAAGCAATGGCATTTGTGCATCACCTAGAGCATCTTAAATGTGTATTTATACATAAACTCAAATTTACTCAATGTAATAGAACCTGCTTTTGTCTTTCATGGTGTTTGTTTTATCCTAATTCCTGGTTTTCTGAAGCCTTGTGCCTTCCCCCCCACACACACACAATAGTGCTGAAAGGAAAGAAGATTAAGATGGCGGATAGGAGGCAGTACTAGCTTGCAGCTCCCACTCGGATGAATAGAACAGCATGTGGAGACTCACATAGTAAACTTTGGCTCCAACAACTACCACAGGAACATACCAGGAAAGCTGAGAGAATCCACAGACCCTTTGAAGGAACTGGATCACCAGTACAGTTCCTTGAGATGCAAAAAAAAACTGTGAATTTGCTTGTTTTCTCATTGGGGAGGCTTGTGGTCTGGGGCAAGTTCAGTTCTGGGCACCAGCTGTCTGGAAATAGACTCAGTGCCGTCGTGGGGGCACAGTGGGAGTTCCTCTAGGACTGCGAGCTGTGTGGGAGTGAGTTGAAGCCTGTGACTGCCGGCATCCCCCCATTTTCCTGGCTACCTGTAGGACTCAGCAGAGGCAACCATAATCTCCCTCGGAATATAACTCTAATAGACTGGGAACCACACTCCCATCCTCCAGAGCAGCCACAGTAAGTCCAGCCCATGAAGAGGCTGAGATCAGACACCCCTGTCCCTGTTCCCATCTGATGGTCTTTCTCAACCCACCCTGGTAGCTGAAGACAAAGGTCATAATCTCTTGGGAGCTCTATGGCCGTGCCTGAGAAACCTGAATGCTTAATCAGGTATCCCTAGAGCAAGTCTGCATTCTCCTTATAGGGCCGCAGCGGATGCACTCTTGAAAGAACCACCTCCTGGCTGGAGGGCAGCCAACACAAAACCAGTGCACTAGACAAAAAAACAACCAAAGACCTTCACAGGGTCCACTTCACTCCCCTGCTACCTCCACCAGAGCAGGTGCTGGTATCCACAGCTGCAAGACCTGAAGACAGATCACAACACAGGACTCCTTGCAGACCCTCCCCAGTACCAGCCCAGAGCCCAGTAGTTCTGCTGGGTGGCTAGACCCAGAAGAGCATAAACAATCACTACAGTTCAGCTCTCAGGAAAT
The DNA here is from genome assembly GCF_003255815.1 of Theropithecus gelada. Classification (NCBI taxonomy): domain Eukaryota; kingdom Metazoa; phylum Chordata; class Mammalia; order Primates; family Cercopithecidae; genus Theropithecus; species Theropithecus gelada. Next base: position 26,888,262 of record NC_037671.1, read on the forward strand.
GCCATTCCTAGAGGAAGAGGGAGAACATCGCATCAAAGAAGGACGCTGTGGGACAAAAGAATCCAAACAGCAGCCCTTGAATCCCAGATCTTCCCTCTGACATAGTCTACCCAAATGAGAATGAGCCAGAAAAACAACTCTGGTAATATGACAAGACAAGGTTCTTTAACACCCCCAAAAGATCATACCAGCTCACCAGCAATGGATCAAAACCGAGACAAAAATCTCTGAATTGCCAGAAAAAGAATTCAGAAGGTCAATTATTAAGCTAATCAAGGAGTCACTAGAGAAGGGTAAAGTTCAAATTAAAGAATCAAAAACATGATACAGGATATGAAAGGAAAATGCTTCAGTAAAATAGAATAAAAAACAATCAACTTCCGGAAATCAAGGACACACTTAGAGAAATGCAAAATGCACTGGAAAGTCTCAGCAGCAGAATTACACAAGCAGAAGAAAGAACTTCAGAGCTCAAAGACAAGGTTTTCAAATTAACCCAATCTGTCAAAGACAAAGAAAAAAAAGAATTAAAAAAAAAACAAAAAACAAAGCCTCCAAGAAGTTTGGGACTGTGTTAAATGTCCAAACCTTAGAATGGTGTTCCCGAGGAAGAAGATAAATCTAAAAGTTCAGAAAACATATTTGAGGGTATAATCGAGGAAAACTTATCTGGACTTGCTAAAGATCTAGATCTCCAAACACAAGAAGCTCAAAGAACACCTGGGAATTTCATCACAGAAAGATCATTCCCTAGGCACATAGTCATCAGGTTATCCAAAGTCAAGATGAAGGAAAGAATCTTAAGAGTTGTGAGGCAAAAGGTAGAGGTAACCTATAAAGAAAAACCTATCAGATTAACAGTAGATTTCTCAGCACAAACCCAACAAGATAGAAGGGGTTGGGGACTTATTTTTAGCCTCCTTAAACAATTACCAGCCAAGAATTTTGTATACACTGAAACTAAGCTTCGTAAATGAAGTAAAGATAGTCCTTTCCAGACAAACAAACACTGAAAGAATTCACAACTACCAAGCCTGTACTACCAGCATGTCTAAAAGGAGCTCTAAATCTTGAAAGAAATCCTCAAAATACACCAAAATAGAACCACCTTAAAGCATAAATCTCACAGGACCTATAAACCAATAATACAATGGGGAAAAAAAGGTATTCAGGCAACAAATAGAACAATGAATAGAATATTACCTCACATCTCAATACTCACATTGAATGTAAATAGCCTAAAGACTCCACTTAAAAGATACATAGTAATGGCAGAATCGATAAAAACTCACCAACCAAGTTTCTGCTCTCTTCAGGAGACTCACGTAACACATAAGGACTCACATAAACTTAAGGTAAAGGGGTGGAAAAGATATTCCATGCAAATGGACACAGAAAGTGAGCAGGAGTAGCTATTCTTATATCAGAGAAAACTTTAAAGCAACAGCAGTTTAAAAAGACAAAGAGGGACATTATATAATGATAAAAGGACTAGTCCAATAGGAAAATATCACAGTTCTACGGATATATGCTCCTAACACTGGAGCTTTCAAATTTAAAAAGCAGTTACTACTGGACCTAAGCAATGACAGAGACTGCAACACAATAATAGTGGGGGATTTTAATACCCCACTGACAGCACTAAACACATCATCAAGAAAGAAAGTCAATAAAGAAACAATGGACCTAAGCTATACCCTACAACAAACAGAATTAATTATTTACAGAACATTCTACCCAACAATTATAGAATATACATTCTATTCATCAGGACATGGAACATTCTCCAAGATAGACCATAAGATAGGCCACAAAATGAGTCTCATTAAGTTTAAGAAAATTAAAATTATATCAAGTACTCTCTCAGACCACAGTAGAATAAAATTGGACATCAATTCCAAAAGAAACCCTCAAAAACATGCAAATACATGAAAATTAAATGGCCTGTTCCTGAATAATTGTTGGGTCAACAATGAAATCAAGATAGAAATTAAAAAATTATTTGAACTGAATAATAGTGACACAACTTATCAAAACCTCTAGGATACATGAAAAGCAGTGCTAACAGGAAAGTTAATATCATTAAATGCCTACATCAACAAGTCTGAAAGAGCACAAATAGACAATCTAAGGTCACACCTCACAGAAGTGGAGAAACAAGAGCAAGCCAAGCCCAAACCCAGCATAAGAAAACAAAGAATGACAATCAGAGCAGAACTAAATGAAATTAAAAACATACAAAAGATAAATGAATCAAAAAGCTAGTTCTTTGAAAAAAATAAATAAAATGTATAGACTATAATCAAGATTAACCAGGAAAAAAGAGAAGATCCAAATAGGCTCAAATAGAAATGAAATGGGAGCCATGACTACTGATACCACAGAAACACAAAATATTATTCAAGGATACTACAAACACCTTCACATGTAAAAACTAGAAAACCTAAAGGAGATGGATAAATTCCTGGAAATATATAACCCTTCTAGATTAAACCAGGAAGATATAGAATCTCTGAACAGACCAATAACAAGCAGTGAGATTGAAATGGTAATTCAAAAATTACCAACAACAAAAAAAGACCAGGACTAGATAGATTCACAGCTGAATTCTATCAGTCATTTAAAAAAGAATTGGTACCAATCCTACTGACACTATTTCACAAGATAAAGAGGAAATCCTCCCTAAATCATTCTATGAAGCTAGTATCACCCTACTACCAAAACTAGGGAATGACATAACAAGTGAAGAAAACTAGGCTGGGTGTGGTGGCTTCCGCCTGTAATCTCAGCACTTTGGGAGGCTGAGGTCGGTGGATCATGAGGTCAGGTATTCAAGACCAGCCTGGCCAACATAGTGAAACCCCGTCTCCACTGAAATACAAATAAAATCTGCTGGGCATGGTAGCAGGTGCCTGTAGTCCCAGCTACTTGGGAGGCTGAGGCAGGAGAATCACTTGAACCAGGGAGGTGGAGGTTGCAGTGAGGCGAGATCCTGCCACTGCACTCCAGCCTGGGTGACACAGTAAGACTCTGTCTCCAAAAAAAAGGAAGAAAAGAAAAGAAAAAAGAAAACTACAGACCAATACCCCTGATGAACATAGATGCAAAAGTCCTCAACAAAATACTAGAAAACTGAATCCAACAGCATATCAAGAAAGATAATCCACCATGATCAAGTGTGTTTCATACCAGGGATGCAGGCATGGTTTAACGTATGTAAGTCAATAATTGTCATAGACTGCATAAACAGAATTAAAAATAAAAATTACACCGTTATCTCAATAGACACAGAAAAAGCATTTGACAATATCCAGCATCCCTACATGATTAAAACCCTCAGCAAACTTGGCATAGAAGGGACATACCTTAACATAATAAAAGTCATCTATGACAAACCCACAGCCAACATTATACTGAATGGGAAAAAGTTGAAAGCATTGCCCCTAAAAACTGGAACAATACAAAGATGCCCACTCTCACTACTTCTATTCAACATACTGCTGGGAGTCCTAGCCAGAGCAATTATAGAAGCGAAAGAAATAAAGGGCATCCAAATTGGTAAAGAGGAAGTCAAACTCACCGTTTTGCTGATGATATGATTGTATACCTAGACAATCCTAAAGACTCATCCAAAAAACTCCTAGAACTAGTAAACGAACTCAGCAAAGTTTCTGAATACAAAATTAACGTACACAAATCAGTAGTTCTGCTATACACCAACAGCAACAAAGCTGAGAATCAAATCAAGAGCTCAGTCTCTTCCACAATAGATACCAAAAAAAAAAAAAAAATACTTAGGAATATACTTAACCAAGGATGTGAAGAACTGCTATGTGAAAAACTACAAAACACTACTGAAAGAAGTCATAGACAACACAAACCAATGGAAACACTCATGGATGGGTAGAATCAGTATTGTGAAAATGACCATACTGCCAAAAGCAATCTACAAATTCAATGTAATTCTCATCAACACACCACCATCATTTTTCACAGAACTAAAAAATCATCCTAAAATTCAAATGGGACCAAAAAAGAACGCACATAGTCAAAGCAAGACTAAGCAAAAAGAACAAATCTGGAGACAACACATTGCCTGACCTCAAACTATACTATAAGGCCACAGTCACCCAAACAGCATGGTTCTGGTATAAAAATAGGCAGATAGATCAGTGGAACAGAATAGAGAACCCAGAAATATTTACAGCCAACTGATCTTTGACAAAGCAAACAAAAACAAAGTGGGGAAAGAACACCCTATTCAACAAAAGGTGCTGGGATAATTGGCAAGCCAACTGTAGAACAAAACTGGATCCTCGTCTCTCATCTTACACAAAAATCAACTCAAAATTGATCGAAGACTTAAATATAAGACCTGAAACCATAAAGATTCCAGAAGATAACATCAGAAAAGTCCTTTTAGACATTGGCTTAGGCAAAGACTTCATGACCACGAATCCAAAAGCAAATGCAACAAAACCAAAGATAAACAGATGAAACTTAATTAAGCTAAAAAGCTCTCCCATAGCAAAAGAAATAATCAGCAGAGTTAATAGACGACCCACAGAGTCGGAGAAAACGCTCACAATCTATAAATCCAACAAAAGGCTGATATCCAGAAGCTACAAAGAACTCAAATCAGCAAGAAAGGACAAACAATCCCATCAAAAAGTAGGTTAAGGACATGAACAGACAATTCTCAAAAGAAGATATACAAATGACCTATGAGGATATGAAAAAATGCTCAACGTCACTAATTACCAGGGAATGCAAATCAAAACCATGATGCAATACCACCTCATGCCTACAAGAATTCCCATAATCAAAAAATAAAAAATAAAAAAATAGATGTTGGCATGGATGCGGTGAAAAGGGAACACTTTCAAACTGTAGGTGGGAATGTAAACTAGTACAACCACTATTAATAACAGTGTGGAGATTGCTTAAAAAAACTAAAAGTAGATCTACAATTTGATATAGCAATCTCACTCTTGGGTATCTACCCACAGGAAAATAAGTCATGACACAAAAAAGATACTTGCATAGGCATGTTTATAGCAGCACGATTTATAATTGCAAACATGAAACTAGCCCAAATCCCCATCAAACAATGAGGGAATAAAGAAAATGTGGTACATGCATACCATGGAATATGACTCAGCCATCAAAAAAAGAATGAAATAATGGCATTCACAGCAACCTGGATAGAATTGGAGACTATTATTCAAGTGAAGTGATGCAGGGATCAAAAACCAAACATCACAAGTTCTCACTTATATGTGGGAGCTAAGCTATGGGGATGCAAAGGCATAAGAATGACACATTGGACTTTGGGGACTCAGGGGAAAGGGTGCAGGGCGGCGAGGGATAAAAGACTACACACTGTAGTCTTTTAGCAGTCTTTGTAGCAGTGTAGACTGCTCGTGTGATGGATGCACCAAAATCTCAGAAATCACCAGTAATGAACATATTCACATAACCATACACCACCTGTTCCCCCAAAAACCTATTGAAACAAAAAATTCAAAAATTTGAAAATAAAAATAGTTATATACAAAAACAACAACAAAAAACAGTGCTATAAGCTCTAGACAGCCCAATAAGGCAAGAAAAGGAAATGAAAGGTATACCAATTGGAAAAAAAAAAGATAAAACTGACTTTATTTGCAGATAACAAAATTGCCTCCATAAAAGATACCAATGAATCACCAAAAAACTTCTAGAATTAGTAAGTTCAATATCACAGGAGATGAAATAAACATACAAATATCAATGAAATTTCAATATACTAGTATAAGCACATGGACACAAAAATTAAAAACATAATATCAATTACAATCATTTAAAAATTAAATACTTAGTTGTAACTAACAAAAATGTAGACTATATGCTAACAAAAACACTGCATTGATGAAAGCTATTATAGTCTAAATAAATGGAGAGGCTTACCACGTTCATGCATTGTAAGACTTAATATAAAAAAGATATTCTTTCTAAATCGATATACAAGTTTTAGGCAATTCACATATAAATGACAGAAATATTTTTGTAGAAATAGACAAAATTAAAAATTTATGTGGAAAAATAGAACAAGAATAGCTAAAACAACTGTGAAAAAGGATAAAGTGAGAAAAATCAGTGTATCCGATTTAAAGATTTCCTATATCATTATAGCAAATGAAAGATTATGTGACATTGGCAGAAAGATAGACACACAGACCAGGGGAACAGAATAGAAACCCATAAATAGAACCACAAAATATGTACAACTTAATTTTTGACAAATCCACGAATACAGTTCAAGGGAGAAAAGGTTGCCTTTTCAAAAAATGATGCTTTAGCAATTGGCTCTTCAGAGACACAAAAAATCAAATCTTTGCCTAAGCCTCACATCTCATACAAAAATTAACTCAAAATAGCCTACAAACAAATATAAAACTTTAAGATGAAAACACAGGATAAAATCTTTGGGATCTCGGAGAGCAAAGAGTTCTTAAACTCTTTTAAAAGCAGAAGCATGATCTCTCTAATAAACTAGACTTTATAAACGTGAAAAGCTTTTTCCCTAAAAAAGAACCAGTTAAGATAAAATGACAAGCTACAGGCTAGGAGAAAATATTTGCAAACCACATATTTGACAAAGGATTAGAATAGTCTAGAGTATATAAAGAATTCTCAAAACTCAACAATTTTTAAGAAATTGTTAGAATATGGGCAAAAGACATGAAGTTATATTTACTGAATATATACAGACGGAAAATACACTAAAAGATGTTCAGTATCACTGGCCATTAGGGGAATGCAAATTAAAATTACAATTTGATACCAATACACACTACTAGAGTGACTACAATGAAAAATAATGACAAAAACAAATGCTTGCCAGGCAATGGAGAAATACATAAATTGCTGGTAAGAATGTAAAATAGTACAGTCCCTCTGGAAAACAGTTTGGCAGTTTGTTTAAAAACTAGGCAAGTGATATCACACAACCAAGCAATTGCACTCTTAGGCATTTATCCCAGAGAAATGACAACTTATGTTCACATAAAAACCTAGACACAGATATTTATATCAGCTTTATTTCTAATAGCCCCAAACTGCAAACAACCCAGATGTCCTTCAATGGAGAATTAAACGATGGTACATCTATGCCATGGAATAATGTTTAGCAATAAAACAGAACAAATTACTGATACATGTAGTAATCTGGATTCATCTTTAGAAAATTATGCTGAGTGGGGGGAAAAGCCCATCCCAAAAGTTTAAATATTATATGATTCTTGAATCATATAAGATTTTTATAACATTTTTGAAGTGGAAAATGATGGAAATTGACAACAGATTAGTGTTTGCTAGTGGTTAAGAAAGGACTAGGTGTGGGAAACAGGTAGATGTGGCTATAAAAGGGAAACAGGGGCCGGGTGCGGTGGTTCACACCTGTAATCTCAGCACTTTGGAAGGCCAAGGCGGGCAGATCACCTGAGGCCAAGAGTTCGAGATGAGCCTGGCCAACATGGTGAAATCCTATCTCTACTAAAAATGCAAAAATTATCTGGGCATGGTTGCACGTACCTGTAATCCCAACTACTCAAGAGGCTGAGGCAGGAGAATCGCTTGAACCCGGGAGGTGGAGGTTGCAGTGAGCCGAGATCACGCCACTGCACTTCAGCCTGGGCAACAGAGTGAGACTCCGTCTCAAAACAAAACAAAACAAGCCTTTAAGGATGCTTTTTCTTTTTTCCTAATTTTGTGGAGGAAAACTTTTTTAAACACCTGAAAATCTAATACTTAAATTATTTAAGAGATAATCTTATTTTATGATTTATGCAAGGATAAAGGGCTTCTCAAAGCAACAAAACACTATGACACTATGGTATTAGGTAACTGTCCCAAAACACCTCTTTCATTTTGATCTTCATTATCTGTTGTTTTCTCACTTTTAACACCTCAGTGAAAAATATTTATCTGGACCCATTTGCCTGCTCATATGGAGATTTTAGGAAGAAAAATTTTTTTAAAAGTCTAAGTCAATTCAGTATGATATCTTCAATCCCCAAACACCATCTTCTTTAGAAAGCTTATTAGCTTATTATTTTTCATGAAAGCTGAAAGCACATTATGGAGCTATCTATTGTCAGCTAAGAATTTCCACCAGATTTTGACTTCGGAGGCCTAAGAGTTACCATAGTTACTAATTAACTCCTGTGTTCTGAATGCATTAGACTCCATAGCAGAGATACTGTTTACATTATGTACTTTTGTTTTAAATAAATTAAGAGAATATGCTAGATGCATTAAATCTTATTGCAAAATACCATCAACTCATCTTTCATTAAATTCTTTATTGAAGATTTTGAATCTAAGCCCCAGAATTAACATAGATTTAACTTCTACCTTTGACTAGCTTAGCCTAAAATATTGCCTGTCTTTTTTGTTTTTAAAATGTCAAATTGTCACAACCACAATTTATGCTTTTCTGAATCCAGAGTCACATTCCTAGATAATCAAATATCAATATAATTACTATTAATATTTAAATGTGTTATATTTTCTAAATTATTTTATTGAAACTATTTTAAAACCTATATGAAAACTATTATAATAGTATATTTTTCTAAAAGGCAACTTGTAGTTTCTTGTCGTATAGTGTTTAAGACAATATGAAACAATAAAGCTTGTATTTTTTCTAATCTTTTTCTAATATATTGAATTTTCATGTCAATTTATCTGAAATCATAAAATTCATTTGTTTTTTGAATTTTACCTGTGTAGAAATTTGAAATATTCATACTTATAGTATAAAAATAGTTATTCCAGTTTAACCTAAGAAAAAATCTTAGATAAACAAATAACTGTGGATGAGGAAATAATTTTATAATAATTTTTGCCCACATCTTATCCAGATTTGGTTAATAAATTGTCCAAATAATCATGTATTTTTATCATATGGCTGTAATGTAAATCAGAAAAAAAAAATGAATTCATATTTTAGATTCCTGATATGTATCTTGTAAAATAAATTTTACCACCGTCTCTAGTCATATAAATTTCACATGCTTAGATTAAGACAAACAACAACAAGAGACATTTACTAGACAGAAACAACTGTGGACCTCTTCACCTAGATGTCTCATAGTGACTTAGAGACACCTCACATCCACACAATCACCACTCATTATCTTTCCCATTACACCTGTTCCTCTTGTGGTGTTCCCTTATCAATCTATTGGACTTAGCTTACCCGTTCCAGCCAGAAACTAAAACATCTTCTATCTAACCACTTCTCTCACACAGAGACACACACATACAGATATACACATGCACACACACCAGAGATACACGTGCACACACAGACACACACAGAAATACACACGAAGACAAAACACAGATACAAACACATAGAGCTACAGAGCCTGGCACACGTACGCAACACAGATACACAGAACTACAAACACACATATACACAGATATACATATATGGAGCTACAGACACAGACATACATAGACACACACAGAGATACATGGAGCTACAGAGATACAGACACACAGATACAGATACACACATACACATACATACACACATGCAGAGCTACAGGCACTCACATACCACACAGAGCTATATACACGAACATACACAGCTTCACACATGCACAGACACAAAGATACACACAAAGCTGCACACACACACACACAGATACACATGCACACACCTGTCACAAATGCCTTAAAGCTTTTTACGTCACTTCTCTCCATTTCCTGCTCTCATTGTCATAGCTCAGGCTTTCTTCTCTCTCTCATTCAAGTGAGATGACTTCCTAACTGTTCTCCTTACCTTCAGATTTGTTCTTCATAAACTTATTCTTCGTATTACTGTTTGATCTTTTCTTTTCTTTTTTTTTTTTTATTTTGAGACAGAGTCTCGCTGTGTCTCCCAGGCTGGAGTGCAGTGGCCGGATCTCAGCTCACTGCAAGCTCTGCCTCCCGGGTTTATGCCATTCTCCTGCCTCAGCCTCCCGAGTAGCTGGGACTACAGGCGCCCGCCACCTCGCCCGGCTAGTTTTTTGTATTTTTTAGTAGAGACGGGGTTTCACCGTGTTAGCCAGGATGGTCTCGATCTCCTGACCTTGTGATCTGCCCGTCTCGGCCTCCCAAAGTGCTGGGATTACAGGCTTGAGCCACCGCGCCCGGCCTGTTTGATCTTTTCTAAGCCAAGAAAAAAATACATCCCATATTACTTCTCTGCTTAACATCCTTCCATGAGGCCATTATCCTAAGCAAACTAACCCAGGAACAGAAAACCAAACACCACATGCTCTTACTTATAAATGGGAACTAAACACTGAGTGCTCACGGACACAAAGAATGGAACAAGAGACCCTGGGGCCTACTTGAGGGTAGAGGGTGGGAGGAGGGTGAGGATCAAAAAACCACACACTGGGTGCTATGATTACCTGGGTGATGAAATAATCTGTATACCAAATCCCCATGACATGCAATTTACCTATGTAACAAACGTGCACATGCACCCTTGAACCTAAAATAATTATTTTTTTCAAAACCCCTCTGTTCATTAGCACATTCATGACTGCAATGCTTACCCAGGCCTGTCCTGCTCTACATGTACAGCTGCTGGGCATACAATGAACCAGACACTAGTGGGCCTTCCTTGTCCTCAGACATGTTAAGTGTGTTCCTACAGAGCCTCCCTCCATGCCTGTTCTCCCTTTGCTGCAGCCCTTACACGCAAGTCCACTGCTCTAGGCCCCCAGCAACCAGCCTGCATGCCAAGTAAGAGTCAGGTGATTGATAAGATTTTGATGATGACTCCAAGAAGAAAAACACACAGTCAAATGGAGATGACAGAGACGAAAACAGGTAAGTGGTAGCACATGCTTCAAAAAGAGACATAAATTAAGTGATGTAGGCATTTAAAAGAAAAAGTAGGTAAATAACCCAAAGGAGCTTCTTTCCAAAGCCATGGGTAATTCTAATGCCTAGAGGTCTTCGGAAAGCCTCAGAAGAATCTCTGATCTGTAAGACTGAAAACCTTGTAATAAAACAAATGGCCCTTTATTCTCTAATGTCTCTACGCCATCCCTTTCCACTGTCCTCCAATTCAACCCAGAATCCATGCAATCTGATTCATATGCCCCAAAGCCAAAGCTTTCTCCTGATCTCACTTTGCACACACCAGCTGGTTTCCCAGCCTCTGTTCCTCACCCTTTATGTAGCCAGAGATTCTCTTTTTCCCATTAAGACTCAGTTTGAATGTCAGCTCTCTGTTGAAGACTTCCCTGGTCACTACCTGTATGTACCCAAACCACATGCCACATGAAAAAACACTAGGCCACTTCTTCTGTACTCTGTTTTACATATAAAATTAGCTTTTCAAATACATAGTGGGATTCAAAGCTAGTGAAGTTATGAGGAGACAGGGACTCTCACACACTGCTTGTGGGAGTATACATTGGTATGATCTCACTGGAAGACAATTTGACAATGTCTCCTACAAAATCAACATGCTTGTTGGTTTTGCTCCTTTCTCTTGAATTCTTAAAAGCGTGATCAGTGAGATCACACACATACACACACACACACACACACATGGATGTTATTTCAGCACCACTAATATTAAAAATTGGAAATAACCCAAATAACTATACAAAAATATTTAAATAAATTACAATAAAATCGGGGGACCAGAAGCCAGAGAATGCTTAATTGCATGGAGGAAATATCATTAACATATTAAATAAAACAGAATATAAAACTGAATTTTTAAAATACTAAAATATGCATATTAAAAAGTGAAATAAAATATATCAAAATACTATAATGGTTATCTCTGAATAACAAGGTTGTGGATAAATTGTATTTTTTCTCTTGCTATATTGTCCAATGACTATTAGATTTAATAATAAAAGATGGCATAGTATATTTTAAAATAAATGTATTGAATCAGTAGATTGCTTGGCTGAACAAATTTATTCATTCATCTATCCATTTATGTATTGTTGAAAAAGATCATTCAAGTGGTTTTGTGCAGACGTAACCTTAGCTGCACCTTGTTTCTTCCCCAAATCACTGAAATGAACAGTGCCAGAGACTTCAATTCAGGCTTTCAGCCAGAGAAAGATCATCTCCAGATAGAATGCTTTCAGAAATTAGACACACAGTAATACAGAAATGTGAGCTCTCATAAATGAATGCACATTGCATAGACTTTGAAAGCTTGCCCTACCATAGAAGTGGCATTGTTACTGCTAATGACCTTCAAAAAACAAGATATTCACTATATCCAGGTCATGCTGACATTTTACTTATTACTGGAAAATCATTTTCAAAGAGCCACTGGAAAGTCATAGAAAAACTTTAATAACATCTATGTAGAACCAATTCTCCTTAGCTCTTATTAATCTTTTTTCTATTTTATCTTGTTTATTATTCTTAGGGACATTGTGAGATTGAGGTTGGTATGTTTACAGCACAGAAGAGGATGCTACAAAGTCCCTTGAGAGCAAATCTTGTGTAAAAAATTTTTCCATTTGATATCTGGAGCTCTTAAGCTGTAAAATAAGTATAATATCCTATTCCCTTACCCTATTGATAGGAGAATCATAAAGATTACTGAATTATAAAAATGAATGAGATATAGGGAAGATTTGTCACATAATTCCTTGTAAGAATTTTACAGATAACCATGTTATAATCATTATGCTAGAAAAAGAAGAAAAGGTAGCGTTGTCAGCCTCATATAGAGCATGACTTCTGTGGAGTTTCCAGAAGCTATTAATCTGAGAACATATTTTTTAAAGTTCTGAACTTTTAGTCACTTGGATGCAAAGAGGTTTCAAGAACTATCACTGCTTTGAATGGAACTGTAGTTTCTTTTTCCTTGAGGCCATCAGCAACTGCCTATAGCCATACCCTGGATACAGAGATCCTGAAGAAAAGCTGCCAAAGATGTACACAGAAGAATTTGTCGCTAAAAAGCAGCAGAGCCGTCAACTGCTTTCAGTGACAGCTCCATTATCACACTGATGGATTGTAAAAAGGAGACAAAAGGAGCAAGAAAGAAAAATCTCTCATTCCTTTACTGGCTGAGCAACTTCTAAACAGAATTCTTTAGTAAGCTTACGAAGAGGCAAAATAATAACTTTCTAAGTCTTGGTGTCACTTATAAAGAAACTGAAATCTCTACATTTTTCAGCATTTTCTCATTTAATGACACTTGAATTTTTTTTTTATTGCTGTAGACCTTATTTTCTTTTGTTAGTTGTCATTTTTGTAGGTGAAGCACTGATCTGCAGCAACTGAGGAAAAAAAAATTCACACAATTCTTGTCTGTCTGTGGCCAACAAGTCTCATAAATCTTCACACCAATTTCCAGACTAAAAGAGTCTGTTTCCCAAAGATTCATTTTCCTGTAATGAAGCCTCAAGTCAGCTTCTGTGAAGGAACATAGACCAGAGGACGAAGAGCATGACTTATTTCTTCCTAGTTGTGTGGTGCCTCTGAAGATGCCTGCCCAAAGCTTTGGTAAAGCTGAAATGCACACTATCCCTAGGGTCCCTGACCTTGAGGAATGGGTCGAAAGAGTCAAGAGAGAAACATAATAGTCATAACTGAAGACTACAACATTTGCTTGCTGTGTGACTTATAGTTGTTCACTCACCTTCTCTGTTCATATCTCATGTATAAAATAAAAGAGATGGTCTTGCTTAATGTTTTCCAAACTCAATAGGAGAGAGTGTCAAAGAGCAAATTTCAATTCCTGAATCCCACTGAGTTCTTTCAGAATAGTAAATCTCCACGTACTGGAAAAAGGATTATGAAAAGCAGGATGGCAGCCCTGCAGTCCGCTGGTTCCAAAGGAAGAAACATGCGGTTTTCTTTCTTTGAGAACGTTCTGAGAACTGACACTTTAACCAGAGATAAGCAAAGGTGAAGTCAAAGGATTTTAATTTTATTAATCACAAATGAGACATCAGCAGAGCTGCAGGTTGGAGAGAAGCAAAAGAGAGCAAACGCTGGCCTTGTCACTTCAAAATTCCAAAGTTCTTTATGTGGGAAAAGAGAATCTTACTGGACTTTGAGCTTTAAGAGGTTTTTTAATTGAAGAAAATATTTGTCTACGGGCAAAAAAGCTTGCTTCCTTTACTATCCACTCCCCCCCAACACACACACCACACACCCCACCTTAAACAGGCACTTTCCCATACATATGGTACATCTCATATTTCATTCTAGGGATACCCACTGGGTGACAGTTAAAAATGTGTTCAGGGGGCCAGGAGTGGCAGCTCACACCTGTAATCTCAACACTTTAGGAAGTCGAGGTGGGACAGTCACTTAGTTCAGGAGCTCGAGAGCCAGTCTGGACAACATGGTGAGAACCTGCCTCTAAATATAAATACAGATATATATATGTGTGTGTGTGTGTGTGTGTGTGTGTGTGTGTCTGGACATATAAATATATATAAATATATGTGTGTGTGTGTGTGTGTGTATATATATATATATGTGTGTGTGTGTGTGTCCAGGATCACAGTCTTGTGTAGATCAGAGATGACAATCTCTAAAACTTGTCTAATTTTTCCTATTACAGCATCCATGGCAGACACTACTAAACAGTCAGAGAAAGCATGATCAGCCATCTACTGTCAATGGTCCAAATTGGTACCAAGTTGAAACCCATTTTCAATCCCTGTTATAAAGAAAAGAGCCCTGGCTTTTAGGTCAGAGGACCTGATTTCTAATGCTGACTGTATAATGCTTTGGCCAGTCTATCAATTCCCCAGGCCTCTTTGGCATTTCTGGTAAAAAAGACATTTTAACTAGGTACCCTCCAAGGCTACAATCAGCTTAGTGATTTGTAATTCTAATATACACAGATGGTTTTTTAATTGCCCTACTAGAAAATCCATTTCCACTACTAATATGTTTGTTAACATTAATGTATGATATTAGACAACTACAGTTTCAGGTTTTTGGCCCACATAACACCACTATCACCACAAAAAGAACCTTTCAGACAAGCCAATATATTAAAATTCATTATCCATTTATGAACCATCCCATTTGCATGAGTTAATCAGATTCTTTCTAATTGAAGAACAAATCTACACTTCTTTTGTACATTCTCTTTATTTTTTACTAATTACCTATGTAATTCGATCAATTATTTTAGCTACAGCATCAGAAATTACTATGTATTTATAGAAATCCTAGTCATCGGAAGATTTCTTTCAGAAGATTCTGGAATCTTTACGTTCTAATGACTATCCCCATCTTCCATAATTTTGTACTTATTCCCACTTCTCTGAAAGTATTAGTAACTGGCAGAAAAAGAAATAGTAGAGCCCATCTCCAATAGCACACATGATTAGATTTTGGTATTTCAGTGGTACAGTATTTCATTATTAGTACTGCTCTTTATCTCCATGGATAAACTAAAAACAAATCCTACTTTTTTTATTACATAAGAGAAAACAATAAAATATAGCACACTGAAGAAAGAACAATTTTAGATTTAAAGGAGTGTAGGTTTCAGGAAAAAATATAAGAAAAACACCTGTGATTACCAATTCAACCCTAAAAAGAGTAATGAATTAATCTAGAAGATTAAATCATGGACATGGTTACTCAGTCTCACCTTCAGTAGGAAATCAGTCTAGAAATAAGGAAATCATATTCCTTGTCATATGATATTGGACAAGTTGTTTCACCACTGAAGCCTACTGCATGCATTTCAAAATGATGAGGATATTGTCACCTAATCTATAAAGGTCTGTAAGAGAGTATGAAGATATGTAACCTCACATTTATTATTATATAATCATATACTTGCACATTAAGTTTATCTCTTTCTCAGTCTGGGTAAAGTAGATGATTTTACAGCTTAGATATTTATTATCTGAAACACCCCGCCCCTTTATGTTATGTGAAATAATTGATTTGTTCTATTATGTGTAAATAGTGAAAAATTATAATTGTATCAGTTTCTTATGGCTGCCGTAGCAGACTTTATGGTTACAACAAATAATCTATTCCCTCACAGTTCTGGAGTGCAAAAGTCTGAAATTAAGGTTTCAGTAGGGTTCTCTTTCTTGGAGGTTCAGAAACAGAATCTGTCTCATACTTCTCTCCTAGCGCCTGTTTCGGCAATCTTTGGTATTCCTTGGCTTACAGCAGCATTCTCCAATTCCTACTTCTGTTATTACATGGCATTGTTTCTGTGTGTCTGTGGATCTTTTATTATATTTTTATGTCTACAGTAACAATTTTTTTTTTTTTTTTTGAGACAGTCTCACTCTGTCGGCCAGGCTGGAGTAGCAGTGGCATGATCTCGGCTCACTGCAACCTCTGTCTCCCAGGCTCAAGCAATTCTCCTGCCTCAGCCTCCTGAGTAGCTGGGATTATAGGCGTGTGCCACCATGCCCATCTAATTTTTGTATTTTTAGTACAGACAAGGCTTTCACCATATTGGCTAGGCTGGTCTCAAACTCCTGACCTCAGATAATCCACCCGCCTCGGCCACCCAAAGTGCTGGGATTACAGGCCTGAGCCACCCTGTCTGGCCAACAAAAATCTTATATTCAGATTAGAGAGCTAACCTGAGTTGATACAGCTAATAATTGGGGAGGCCTGGACTCAAAACCTATATTACTGCAAAATTTGTATTTTTAACCCCCAGTAGAAACAGCTTTGTACTTATCTAATCATTGACAATTTCCAGCGTAGCCAAAGGAAAGAGAATAGAGTATACTGAAAATAGAAGGAAATGGCAATTTAACCATTTTAACTTTAACTTGTCTAGCAATTCTTTTGCAATAATGTGGATTCAATTAAAATATACTCAAATTGCTTCCATTCTGAAATATTAAAACCAGAAAATGGGATATGGGTTACTATGGATATGAGGAGTAAAACTTACATTTGCAAGCAAACATCATGGAAGCTACTAGTCCAAGAACAGACTTTAAGCTCCATGAGTACGAGAGACTATGTCCAGGTAGTTTACCACCATAGCTTCAGGTTCTGACACTGTATCACAGGTCTTCCACATACCAGGTAAATAGCTAACATTCCAAGAGATCTCACTGGGGGCCAGATACTGTAATAAATGCTTTTTTAACATTATTTCATCTCTATGTGAATGCTGTGAGGTCTATTATCTCCATTTATGCAATAGGAAACAGACTTAGAAAAAGGAAAGTCACATCCAAGGTAGTAAAGTTTGTGAATGGTTCTACAGGAATATCAAACCATAGCTTAATAAATTACTAATCTTCACATTTTGGATAACATAAAAGACAATGCATTTTCACTAGCTGCGCAGACAAACCCCTAGCATCTATGTAATCAACTTCTTCCAGAATAGTTGGAAATCTTGATTGTAACAGTAATCATTGACAGCTTCATAGTATCATCATTGAGAGTGACGATGAGTGGAAAGCTAATGGTTTTGGACGTAGACTTTTCTCTTCAGATCCATCAGCCCAGCAGGCAACCCATGAAGGCCAGATACTATTCACATAAGCATTTTGAATTCTTAAGAGAATTATCAACCTAAAAAATATAACCAAAATTGTAGATTGTGCTTTATTCGAAAGGACACTTTTGAGAGTTATCAAGCAAACAATTAAATCTTTCAGCTTTACCATGTGCAAGTGTATGACTTTCTGAGCAAACTGATTCCTCATATTTGGGAAGCATGCCTTGAGAAGGTTGTTTAAAAACAGAAATACAGGAACAATTGATCACATCAGTAATCCTGATGATTATACAGCAGATGGTAGCCTCTTAACACAGACAGACCAAATAGCATGCCACATGTCCCCCAGATCATCTTAAATGGAGCAGAACTAGCTACCACAAAGAGAAGCTGTGATGTTCCGCAAGTATGATCAGAGCAGCATTCATTTCCCACACTTCACATCCAGTCCCTCACCCACACTTCAGCTAAAAAAGCCACACCATCTATGCTATGTTTAATGATGAACAAATCCTCTCTATTCCATAGAGCCACTGATTATATACATCCCCTCAATGTACCACTGTATTTGTAGCTAGGAATTACATAATCATAATAAAAGTATTAAGTGCTTACTATGCACTTACCGCATTCCGTGCACACAGTACTTATGTACTGTGCTAAGAGTTTTACATGTATTATCCCATTTAGCCTTCAAAACAATACAGTGATGTTAATACAATTACAATCCCATTTTACAGAAAAGCAAAGTGAAAATTTCATTGGTTAAATTACTTGCACAAAATCAAACTCATGCCTCTCTTACACCCTTTCATTTGCTCTTAAGCACTACACTCTGCTATATTTGTCAGACTCTGCTATATTATCTATTACTGAGAAGTAATAGATAATTCTCAGTAATAGATAATTCTGGAGTCAGAGGAGTGGCACAGGGCAAACTCTGCAACCTTGACATCAAACAACTCTTGGATCAGACAGAGCTAGTGACGGGAAACAGTATCCAGCCCAGATGAAGAGACGTAAGTGAAAAGATTGCTTACAGAGGTGTTGGCAGTGTTAACGCATGACAGAAAGAAGGGTGAGGCTTCCCAAGATTACCAACAGAGGAAACCAAGGGAAAAACAGTATTATTGGGCCAATGAAAACAGAAACCACAGAAGAGTTGTAGCTGTATAATGTCAAGGCACTAGAGCCAGGAGAGAATAGGGACAAAAATCTCTTTCCCTCTCTCTCTCCCGCCACCCTCTTCTGTCTCTCCTCCCTTTTCCAATATTTGCCAGCACTTCTCATTGGCAGACCCAACTGAAAGGCATTCAGGCTAGGCACAGTGGCTTACGCCTGTAATCCCAGCACTTTGGGAGGCCAAGAAGGGTGGATCACTTGAGTTCAGGAGTTTGAGACCAGCCTGGCCAACATGGTGAAACCATGTCTCTTCTAAAACTAAAAAAAAAAAAAAAAAAATTAGCTGGGCGTGGTAGCAGCCACCTGTTATCCCAACTACTCAGGAGGCCGAGGCACAAGAATCACTTGAACCTGAGAGGTGGAGGTTGCAGTGAGCCGAGGTCAGGCCACTACACTCTAGCCTAGGCAATAGAGCGAGATTCAGTCTCAAAAAAAAAAAAGAGAGAGAAAGAAAGAAAGGCATTCAGCAAAGGAGCCAAGAGGAGATAGTCTTCAAGCCACAGTGTCAGAGAGACCATGCTCCTACCTCTATGCTGAGATTTGATATCAATGTTGGGTATCTAAACTAACGTTAATAGATATTCAAAACACTTATTGCTTTATAGTTTGTGGCCTTCATACTTTAACCTACTGCTCTACAGTTTCTTTCTCCTTAGATATACTCTTATAATTAACCAGATGTCACAGATTAGCCTTGTTTTATAAAGACCAAAAACCTCTTTGCAGTGGGACAAAACAAAAAACACCTTGAAAATGATACCCTATAGTCATCAAGCTGTGTTCTTCCTGATACCACTTTTCATGAATTGCCTATTTCCAATGTGGATAGGATAAGCTCATTCATTTTTCCAGTTTCAGAAAACCCAGTAATCTAGGTCTACAAAAATGATATATGGGATATAGTGATATAATCAGAGACAAAAGATGGAGACAATGTGGAAAGAAAGATGTATAAGGACGTATGGGTTGGTGAAGGCTGACAGGCAGAAATTAGTTATGAGCAGGTTCAAGAAAATGATACTTATCAATTATGACATGATCAAGAATGGGTCCCTGGATACTGCTACAGACAGAGATAAGCCATAAGACAGTGACAAAGGAATGATTTAAGAATCGTTCTACCAAGATTCAAGTCAGTTAATATTTAAATAATGTTCTTGTTTTCAGGCGACTTAAAACTAGTTCAAATCAGTACTTACTCTTTTGCTTAGCATTTCTAACTTTTCAAACTAACGGAAGCAATAAAGCAGTCCCTGGGACAGGTAGTCAATTAAGTAGTGTGTTTGTAGAATATTCTCAACAGTGATAGATTAAGAAAAAAATAATGTCACTATTTCATTCTCTTTTAATCCTGAAAATGACCCTAAGTAAGTTTTCATTGGTAAGCTGAGAAACACTGCACATGAAGCAACAAAATTGGGTAAATAAACAAAGGAAAGTAAATTGCTATTTGTAATGTTACTTATTTCATTAGTCTAACACCTTTAGGGGAACACTAAGAGCCATGTGTTGAAATTACACATGCCAATTTGGCCATTTTCTATGATCCATTAGCTTTTCTTCAATAGAAAATTAATTATGTTGCCATTCCATAATTCTCTCCTGAAACATTTATGCAGGTGTCAAGAATGCATTTGACACAATTTAGGGCCCCATAATGCCTTTAACTAAAACATTTAGAACAGGGTGCATAAATGGGGAATTGCTACGGATTGAAATGCATATAAATAAATGAAAGTGGCAACTTTCGAGAAACAAAACATTAAACATACTTGGGGGAACTTATAGTATGGCTTTTCCAAGAATGTATTTTTGTTGCTTTTCTTTATTTCTGTATTTAGATTTGCCTTTTTGATATTGAGATCTTTTCTGATAGGTCTTTGAAAGAAAACTGAAGACTACAGTGCCAATGCTTTTTCCTGAGGTCCTATAGAAAATCTGCAGCAATGTCATTGATTGCTCCCACGTCACATATTCATGCTTATGTTTTATGAACTGTCTCGGAGTAAAGCACATCAACTCTTAATTTTTAAAATTATCATTCACAATCTCATATCTTTCCTTTTGTACTTGTATTCTGATATAAAGCCTGTACATTCAAGTCAAGACTGCTAAAGGAAAAAAAAAAAAAAAACTTAGAAATTTGCTCTCTGCTATAAAAATTAAGTTTGAAATGTAGCATGACTTTCCAACTGCAATTGTTCTGCCATGTATGAGGATTGCCAGAAAAATGCCCCCGAATTTTATTGTCACACTCCCCTCAGATCTTTGTATTGACAAGCCATAAAATCTAGTCCAAATCTTCTTTAAAAATGTGAATTTTTTCAACCCAGTATTACTTTAAAAGGCCTTACCTAAAAATTGTGATGTCAGGTATGGAGAGTGTTTTATGTTTTATGAAGCAATGTGATAGGTACTGCCTCATCACATCCTGACAGCAATCTGATGAGACAGAAAAGGCAGGTAGTATGATCCCATTTTGCAGTGCAGGGAGCTGAAGTTTAAAGAAGCTAATGACTTGTTCATTTAGTCAATCAGATTGTGATGGAAAGGATACCAGACATCAACATGAAACATCTAATTTTGGTTTCTTGACTTCCTGGGAGTATGGAGCTGAACTTAGAGGAGTAGAGGACTCCAATCACCTTGGCCTTCTTGGATCATGGAGAAACTCAATAGTCTAGCTCTAGCTATCTCTAGAGCCCTATATAATGATCACCTCTATCTCCTTAGGTAAAGTATAGTAAGGAACTCTTTTGGGACTGTACATCCCAGGAACTCAGCCAGCCATGAAGTCTGCGACTGGTTAATTCCTTTGCTTTTTAAATCTACTTGTGGACTCTAAGGTAGAATTCTAAGTTTTCTAAGTTTTGTCTCTGGTTGGGCCATGGACTTGCTATCTTATCCTGGAAAATGAACTTGACTCCCCTTAACTAGCTGCATGCAAATTGGGTGTAATGAGAAAGATCTCTCAGGAATGGCACACAAATTCTTTTATAATTTCTACATTCCATCCATGCAGAGGAAAATGCTATGTAAAATACAAATTAGGACTAGTTTAGATGCCAGAAAAATCTTAAGCAAGCGGGGATATTGAGGTGGAGATATTGATCGATAACGACTTCTTCAAAAAATACGGCATCAAGTATTTATAACATTGGAAAATACATTTCAAAGACTGACACTAGTGTGTAGTCTTTCCACTGGGAATGTAAATGCATAACAATGAAAACAATTCAGAGTTGTGTTTTGTTAAAAAACGAAACAGAACTTCAAAACACTCCAGAAAAAAAAAAATCAGGCAAGATTTCAAAGACTATTTCAACTGACCAAATAAATGCTTCCTGCTTGCCTTGGCTGATCATTTCGTTTAGTCATTACCATCTCTTCCTATTATCTTCTCCACTCCAACAAATTATTTGTTCAATGCAACAATCTCTACTACATATCAGGTAAAAGTATTTGGTTTCCGTGTGTTTTGTCTCATTCTAGGTGGGCACAGTTATTAAAAAAGGCAATCTAATGTGTGAAGAATAGAGTTCATTTACCAATAGGTTCTGAAGGTTTTACAGACCCCCTCTACCAGCAATAGAGTGTGGATGATTTTTCTGCAGACCACAGGGAATGATTTATGAATGATGCCTGCAGAAAAGACCAGTGCTGTCCTCCCAATTAATCAAATTCCAAAGCACCTTAACAAAAGATGCCCTTCTGGTCATTGGAAGCTCATTAGCTGAACCCCTACTTTTCAAATAGCCTTAAAAGAAACCATATAATGAAAATAATCTATCAGCTAGGAAGTGGTGAGTGTTATCTCTTAGTGATACAGCAAACCCAGTGGTATGTTTAAATAAAGTCCACTCCAAATTTGCATAATTTGTGAAGGAATTTTAATATATGTTTGTAAAATAAGAAACGGCCTTCCCCCAAAAGGTACTAAAACTAAATAGCTGGTTTCTAGTGACTCCTCACCTTGTTACCAGTTCTGAGAAGTATTTTTTTTCTTTCTCTTTGTTTTAAAAATGAATTTCACTGAGTTGAAACAATGTAGATAGTCTTTTTGGTATACTGTGTTTATCATAATAAAACCCAATCCATACCATTGTTTGGTAAGCTGGGAGCTATCATTCATCAACGAAGACGGAAAAGGAAATGCTACTGAGAAATATTCAGCAGAGCTACCCACACAGCAAACATGAACTATACCTCCACTTCCCATCTGGTTTAACACTGAATATTTTACTGCATACATACTTTCTTCTTTTGATCTCAAATACAATAAATGGATGAATCATCATGATCTCAAATAACCCAAAGAACACCAGTGGAGAACACAGGGTCTCTTAGTGAGGATTACTAAAGTGCGTCCAAAATCAAAAGAGAGATCTCCAAAATTCCGGATATGGAAGGGAAGAGGTATGGTACAAGTAACTTATGTAAGAAGCAGCTCATAGAGGGTTGGCTGTGAAGTGGCAATGAAGGGCTGAACAGCAAAGTGAGCATCCTTGAAGACCACAATGATGGACTTCACGAACATTGCAATGATCATGTCCCCTGGGTTACTTTTAGCAATGATGTCAGATAAGCTCAAACCTTCACCCTCCTTCCACAGTGAGTACCTCTGTGAGTAGAGCAACTAAAAGTACCTTTGGAAATCTATAGGAATGAATTGAACCTCAAACTGTTCCTAGGCAATAATCATATCTTTTATGCTATGTTCCATTATAACTAAACAATTCCCCACTGGCATCATATTGAGCTAATACATTCCCTTACCCATAGGCCACTAAAGCCTTATATTAACCATCCAGTAATGAGATGGCTTTGCCCTCCTACTGTCACAATTATTTTTAATATGTCAGATAAGATGAACCCATTATGATAATGTCTTATCTCAGACTTCCCCCAAAGAATTCATAGTGTTTCCAAATATATTACCTCAAAGCCTCCCCACATTCCTTTAGGAAAGATGGGTAGAGTTGCTGCCATTCCCAATTCACATCAAAGTAAATGGGGGTCTTGGCTGATCGGGGCTGATCCAACTATTTTGACAGCATTACCTGAGTCAGTTCAATAGACACAGCATTTGAATTAAGTCGTATCATCCAAATCAGATCTATACGACTGCTGTGGGTAAGTCAAGAGTTCTCAGTCCTGGTGAAGAGACATATGACAGTGTCATCATCAGTTGTAAAGGATGCTGCAAGATATTTGTTACTCATGAGAATTAAAAGGTAAGAAAGTATAAATGACTTTCTCTTTTCATTAATTGTAGCAGGCTCAACTTTATCTCTTAAATGATCTTGTCACACACCTGGTATCTCCCCTACAAGGAAAAGGTTGGTATTAAAGCTGATCTAAAGGGAATTTACAGAGTATATATATTGAATTATCAACAGCAACTTTCATATGGGTGAAGACTAGATAAAAAGTAAAAAAAAAATCTTCAATTCAAACTTGTTAGGCTGGATTTGTCATTTACAGTACTAAAACAGCCCGTTGTTTATGTAAAAAATCCCAAACTTTATCATGATTCCTATTGGCTTTGCCACAAGCCAAGATAAAATCCCAGTGATAGCTAGTGATTTACCCAAGGTCATAGAATGACCACAGAGTGCACTCCGAGTGAAGGAAAATTTCTTCACAGAGGTGTGTTCTACACCTAAGTAGTAGAATAGTATGCTGCTTCTCAGCTCGGGGCCTGGAGCTAAACTGCTTGGACTTCAATCTAATTATTACTTATTAATTGTATAACTTAAGCATGCTACTTTGCATTTCTGTACCTCAGTTTCCATATCTGTAAATTGGGCTAATAAAATAATCTTTGGTTTTATGGAGGTTAATCAAGTGAACATTTGTAAAGTGATATGCAATATCTAAGCTGATAGTACACACTCAATAAAGTCAAATAAACTTACTATTATTTCTGAACCTAGTCATTAGAACCACCAAGAACCTTTTAAGACTGTCTTCCTGTCCCACTCATATTTACAAAGTCAGTACATCAGGCATATCCCAAGAAACTTAATTTGTAAAAACTCTCCAATGAGTTCACGGGTCAACCGAATTTTAGCTCTAACCCTAGTAATTATCTTAGAGTTACAAACTTCTCAGAAACAATTTATAGAAGGAAACAAAAATGTTTGCTTTCATATTGCTTCACCAATTTGCATTTATTTAAATATACTCACACATCTAGCAAATCTAATTTATGTTAATCATTCACCACTATTGTTTATTATAATTATTTCCATTTAGCAATAAGAAATTACTTTAAATGAGCATACAATATGTCTTACTGAAGCTTAAACACAGTTGATACGGGTGGGGCAGGGGGGAGAACAAAATGCCAGAAGAGAAGCCTACCGTATTAATACCCCCAACAGGAACACCAAATTTTAACAACTATCTGCACACAGAAAAGCACCATTACAAGAACCAAAAATTAAGTAAGCAATTTACAGAAGTGTTTTAACTTCATATCCTTGAAAGGAGCATTGAGGGAGGTCAGAGAGAGAGCCTTGAATCACTGGCACCACCCCTCCCCCACTGCCCCAGCAGCAGCCGCACAGCACAGGGAGTCTGTGCACTTTGGGGAAGGAAAGCACAGTGACTGGGGGACTTTACATTGAACTCACTGCTGCCTCATCATAGCAGACAGTAAAGTTGTGCTGGGCTCAGCCAGTGCCCATGCATGGAGGGAGCACTAGGACCAGGCCTACCCACAGGGAAATCGCCATGCCATCATCAATACTCAAGTTTCTCAGCAAGCCTCGCCAGTGAAGGCTGAAGTGCTTTGGGGCCCGAAATAAACTTGAAAAGCAGTTTGGGCCACAAAGACTGCAATTCCTAGATACCTCCTAGTATCTGGCTGGGCTCAGAGCCAGAGGACTAGGGTAGCACGTGACCTAGGGAGACACCAGCTGAGGTGGCTAAAGGAGTGCTTGTGCCACTCTTTCCCCAACCCCAGGCAGTACTGTTCACAGCAACAAAAGGGTCTTCTTCCTTCTGCTTAAGGGGAAGACAGCAAAAAGTAGAGGACTTTGTCTTGCATGTTGGATACCAGCTCAGCCATAGTAGGATAGGACATCAGGCAGAATTTTGAGGCCCCCTTTCCAAGCCCTAGCTCCTGGATGACATTTCTAGATACAACCTGATCCAAAAGGGAATCTACAGCCTTGGAGAGAACCTAGTCCTAGCAGGATTCATAGCCTACTGACTAAAGAGCCCTTGGGCCCTGAATACCCGGCACTGATACCCAGGAAATATGCTGGGGGCCTTGGGTTCTGAGATGTGCTGACTACAGGTGTAACCCAGCACACATTGCCAACTGTGGTGGCTGTAGTAAAAGACTCTTTCTGTTTGAAAACAGTAGTCAGAAAAGTACAGGGGATTTTGTCTTGCACTTTAGAAAACAGTTCGGCCACAGTGGGGTAGAGCAACAAGTAGGATTTTGCAGTTACCAAGTCCAGGCCTAGGCTCTTGGTCAGCATATCTGGAACTGCCCTGGGTCAGAGAGGAGCCTACTGCCCTGAAGCGTAAGTCCCAGACCTGGCAGAATTCACCACAGACTGACTGAAGAGCCCTTGGGATTTAAGTGAACATTGGCAGTGGCCTTCCAGAATCCCCCTGTGGGACAGTGTTGGGGGTGCCCATGGGGAGGGCTCCTCTGCCTGTGGAAAGGGAAGGAAAGAGTGGGACGGCTTTCATATTGTAGTTTGAGTTCCAGTTTAGCCACAGTAGACTAGAACATCAGGCAAATTTCTAAGCATTTGTATTTTAATCCCTGACTCCCAGACAACATTCACTGGACCCACTTGGGACCTGGGGAAACTTGCTGCCCTTAAGGAAAGGATAGAAAACTGGCTGACTTCATCACTTGCTGATTATAGAGCTCTAGGGCCTTGAGTAAAAATAAGTGGTAGTCAGGTAGTGGTTACAGTGCATCTTAGGCAAGACCCAGTGTCATGCTGGCTTCAGATCTGACCCAGCACAGTTCCAATGCTGGTGGCCCACAGGGGTGTTTGCATCAACCCCAGTTCCAGTTGACACAACAGAGAGAGACTGTTTGGCAGAAATTAAGGAAAAAGAACAAGAGTCTTCACATAGCAATCCAGAGAATTCTTCTGGATTTTATCCAAGACCACCAAGACTATACCTCTCCAAGCCTACAAAAACTACAGTGTTACTGGGTTTGGGGCCCAAGTCCCCAGGTATTTTGAGTCCAAATACCTGGAAAGCCTCCCAAAGAAGGTCAGGTACAAGCAAACAGACTGAGAAGATTACAATAAATATCTAAATCTTCAATGCCCAGACATCAATGAACATCTACAAGCATCAACATCATCCAGGAAAACATGGCCTCACCAAAGGAACTAAATAAGGTATCAGAGACCAATCCTGGAGAAATAGAAATGTGAGCTTTCAGACAGAGAATTCAAAATAGTTGCTTTGAGGAAACTCAAGAAAATTCAAGATAGCACAAAGAAGGAACTCAGAATTCTATCAGATAAATTTAACAAAAAGTTTAAAATAATTAAAAAGAATCACACAAATTCTAAAATGCAATTGACATACTGAAGAACGCATCAGAGTCCCTTAATAGCAGAATTGACCAAGCAGAAGAAAAAATTAGTGAGCCTGATACAGGCTATGGGAAAATACAGTCAGAGGAGATAGAAGAAAAAAGAATAAAAAACAACAAAGCACACCTACAAGATCTAGTAAATAGCCTCAAAGGGGCAAATATAAGAGTTAGGGGACTTAAAGGGAAGTTAGAGGAAGAGAGAGGGGTAGAAAGTTTTTTTAAAAGTGATAATATTGAGAACTTCCCAAACCTCAACATTCAAGTGCAAGAAGGTTATAGAACACCAAGCAGATTTAATCCAAAGAAAACTATTTCAAAGCTTCTAATAATCAAACTCCCAACGTCAAGGATAAAGAAAGGATTCTAAAAGCAGCAATAGAAAAGAAACAAGTGACATATAATGGAGCTCCAATATGTCTGGCAGCAGACTTTTCAGTGGAAACTTTACAGGGCAGGAAAGAGTGGCATGAGATATTTAAAGTGCTAAAGGGAAAAAAACCTTTTACCCTAGAATAGTGTATCCAAAGAAACTATCCTTAAAGCATGAAGGGGAAATAAAGACTTTTCCAGACAAATAAAAGCTGAGAGATTTCATTAATACCATATCTATCCTATAAGAAATGCTTAAGAGAGTTCTTCAATTTGAAAGATAAAGATGTTAATGAGTCAGAAGAAATCATCTAAAAATACAAAACTCACTGGTACTAGTAAGCACATAGAAAAAGCACAGAATATTATAACACTGTAATTGTGGTTTGTAAACTACTGTTAAGTAGAAGGAGTAAACGATAACCCAATCAAAAATAATAACTACAAAATTCTAAAACGTAGCCAGTACAATGAGACATGAAGAGAAACAACAAAAAGTTAAAAAGTGGGAGGATGCCGTTAAAATGCAGAGTTTTTATTACTTCTCTTTTTACATGTTTGTTTATGCAGGGTTAAGTTGTTGTTAGTTGAAAATAATGGGTTATAAGATAGTATTTGTAAGCCTCAGGTAACCTTAAATCAAAAAACATACATCAGATACAAAAAAATAAAAAGCAAGAAATTGGCCGGGCGCGGTGGCTCAAACCTGTAATCCCAGCACTTTGGGAGGCCGAGACGGGTGGATCACGAGGTCAGGAGATCGAGACCATCCTGGCTAACACGGTGAAACCCCGTCTCTACTAAGAAATACAAAAAACTAGCCGGGCGAGGTGGCGGCGCCTGTAGTCCCAGCTACTCGGGAGGCTGAGGCAGGAGAATGGCGTGAACCCGGGAGGCGGAGCTTGCAGTGAGCTGAGATCGGGCCACTGCACTCCAGCCTGGGCGACAGAGCGAGACTCCGTCTCAAAAAAAAAGCAAGAAATTAAATCATACCACCAAAGAAAATCTTTTTTTTCTAAAAGGAAGATAGGAAGGAAGGAAAGAAGAGAAGACCACAAAACAACCAAAAAACGAGTAACAAAATGGCAGGAGATTGATTACTTATCAATAATAGCATTGAAAGTAAATGGACTAAACTCTCCAATCAAAAGACACAGTGGCTGAATGGATGAAAAAACAAGATACCATGATCTGTTTCCTACAAGAAACACACATTACCTATAGAAATACACATAGAATGAAAACAAAGGGAGAAAAAAAGATATTTCATGCCAATGAAAAGAAAAAGAACAGGAGTAGCTATACTTGTATCAGACAAAATGGATTTCAAGACAAAAACTGTAAGAACAGACAAAGAAAGTCATTATATAATAGAAAAAGGGCCAATCCAGTAACAGGTATGTTTGTAAATATATATGCACCCAACACTGGAGCATCCAGATATATAAAGCAAATAATATTAGAACTAAAGAGAGAGATAGACCTCAATACAATAACAGCTGGAGACTTCAACACCCCACCTTCAGTGTTGGACAGATCTCCTATACATAAACTCAAATAAACATGAGACTTAGTCTGAACTATAGAACAAATGGATCTCAAAGATATTTATAGAACATTTCATCCAAAGGTTGTGGAATACACATTCTACTCCTCAGCACATGGATCATTCTCAAGGACAGACCATGTGTTAGGTCACAAGTCTTAAAACATTTTTTTTTAAAAGAAAGATAATATCAAGCATCTTCTACCACATGGAATAAAACTAGAAATCAACAATGAATATTATAAACTATTACAAACACATAGAAATTAAACAATATGCTCCTGAATCAAATAAATAAATAACAAAATTTTAAAAGTTCATGAAATAAATAAAGGAAATACAGCATGCCAAAGCTTTTGAAATACAATAAAAACAATACTAAGGGGAAAATTATAGCTGTAAGTGAATACATCAAAAATGAAAAACTTCAAATAAATAACCTAATGATGTATCGTAAAGATATACAAAAGAGCAAACCAAATCCAAATTAGAATAAAGATCAGAACAAAAATTTGCAATAAAAAAATCCAAAGATCAACAAAACAAAAAGTTTTTGAAAAGATAAAATTGACAAACCTTTAGCCAACCTAATAAAGAAAATAAAAGAAGACTTAAAATCAGAGATGAAAAAGGAGACATAACAAAAGATACTGCAGCCATTCAAAGGATCATTGGTGGCTATTCAAGCAATCATATGCCAATAAATCAGAAAATCTAGAGGAAATAAATTTCTAGACACATACAACCTACTGAGATCGAACCATGAAGAAATACAAAACTTGGGCAGACCTACAGCAAGTAACAAAGCTGTAATAAAATAACTTCCAGTAATGAAAAACCTAGGACCCATTAAGTTCACTCCTGAATTCTACCAAACCTTTAAAGAACTAATACCAATCCTACTCAAACTATTCTGAAAAATAGAGGATGAGG
The DNA here is from genome assembly GCF_003255815.1 of Theropithecus gelada. Taxonomy (NCBI): domain Eukaryota; kingdom Metazoa; phylum Chordata; class Mammalia; order Primates; family Cercopithecidae; genus Theropithecus; species Theropithecus gelada. Next base: position 26,918,379 of record NC_037671.1, read on the forward strand.
GAATACTTCCAAGCTCATTATATGAGGCCGGTATCATCCTGATACCAAAACCAGACAAAGACACACCAAAAAAACAAAATTATGGGCCAATATCCCTAATGAATATTTGTGCAAAAATTGTCAACAAAATACTAATGAACTGAATTCAACAATAGATTAAAAAGATCATTCATCATGACCAATTGAGATTTATCCCTGAGCAAGGATGGTTCAACATGCACAAATCAATTAAGTGATACATCATTATCAACAGAATAAAGGACAAAAACCATATGATCATTTCAATTGATGTTGAAAAAGCATTTGATAAAATTCAACATCCCTTCATAATAAAAACCCTAAAAAATCTGGGTACAGAAGATACATACCTCAATATAATAAGATTGATATATATTTATCATAATATCATATCAAATATATATATATCAAACAGACCTACAGCTAATTTGATTAAAAAAATTTATATATATATATAAATTTTATATTAAAATTTATATATATATATATTTATTTATATATATATAAAACAGACCCACAGCTAGTATCACACTGGGGAAAAACCTTTCCTCTAAGATCTGGAACACAGGATGCCCACTTTCACCACTGTTATCCAGTATAGTACTAGAACTCCTAGATAGAATAATCAGACAAGAGAAAAAAATAAAGGACATTCAAATTAGAAAGGAAGAAGTTAAATTATCCTTGTCTGTAGATGATATAATCTTATATTTGGAAAAACCTAAAAACTCCACCAAAAAAAACTATTAGAACTGATAAATTCAGTACATTTGCAGGATATAAAATCAACATACAAAAATTTGTAGCATTTTTATATGCCAACAGTGAGGAATCTAAAAAAGAAGTCAAAGTATTAATCCCATTTAAGTAAGCACAAATAAAATTAAATACCTGGGAAATAACTGAAAAGAAAGACCTCTGCAATGAAAACGGTAAAACACTGATGAAAGAAATTGAAGAGGACATGAAAAAATTGGAACGATATTCCATGCTCATAGATTAGAAGAATCAATATTGTCAAAATGTTTGTATTACCCAAAGTGATCTATAGATTCAATGCAATCCCTATCAAAATACCAGTGACATTCTTCACAGAAATAGAAAAAGTACTTTTAAAATTTATGTAGAAGCACACAGGGAAAAACATAGCCAAATATATCCTGAGCAAAAAGAACAAAACTGCAGGAATCACCTGACCTGACTTCGAATTATAGTATAGACCTTGGCCAGGCACAGTGGTTCACACCTGCAATCCTAGCACTTTGAGAGGCTGAGGTAGGTGGATCACCTGAGGTCAGGAGTTCAAGACCAGCCTGGCCAACATTGTGAAATCCCATCTCTACTAAAAATACAAAAAATTAGCTGGGCATGATGGCGGGCACCTGTAATCCCAGCTACTCGGAAGGCTAAGGAAGGATAATCACTTGAACTCGGGAGGTGGATGGAGGTTGCAGTGAGACGAGATTGTGCCATTGTATTCCAGCCTGAGAAACAAGAGCAAGACTCCGTCTCAAACAAACAAACAAACAAAACCTATAATAAACAAAACAGCATGGTACTGGCATAAAAACAGACACATAGATCAATGGAACAGAGAACCCAGAAACAAATCCATACTCCTACAGTGAATTCATTTTTGACAAAGCTGCCAAGAACATACACTAGAGAAAAGACAGTCTCTTCAATAAATGGTGCTGGGAAAACTAAATAATGCAGAAGAATGAAACTTGATCCCTCTCTCTCAATACCTACAAAAATCAAATCAAAATGGATTAAAGACTTAAATCTAAGAACTCAAGTTATGAAACAACTGCAATAAAACATTGGAAAAACTCTCCAGGACATTGATCTGGGCCAATATTTCCTGAGTAATACCCCACAAGCACAGGCAACCAAAGCAAAAATGATCAAATGAGATCACATCAATTTAAAAAGCTTCTGCACAGCAAAGAAAACAATTCGCAAAGTGAAGAGACAACCCACAGAATAGGAGAAAATATTTTCAAACTACTCATCTGACAAGGGATTAACTTGTAATAACTTGAATATATAAGGAGCTCAAACAAGTCTACAGAAATTCCAATGCAGTTTAAAAGTGGGCAAAATATCTGAACAGACATTTCTCAAAAGATGACATACAAATGGCAAACAGGCATATGAAAGTTATTAAACATCATTGATCAGAGAAATACAAATCGAAATTACAATGAGATATCATCCCACCCCAGTTAAAATGGCTTTTATCCAAAAGCTAGGCAATAACAAATGCTAGAGAAGATACGGAGAAAAGGGAACCCTGGTACACTGTTGGTGGGAATGCAAATTAGTACAACTACTATGGAGAACAGTTTGGAGGCTCTTCAGATAACTAAAATTAGAGCAACCATAAGCTCCAGCAATCTCACTGCTGGGTATACACCCAAAAGAAGGGAAATCAGTATATCAAAGAAATGTCTTCACTTCCATGTTTGTTGCTGCACTATTCACAATAGCCAAGATTTAGAAGCAAACTAAATATCCATCAACAGATGAATGGACAAAGAAAATGTGGTGCTTATACCCAATAGAGTACTATTCTGCCATAAAAAAAGATTGGTATCTTGTCATCTGCAGCAACATGGATGGAACTAGATATCATTAGTTAAGAAATATAAGCCAGGCAGAGAAAGACAAACATCATATGTTCTCACTTATTTGTGAAATGTAAAAATCAAAATAAATTGAACTCATGGATATAAGGAGTAGAAGGATGGTTACCAGATGCTGGGAAGGGTAGTGGGGGTTTATAGGTAAGTGGAGATGGTTAATGGGTCTAAAAAAATTAGTTCAAAGCTATGAATAATATCTAATATTTCATAGCACAACAAGGTAACTATAGTCAAAACAATTTAATTGTATATTTTAAAATAACTAAAAGAATATAATTGGATTGTTTGTAACACAAAGGATAAATGCTTGAGGGGATAACTCATTTTCCACAATGTGATTATCATGCATTACATGCCTGTGTCAAAATATCTCCTGTATCCCATAAATATACCTACTATGTACCAACCACAATTAAATATAAAATTTTTAGAAACACAGTTGATATGAATAAAGCTAAATATAAATCTCACCTATAAGACATGGGTTCACTAATTTTCACTATGGCTATGCTAATAAGACTGTGTTCTTCTAAATGGTAAGTGCTAGCTCATTTAACTATCTGGAGTTTCTATTTTTTAAAAATCAGAAATTTCACTAATTTTATCAGCGATATATTCAAAATGTATAAAGAAAAGCATTGAAGCAGGGAAGCAATCTTATTGGAAATAGTGCTTTACAGAACCAAATCAAGTAACAGGAACTGGGCAACACTGTTCTCTCATAGAACTTCCTGTTACCCACAATCCCCAGCTGCAGTAGCATCACAAATTGTTCCTTCAAAAAGTAATAATGCCGAGACAAAAATTATTTCATTTGGGCCTACAACCTACTGGGGACTTTCAGGGGTTTAGATGCTGTAGCCTGCAGCACACAAGATAAGAAAAATACCTCAATAAAGATGCACTCAAAAGACTGTTTCCCCTTTCACTGGGAGAAAGGATTATATGAAGTAGAATCTAAAATTATCTTAGAAAAATTTTTTAATACGTACAGGCAGATGCATATAGACAGATGACCTCATTTTTTTCAGATAAATACCATAATTAGAGACTTTTATTAAGATAACTACCCCTTTTCACACATTCTGATGGAAAGAGAATAGATTTGGTATGTGACAGATCTCCCCTCCATCCCCAGGTCCTTCATTGACTTCCCAAGTGACCCCTGCAAGGTGATTAATCTCTCCTCACCTGAGTTTTTTTTTCCCCCCCAATTCTTATGTGTAATATGCAGAACAGTAAGTTTTTACAAGGACTAAATTTGATTATGTGAAATCGGCTAATTTACTACTTAATACAGAGTAGGCATTCAGTGAATATAAGGTTTTTTAAAATTTATTTTCTCCATTAATATTAACCAATCTTGACTGTCAACTGTTACTGCATGCATATAGCCTGTTCTTGCATTTCAAATGAGTAAAATAGCATCTTTTCTCCAATACACATATTTTGCAATCAATACTTAACTAAAAATTTTGAATTACAAGGTTTTTTTGCTTGTTGTTTGTTTTCTACATAAACGTGAAATGATCTGAGGGGGCTGATAATTTCTACTAAGCCCAGAGCTCACCCAAAACTTCAAAATTTATTTGTAATCAGTAAGGTTATATCTGTTTGACAGTATACAGACAGAGAAGTAAGAAGAAAGGACACAAGGGAAAGGGAGGAGATAAAAGGTGAGGAAAGGAGGAAGAAGAGAAGTAGACAGGGGCTCATAAAAGGAAAAGAGCAAGAAATGAGAAATGACTTGTTACGTAGAAAAAATGTGTACATGATCTTTTAGTCAAAAATGGCAAGATTATTCAATATTGCATTAAAAACAATTATTTCTAATATATTAGCCACCAAACTCAAACTAAAAAGGTACTTTGTTCATTTAACAAATGTTAGGCAGTGCATTAGGGTCTACCTGTCCATCTTGAAAACACCAAGTAACACTTAGAAATAAAGCAGCCACAGAACATAAAATTGCAAATATCTCACTATGGTTATTTAGCATACAGAAATTTAAAATCATAATCTTATGGTGGACAGAAAATTAGAAAATCAGTTAACATAGAACCTGGATGCAAATGTGATACCAAATAACTATGTGAATTTAGGCAAGTCATTTAACAGCTAATTCATCATTGGAAAATGGGAGGATAATATTCCTACCTAGAGAGCATTACATTTATAGGAAAAAAAATGAATAAATATATTATTGTTGTTTTGACAATCAAATATATGCAGTATCAACATTCACTGTAAATTTCTATAAAAATATCACATATATTATACACATAACTGTCCATAAAACATATATAATTATATATTATACAGTTAGATATAATTATAGTTATATACAACATAAAAAATAGACATTATATATAACAAAATATACATAACTGATATATATCATAGTTCTATGGGTATATAGAGAACATTAATTATATTTAATTGTATATGTATACACATACACAAACACATACATGTGTATTTCTTTACAGTGTTACAAGTGAAGATTCAATAAATTGTGAGACATTTATGTTCTCAGATACAAAGATTTAATATTTCAGTAATGCCACATTTGAATGTTAAAATATAAGATTATATTGAAACCCCCTTTGCAAAAATTATGACAGTTAGAGAAGTCTAGTATGGCTGACTCCATCTTGCCTCTAGCCTCACAGGTGGACTGTCCTCACTCATTCGTGGGTATAGCTTAAAATTAAGTATGGGAGGAATTTAGTTTATAGTTTAACTTTGAAGCAAGGATGGTAATAGTCCCTTCTCTAAAACTGACCCCTTCTTTATTTGGGGACTGAGGTTGCCTTTGTAAGACTAATGAAAGACCACAGGTTAGGACTTTGGGAGGGGCCTGAATTCTGCTAAGATGTAGGCATAGTTAAATAATAAATGATAACCAGCCATTGTTCCCTATCTTACTTTTCTGTAATTTCTTACTGCTCGGGAGTCATGTAGCCAGAGGTCACAAAATTTATAACTTCTCCAATTGCTCCATGGATAATATTATTTCAAAACCTAAGATCAGTCTTTGAGATGTTCTTCAGACTTTTGCATTTGGGCAGACCAACTGATAGCACCTGGATCCGTGTCTCATACCAAGCAACTGACAATCATTTCTGTGACTGCCACCCCTCAAAAAACTGACTTAGCACATGAAGACAGTTTAGACACACCTATGATTTCATCCCCAACCAATGGGAGCACTCATTCCCCAACCCTCTGCCTACCATTTATCCTTAATATCCTAGCCTCTGAGCTCTTGGGGAGGTGGATTTGAGAAAAATGTCCCATTTTTCTACTTGGTTGCCTTGTGATAATTAAATTCTATCTCTGCAGCAACACCAATGTCTCAGTGAATTGACTTTATCTGTGTAGAAGGCAGGAAGAACCAGTTGGGTTGTAACAATATTTCAAAGGAAATTTTAGCATAAGTCCCATAGTCCATACAGAAAAACAAACAGGTGAAAGAAAGTAACTACTATTTTTTAAAGAAAAAAATAAACATTATCAAACTAGAAATATGACATTTTACTAAAAAATGCAAAAAAAAACAACACAGGTTAATAGTGGCTACTTAAATCTGGCCCTCACCATCCATGCTCCTTAATACTCTACATATCAGCTAGAGGAAAAAGGATCCCAGAACTTCAGCATGACCAGAAAACAGAGAACAGCACAAACACCAAGATATCTGTGAGCAGAAAAACAAGCAGAAATTTTCAGAATAGCTCTGGAACCCTTTACAAGTCTTCAGAGAGCCAGCAGGACCTTGGGCAAACTGGGAAGGGAAATGAGAGTAATGAAAGGCTCAAGATGAACCTGAAAGCAACCTCAGAAGGAGGAAACCCATCCTAAGTGAGAAAATACTGTAAAGGAGTCCATCCTAGTGGATTAAAACACTGACTTTCAAGGAAAGGCCTTAAAGATGTGCAGGACTCCATCCAGGGGCAGGCTTAAAAGGGATCAAGAAGGAGAAACACCTTTAGGAATCTGAGTGGTGATAGGGGAAAAGTATTAAGCCAGAGGAGAAGAAAGAAGAAGAAAAAAAAAAAGCCATAAAATAAGACAAAACAATCCTCTCGATAGTGGCTACCTAAATCTGGCCCTCACCATCCATGCTCCTCTTCCTCCTCAAAAGAACAGTGCACTGAAAACAATTTTGCTGAACTGAAAGGACGATCTTGAACTAGGAATCTCAAGCACCACCCCAAACTACCAAGCCCATTCATAAGCTTCGTAGATGTACACAGACATCTTACATTGTGCAGCACTGCTAAAGGGGAAACAAAACATCAGAATCAAAACATTATGTCTAATAAAAATCCCCTGCTTCCCCAGAAATAACCAACCATGAAAAGAAATCTGAAGCACAACACTCCAATTTAATTATGTTTCCCCAAACAAGCATTCTGGGATAAAAAGATAATGTTGAATCAGAAATAAAAAACTAAGAACAAGAATAGAAAACCAACTGGAAAAAATAAAATGAGACCCAGTTGAACTCAGGAAAGAAACAGGGATGGTGTCATCACACAGAAAAATAATAAATATGTGAGGTAATGCATATGTGAAATAGCTACATTTAGCCATTCCACAATGTATACATACGTCAAAACACGTTGTTCACCATGAATATGTATAAGTTTTACTTGTCAATTAAATAAAATGGGGGTTGAGGAGGTGGCATTTTTAATCAAATAGAAATGCATGGCTATGCAATAAATGGCACTGAAATGAATGGCTACACATTTGAAATTAAATTCAGTTGTATCTCTGCCTAACTCCTTATACTGAATACATGTCAGGTAGATTACTTAGAATATAAAAAAAAATTATGAAAGTTGGAAGAAATCACTGTAAGCAAATATAGAGAATTTTATACATTTTATATATAGATTAAATCTTCCTAACTACAAATCCAAAAAAATTTGATTTATCTACATAAAAATTAAAATGTTCACATGAAAAGCCATTAACAGACTTAAAAGATAAACCAAACTAGGGAGGCATGTGCAAAACATGTGTCAACATTCTTTCATATATATTGTATACACCTATGTATATGTAGACACACTTTCATTAAGTACAAAATAAACAAAAACAATAACTTGAAAAAGGAGACAATAAAAAATGAAGAAATAAATATCTCTCCACTAGTAACCAAATAAGGGCAAATTAACATAAAATACGATAAACTTTTATAAGATTTTTGGATCTGGGCACACAAGATATAAAGCAAGTCTTTCAATGTGGGTCTCTGATTAGGATTAAGCTATGGTTTACAGGTAAACCATTTTTACTTGTAAAATCAAACTTAAATATATATGAATAGAGATTACAATAGACATATGGCCTTGTTTGAAGAAATATGTACTCCCTCTGCAACTAGTAATAGCATAACTTGGCATAAGCATATGATTAATTTGACAATATTTATCACGTACTTTAGTTGCTTGGAAATGGAAATAGCTAACAATATACCTAGCAGAGAAAATTACCTGTTTAAGTAATACCCAACCAAGGAATGGCATTTTAACAAAACGTGTTTTTCTGTTTTATATTTTTATTTAAACATGAATATTTAAATGAAATAATTGATGCCATATCTTTTTATTGTAGATGAAGTCAGAGGCTCAGAAAGAGGTTCAATAGGCCAGGCGCAGTGGCTCATGTCTATAATCCCAGCATTTGGGGAGGCTGAGGCGGGCAGATCACCTGAGGTCGGGAGTTTGAGACAAGCCTGATTAACATGGAGAAACCCCATCTCTACTAAATATACAGAAATTAGCTGGGCGTGGTGGCGCATGCCTGTAATCCCAGCTACTTGGGAGGCTGAGGCAAGAGAATCGCTTGAACCTGGGAGGTAGAGGTTGCTGTGCGCCGAGATCACACCATTGCACTCCTGCCTGGGCAGTAACACGAGCGAAATTCCGTCTCAAAAGAAAAAAGAGGTTGAATAGTACGCCTGACACCATGTGGCTAGTAAGTCAGAAAAATAAGAAATGCCAAACTTCTAACTGAAACTCTAGTGGCTGTCCTTTTTCTCATTAGATAATTCTCAATAATAGCTATTAAATTAACAAAATGAATTGAAATACATCTGATATGTGCAAACTGTCTTTTTAGTCCAGGTTTTCTATTCATTCATTCTTTGCATTATTTTTTCACCTATGTTTCACAACTGAACATTATTATCCCATGTGTTAGTTTGTCAGGGCTGCCAAAACAAAGGCCTATACCACAGGCTGAGTGGCTTCAACAACCGAAATGTATTTCCTCCCGGTTCTGGAGGCTAGGAGTCTAAGATCAAGTGTCAGCAGGGTTGTTTCTTCTGAGGCCTCCCTTCTTGGCTTGTAGTTGGCCATTGTGTCTTCAGACAATTTTACTCTATGTCTATGCCCAAATTTCCTCTTCTTATAAGGACACCAGTCATATTGGATTAAAGTCCAGCCAAATTATCTCATTTTAACACAATTACCTCTTAAAAGACCCTATCTCCAAATACAGTCGCATTCTGAAACATGGGGAGATTAGAACTTCAACATGTTCATGAAGGGCTGGGGCAGGGAAGACATAATTCGCCCATAATACTCTGCATGAATGTATTTATTGAATTCATTTAGTAGACTACTATTGAATACCTACAATGAGCCACATGATGTCTAAGGCTACGCAGATGGAGGACATGGCTGCTGAATCGGAGGACTTACAGTCTGGTGGGGAAGACAGAAGATAACCAAAGAGTGATTATACCAAGAGGTACTCTCAGAGTACATACAGAGTGCTGTGGGCACAGCCAGAACCATCTAGTTCAGGCTGAGGGCAAGTTATGGAAGGTAATTTGGAGATGATTGAGCTGCATCCTTAAACATAGAGAAGACTTAGCTGATTATAAGTGTGTATACCAATTAGTTTAAAATACCTTGAGCAGAGTGTGCACATAGGATATTTACAAGAGAGAACACTGGAGAGGCAGGCAGGGGCCATATACCTTGTTACTGTTCATATATTTGAACTTTTTCCCAAAGATTTAGGAAGTCATTAAAGATCTTTAAGCAGGGGTGGTAACACATGCATTTGAGGGGAACACATTTAAGATAATGAAGAAGATAAATGACCGGGTTGGAGGCATGCAGCAAACTGCAACAGAGAACACTCTAAAGAGTCAATAGCAATAGCACATGTAAGGAATGATAAGGGCAGGCATTAAGTCAATGGTGTCGAAACACAGCATCCTTAGTGATTATACTGTCAGTTTACTTTAATTAACACTATCAATGAATTTACAAATATGTGGGTCAATACAAGAATGCATTAGAAGCACCTCGTTTCACATATAATTGATGTACACTCATAAAAGAGACAAATTTAGAATTTTGTCTATAGAACAATATGTCAGAGGAAACAAAGCCTTATGTAACCAGACTAAGAAAAAAATATAGTACGGTGCTATCCCTAGTCATCCACATTGCCACACTTTGTAATGAATTTCTCCTTACAACAAATTCAATGCTGCAGTTGATACCATCAGTGCAAGTAAACAAATATGTTTAGCAGCATTAAATGTAATTGCTGAAGTCAGACTAGAAATGGAAATGACTTTTTGCAGTTTGACAGTATTAACATTCTACCACAGATTGCATATATTTTTAACTGAAAATTTTGACGAGATTTATTTTACCATTAACGCTTTAAGAACTTAAGGATTTTTCACCAATATTAACAATAAACATTTATCGTACTATATAAACCACAAATTTTAAGGTAGACAATGAAGAAGAAAAATTGTTTTGTAAACAAAGTTGGAAAATAGAGGTGGCGTCCACAGGAATTTTTAAGAAACAAATGTATTTTTCACAATGTACTTTCAATTATTTGATGTTAGGTATTCTGTCATAAATATTTGAATCATCTCTTACTGTGACTATTAGTATTTATATTGTCTCCTTTAAGTTAGCTTAATCTAATAAATCAAAAAATGATTTGTCCACCTTGAACTCTATTTCAATCCATAACTACATGTGACATACAGTTAAATATGACTAAAATTTTCTTTCTTATTTCTTTATTCTCAGACATTTTAAATGTCAAAGGTTGGCACTCCAAAACTCCACCAAATCACCTGTTTACAAAGCAAAGCTAAGTTTATTAGCCTTATTGCAGTAAGGGAGAACCCCATTTTTACTGAGTAATGTCTCAGAAAGTTCAGGTCAGGAACACAGTTTCATAGGATTTTGGGATCTGAGCACACAAGACAGAAGGCAAATCTTTCAATGTGGGTCTCTGATTAGGATTAAGCTAAATCTGTGATGTAACAGTTTAGGATTGATGAACACAATGAAATTAAGATCTTGAAAGGAGCCTTCATATGTAAACAGTTGTTTGTTAAGTGAGCTATTTGCCCAGGTGAGCAATCTAGTATCCTGTGTACTCACTGTTTAACCAGATAAGCTAAGTATTTGCTCAGATAAATTGGTTCTCAGGAGCTTCCTAAAACACATAGTATATGTACTTACTGGTTTCACTCTTCTTCCTGGTCAAGAATTTCTTGGATGCAGCACACCAGCATGGCACAAGTATACATATGTAACAAACCTGCACGTTATGCACATGTACCCTACAACTTAAAGTATAATAATAATAAATAAATTTAAAAAAAAAAGAATTTCTTGGAATATATATTAAAGTCCTGTTGACAAAAGATGCCTCAGTTTTCAAAAATATCATGGGAACATTTGGGGGGGCTTTTTGGGGGCTTGGAGTCAGGGAAGTGAGAAAACCTCTCCTGAATTCTCAGAAGCTATTTAGACCTAAGACACAGAGCAAAATTGCCTCCTCTTAGTTGCCTCCTCTTGGACAAACTCCTTGTGTCATACCCACACCTCTAACCCCAAATATGATCATTAGACACTATCATGCCCAGAATATCGTAAGTTTTCTGAACACATAAAAATAACTCAGGATTTCCATCTCCCTAGAATGTCATTGTCACCATCATTTTGTCTAGTAAGTATCTTCACCCTTCAAATCCTTCACTCTCAGGCCCTACCACCCAGGTTGTCATTACCTTCTCAATAACACTGTAATACCCTTACATATCTGTCACTGAATCTTAACATACCTCTGTTAACATAATCTCTACCTCTAACTGGACTCCGAACTCCTCCAGGAAGAACTGGGCCCTTTTCATCAATTCCCAGAACCTAACACAATAGTAAATACTCAGTAGATGTTTATTGAATGAATTAATTAAGTCTGTGAATGAATGAATGAGTAGATGACGTGTAGAAAGTTGGATGCATTTATGTAGAATTTGTAAAAACATGTTTTTTCTTCTTAGAGGAATAGAGGAGACGTGGCTTCTAGAACATCAAGGATTATTTCTTTACCTTCATTTAATCAATAAATTTTGATTTAAATATATTCCATAAGCCAAGTATTATGCTAAGTGCTGGGTTTTAAATGGTAGGCAAGACCAGTAGTGTGGCTGCCATACTGGAGAAACTGTCTCACTGCAGCTACTCACCATACATAACCACTACCACAACTATCCAGACCATCACCACCACCAAAAATCACTCACAAAATCTCCACCACCACCACAATCATCACTGTTAGCAACCACATCATTCAATGAGTCTGGGGATGATTTCATAAGATTTCTTTGATCCTAGAAATATTGCCTAAAGCAGTGTTTCAGGAATTTAATTAAATCTGATGCATTAGTCTGAGATTCCACATTTTCAATCAGAAGTGCTATGATCTGATGATGTTCATCACCCACGTTTCAAGTAGGCAGGGTCTATAGAATATTTCAGAGTCTCAAAGCACTCTGTTTCAGAGGACACCATCCCACAGGAGATCAAAAGCTTCAAGAAGTTTTAGTCATGAGCAGGGACAGAAATGAGGAGGAAAGTACTTTGAAATTTTAAATAGAAATCAGTCTCCTAAGTTAACGGAATTTCTCTTATTGCAAAATTCTATTGCCAAACTCCAGCATGAGATCATCAGGCCATTGGCAAGAAACCCAGAGCCAAGTTTCATTCTAGTCCATAAACATACATACCGTGTACTCAATGGAACTATGGGGTTAAAAGGAAAGCAAAATATGATCTCTGTCTTTAACATTAAAGAAGAGAAGTATCTGACCTTGTCTGAGTCCAAGGAAAAGTTTCTATCTCCAGAACTAAAGATAGAGTGGTAGGTCATTTTCAATTAAAAATTGGGGTCCACTATCTAATGTACTGCCTCCCCAACTCTGATTCACTTGGTATGCACTTTGTCAACAGAGCATCGAGTTGTTCCACTCCCAACCCTTTACATTTTTTAAAATTAATTTTCGTACTGCTTTTGCTTCCACAGTTACAAGGTTACCAATGTCAGAATGTACCCTTCTAATGGCTACTTCAAATCTAACCCTCTCTCCAAGTGTTGATGATTGAGAAAAATTATACCTATGTCAAATCAACTGATAGTCAAAGGGCAGGGACTATTTAGAACAGCACTTTACAGTTCTACTGAAAGCTTAATACACTACCACGTATTTCTAGAACCTGCTCATTTGGGGAAGTCCTGAGACTTCCATGTTCCCCCACCAGGCTTCTGAACAGGGAAAACAGATGGATGTAGACATGTGAGCAAAGTCAGGTCAACAGGTTACAAGTCAGGCTGATTTATACTCACTGTACTATATTATGTTATGACAAATTTAGCAAATGCTCCTTATATTCGTTTCCTATGGCTATTATAACAAATTGCCACAAACGGAGCAGCCTAAAAATACTTACACCACTGTAGTTAAAAAGTATGAAATGGGCCTTGCTCGGCTAAAATAAAGGTGTCAGCAGGGCTGCGTCCCTCTTTCAGGGAGAATCCATTGACTTAGCCTTTCCTTCTTCTGGAGTTTGTCCATGTGGCTTAGCCAATGGCCCTGTTCCTCCATCTTTCCAGCCAGTAATGGTAGGTTCATTTATCACATCACATCGCTCTGATCTTCCCTTAGGTCTTCCTCTTCCACATTTAAGGACACCTGTGACTACATTGGTCCACCTGGATAATCAAACTTATCTCCCTTCTTTAAGGTCAGCTAATTAGCAGCCTTAATTCCATCTGCAAATTTAATCCCCTTAATCCCCTTAATCCCCTTTGCCATGGAACATAACATATTTAAAGTTTCCAGGGATTAGAACATGGACATCTATAGGGGGCTATTATTCTGCCTACCATAATCTACCCTCTGACCCTTAAGAATTATAAGCAAAATACAGGCACCCGGGCCAACCACCCCGAAGTCTCAACCTGACAGCAATTATATTAATTATAATAATAGGATATATATTAACTGTATTATATTGTGATGAATTTAGTAAATACCACACTTTAATTGACATTCCCTTTAAGGTGGCTACTTTCTTCTCTAGCAACCAAAAATCAGACTATTGACTAATAAAATATGAGACAGGATGGAAGAAGAGAACACATCTATTGGTTACGAGATTTGGGCTTTTTAAAGGATTGCAGATTGAAACAACCTCCAGTTTTCTTCAATTATTGAGTTATTTTATTAGAGTTGTTATCCCCTTAAGATCAACAGCATCCTGGCAGGTCCTGGCTGCCCTCATTCCTGCAGAAGGATTCGTACAAGTTCTTTTAAACCTGTAGGAGCCATACCAGTTAAGAAACCTGAGATCTCCAAATTATCTGCCTCCTTAAGTACTTCAAAATACAAAAGAGATCAAGAAAAACACTGTTCATCCAATGTTTAGTCGACTGTAATTCCAGCTAATACGTTAATTTTAGATGAAATTATGTGATTAAACAGTTTATTTTTATGCTTTAATATTTCCCTTTACATTTTTTTCCTAATCCTTTCTTCCTCCAATTCCACATTGTATCATGCCTAGTATCTTGTGTTTCAGTTCTCATTCCCCATGACTGTTCTTTTGTTTACTAGATTGTCACATGAATTTTTCTTAATACATAGCCTTCAAGTACACATGGATCTGAGCAAATGATTTTTCTAGTCTAGTGATAAAAACACTGGCAAATCAAAAATGATGTTGAGTAGAAGAGCGTTTTCCTTAGAGAATATTGAAAGACAGATTTTTCTGAATTTTCCCACAGTTCCAATTATGCTTTGCTATGTATCTGCCATACAAAATATCTAGGTTGTTCCAAGTCAAAGAACAAGATATATGAATCCCAAATTCAAAAGATTTATAACAGAACTGCTAAGTGTCCAAACACATCCAGAAATTAGCCTTATAAAATAGCTTACACTTCTAAAGCAAACTTGTGGGCGCAATCACAATCTGGCGTTAGTTCCCTCTGGACATATCAGGTGCACAGTTGCTTCCTCTTTTGGTAGTATGTTTTCTCTCTTCTTTCTTATGGAAGACTCCTAAAACAAGATCTCTGGACTACTTTGGTAATTATTCTCCTCTGCGGTTGCTTAAAACTGCCTATGTTAGTCACGGAGTTTTCGTGGTCAACCCTAGATTCTTGCGTTGGAATGGCTTTTTCCTTTCCACACAGTCCTCTTGGGAAGGATCCCTTTTAAAGTGATTCTAAGCCAGTTCCCACTCACACATTCCTACTCCACTAGTGGAAGTGTAGGTTTCTCTTTTTCTTTATTCTGTTGCCTGAAACCAAAACTCCAGGAAAAACACAGCAAGCCCTTCAAATGGTCTCCTTGGAACTCTTCTCGCTTACATGGGTTGAAAAAAAATGCTACCCTGAAATATGGGTGAAAATGATAGTCTCTTCCAGTCGTATTCTGCACTCTGTGCTCTTTCGTATTCTTTTTTCCCAATCATCACCAAATACACGGGCAATTTGCTATGGAAGAAAGAACTACATGATGAAAGAAGTTTGGATTCCTGGGTCTACATTTCTTTCTGCTATCATTTTCTTTCTATGTAACTTACTATCATGAAGAGCACAATTCCATTTATAATAGTCATAAAGAAAATGAAATACCTAGGAATACAGCTAACCGAGAAGGTGCGAGATCTCTACAAAAACTTCAAAATATCGCTGAAAGAAATCAAAGATGACAAAAATAAATGGAAAAACATTCTGTGCTCATGAATCGGAAAGATCATTTAAAACAGCCATACAGCTGAAGGCAATCTACAGATTCAACACTATTCCTATCAAACTACCAATGTCATTCTTCACAGAATTAGAAAAAAATAATTCTAAAATTCATGTGGAATCCAAGAAGAGCCCAAATAGCTAAAGCAATCCTAAGCAAAAAGCCTATTTTGTAATAATGTGCTGAACAGCTCATGCAATTTATTGAACACTGTACTAAAAGTGAAAAACAGAATGGTTATATGATTACACTTAGCAAATATATGTTCACAGAAAAATATGGAAGTATAATGTTCTCAATACCCAATTTCCTCTATTAGTTAACATACTAATGTATGTTACATCCCAGTGACATCCCAGCATTTGTCACTGGGAACTCTGTCAGCTCCTGGGTCCCTTTAACATATGCCTATCATTATTGTATTTCATATGTGTGTGTGTTGTACTATTTTGTTTTGCAAGAGGGGGTTGAAAAATTCCTTACTTTTTGGTGCTACAAGATGCTCCAGGCTTATCTTGTATGTTTCCTGCAAAGTCCTAACATCAGTCAGTTCTTCAAATAAACCTCATTCATTTTTTTGGAAAATAATTTTGGAAATCAAGATCTGGGTACTAGGTGGACTTCTTGCTACTAAGGTGTAATTGCTTCTAGACTCTCTCCACCAACAGAGTAAGGAAGTATCTGCATGTATATTGCTCATGTATATACACGTCTATAAAAATATACATATGTAACCACTTGTATCTATATTAAGCTAAACATGGGTTCATAATGATACATATAACTAATTACCACACAGATCATTCTATTCTTCTCCCTCTGGCTTATCTGTAATCTACTGCAACAGTGAGAAATCTGGCTCCTATGATTATCATCCATTTATTTAATTGCTTAATTTCCATATACATGTATACAGCATACTTTGTTTTATTGAACTTTGCTTTATTGCAAAAATGTGACACATGCTCACTTCATGTCTCTGTGCACATTTTTGGCAACTCTCACACTATTTCAAACTTTTTCATTAATATTATATCTGTTATGGGGAACTGTGATCAGTGATCTTTGATGTCACTATTGCAATCATTCTGGAATGTCATGAACTGTACCCATAAAAGATAAAACAAATGTTCTGACTGCTCCACTGGCCAGTGTTCTGACTGCTCCACTGGCCAGTTGTTCCCCCATCTCTCTTTCTCCTTGGGCCTCCTCATTCTCTGAAATAATATATTGAAATTAGGCCAATTCATAACCCTACAATGGCCTCTAAGTGTTAAAGTGAAGAATCACACATCTTTCACTTTAAAGACCAGAAATGTTTAAGCTTAGCAAGGAAAGCATGCTCAAAGCCAAAATAAACCAAAAGCTAGGTTTCTTGCACCAAAGAGTTAGCCAAATTGTGAATGCAAACAAGAAGTTCTTGAGGGAAATTAGAAGTGCTACTTCAGTAAATATGGGAATGAAAGGAAAGTTAAACAACCTTATTGCTGATAAGGAGAAAGTTTGAGTGGTCTGGATGGAAGATCAAACCATCCACAGCATTCCCTTAAACCAAAGCCTAATCCAGAGCAAAGCCCTAACTCTATTCAATTCTATGAAGGCTGAGGGAAATAAGGAAGCTGTAAAAGAAAAGTCTAAAGCTAGTAGAGGTTGGTTCATGAGGCTTAAGGAAAGAAACCGTCTCCATAACATGGAAGTACAAGGTGAAGCAGCAAGTTTCTGATGAAGAAACTGCAGCAAGTTAACCAGAAGTTCTAGCTGAGATAATTGATGAAGAGTGTTACACTAAGGAACAGTGTTTTGCTTTTTGTTTTTGTTTCTGTTTTGAGACAGAGTCTCACTCTGTCACCCAGGCTGGAGGGCAATGACATGATCTCGGCTTACTGCAACCACCACCTCCCAGGTTCAAGAGATTCTTCTGCCTCAGCCTCCCATGTAGCTGGGATTACAGGCTACCATGCCCAGCTAATTTTTGTATTTTTAGTAGAGATAGGGTTTCACTGTGTTGGCCAGGCTGGTTTCAAACTCCTGACCTCAAATGATCCACTCACCTTGGCCTCCCAAAACACTGGCATTATAGATGTGAGCCACCATACCCGTCCAACAGACTTTCAGTGTAGATAAAACAGCTGCATATTGAAAGAAGATGCCATCTAGGACTTTCATAGCTAGCAAGCAGAACTCAATGCCTGGCTTCAAAGCTTCAAAAGATAAATTGACTCTTGTTAGGGCTTAATTGAACTGGTGACTTTAAGTTGAAACCAATGATCACTTTACCATTCTGAAAACTCTAGAGCTCTTAAGAATTATGCTAAATCTACTACGCATATGCCCTATCAATGGAACAGTAAAGCTTGGATAACAGCACATGTATACAGCATGACTCACTGAATATTTTAAGCTCATTATTGAGATCTGCTCAGAAAAAAAGATTCCATTCAAAGTATTACTGCTAATTGCCAATGCACATAGTGGATGAAGAACTCTGATCAAGAGGTATAAGGAGATTCGTGTTGTTTTTAAGTGTGTCCACTAACACAACTTCTATTGTGCAGACCATGTATCAAGGAGTAATTTTGATGTTCAAATCTTTTTAAGGAATACATTTCCTAAATCTGTAGCTGGCATAGTGATTACTCCAATGGATCTGGCCAAAGTACATTGAAAACCTTCTGGAAAAGGCCTCACACCCATCTAGTTGCCATTAAAAACATTCACGATTCATGGGAGTAGATCAAAATAACAATATTTCTAGGACTGTGGAAGAACTTGATTCCAGCCCTCCTGGTAACTTTCAGGGGTTCAAGACTTTAGTGGAGGAAATCACTATAGACATGGTAGATATAACAGAACTAGATTTAGAATACGGGAGCCTGAAGATGTGACTGAATTGCTACCATCTCATAAAACTTGAATGAAGAGTTATTTCTCATACATGAGCAAAGAAAGCGGCTTTTTGAGATGGAAACTACTGTGGTGAAGATGCTATGAACACTTGAAATGACAAAGAATTTAGAATATTATGTAAACTTAGTTGACAGAGCAGTGGCACGGTTTGAGAGGACTGATCAAAATTTGAAAGTCTTATGCAAAAAGATTATGACTCACTGAAGGCTTGGATGATTGTTAGAATTTCTAAGCAATAAAATCTTTTTAAATTTAGATATGTACATTTTTAGACATAATGCTATTGTACACTCAGTAGACTTCATTATAGTATAACCATAACTTTTGTATGAACTGGAAAACTGAAATTTTTTCTGACTCACTTTATTATTCACTTTATTACAGCGGTCTGGAACCGTGGAACCAAACCTGCAATATCTTTGAGGTATGCCTGTGTGCTGGTTTTAGAAACAACTTCATCAAGTAGAATAGAGTGTTCATGTACCATTTATTTTTCCTTTAGCCTTACGGATCTCACTCACTTCCAAAGTTATTTAGGTCAGCGCCTTTTTCCCTAACCCTTTCAGTGAAATTGTTTCTTATACTTGTAATACAGTTAGATACTTTTATCACATTCTGTATTCCACTGTGGAATACTTCAACTTCTTAAAAAAATTTTTAAATTTGCATAGATTAACGTTCACTCTTTACTGTAAAGTTGTATATGGGTTTCGAAAAATGCATTTGCAAATGAAATCTGGCATCGTATCATACAGAATAGTTTCACTACTCTTAAAACGTTCTCTGGGCTTCATCTATCCAATCTTCCCCAAATCCTAAGCCCCTGACAAACACTATTTTCTTTATCATTTTGTCTTTTTCAGGATGTCATATAAATGAAATTATATGACAGAATAAGACAGTAGAAATCAATGGAATACTATGGAATCATAGCCTTTTCAGACTGTCTTCTTTTACTCATGACTATACATTTAAGATGCATCCATTTATTTACATGGCTTAATAGCTTATTTCTTTTTAGATGTTGATTGTTCCAATTTTTAATGATTACAAATAAAGCTGCTATCAACAGTCATGTGAAGATTTTTGTTTGAACACGTTGTCTTGATTAGTCTGGGTTTTTGCCTTTCCATATACACTTTAGACTCAGTTCATTGGATATCTGTAAATAGCTTGCCATGATTTTGTTTAGGATTGTAGTAAGTCAAGCTGTGAAAAATTGCTATCTTGACAATACTGAGTCTTCCAATGAATGAATACAGTATATCTCTACATTTAGATATTTGGTTTCTTTCATTGTTTTTAGTTTTCTTGAAACAAATCCTGCACATTAGATTTATATGTATTTTATTTTCTAGGTGTCATTGTAGACCTTTAACTTTTTAGTGCTGGAATATAGGAAAGCAACTGACATTTGTATACAGACCTTGTATCCTGTGACCTTGGTATAACTGCTTATTAGTTTCAGTTTTTACACAAATGCTTTGGGATTTTTCTACAAACACAATCTCATCTGCAAATAAAGACTGCTTATTGTCTTGTTACCATGTTTCTTCCTATATTTCACTTTTTCTTTACTTTTGTCTTACTGCTCTATCTAGGACTTCCAGTATGATGTTGAATAGAAGTGATAATATAGAAAAATCTTGCTTTCTTCCCAATTTTAGGCAAAAAGTACCAAGTCTACAGTCTTCATCAATTTGAGGCAGTGTTCTGCTATACTATTTGCTGGATTTCTAGATCATGAATGTGTGTTGCATTTTGTCAATGCTCCATGTTAAACATATGACCCTATGATTTTTCTTTAGCCTGTACATTGGCAGATAATATTGATTTTTAAATATTGACCCAACCCAACCATGCTTGCCTGAAATATCACTTACTAGTGGCATATAATTATTTTAATATATTATTAGCATTAATTTGCTAATATTATGCTAATTTTTTTATATCTATGCTCATTGGATATATTAATTCACAGCCTTCCTTGTTGGGAAAAGCTGAGTGTTGGGAGAAGCTGAGGCAGGACTTGCATGTCTGACATAATGTAAAAGAGTCTTGGAACATGTCCAGGGTCTAAAATCCCATGTGGCCTTTGGAACACCAAACTGTGCTGAAGGGTGGAAGACTACCCTGATGCACCATAACCTAAGCCCAGGGCATAAAACCCCTCATGGCTTGGATAGAATCCAGGGCTTGTGGCTTTGGAATGTGTCTAGACTTGCTGGCTCCTTGCTCCCCCAGGTTCGATTGTATCTTGAGTTAAAAGAACCTGCTCTCCATTATCTCAAGTAATAGAGTAGATGCTAAACCATCACAGCTGTAAATCATGTGCTTAATGCAACCCTTTCCACCCCACATTTTCACCACCTGTTTCTTTGTTTGAGCACCAATAAATAGTCTGGGCTTCCAGAGGTTGGGGCCTTCACAGCCTCCACACACTAGCGATGGCCCCCTGGTCCCGCTTCTCTCTCAAACTTTTTCCTCATTCCTTTGACTCCAGCAGACTTTGTCACCCCCACGACCTGGTGTTGGATCCAATCACCCCAACACTTATATTTTTTTGTCTTGTTTTGGTAGTAGAGCAATGCTGGCTTCATTCCTTCCATTTTCTGGAAGAGCCTGTGGAGAATTGGTATTTCTCCTTTAAATGGTTGGTACACTTTGCCCATGAAGCCATCTAGTCCTTGTAATTTCCTTCTTGCAAATTTATTAATTATTGATTTGATTTCTCTAACTGATGAAGAGATATTCAAGTTATCTATTTCTCTACTTCTCCTGTATGAGTATTGATAGTTTGAGACTCTTGGGAAGTCTTTTCATTTCATTTAAGCAATTAAATTTCTAGGCATTTTAATGCCCTCTAAGCACTGATTTCGTAACATCCTATCAATCTTTTGATAAGCATTCTCATTTTAATTTAGTTCATAATGTTTTTACATTTTTCTTGGGATTCCTTCTTTGATGCATGACTTATTTCAAAGTATGTCTAATTTTCAAATAGTTCTGGCTCAGAATTTGGTCTTACTTATTGATAATACTATTCATATCATCTCTGTTCTTATTTTTGCCTCCTTGATTAGCCAATTACCTGCAGAGGGGCACTGAAGTCTTCACTATAATAGTGGATTTATCTATTCTTTAACTTTATTCAGTTTTTGCCTCATATATTTTGACACTCTCATTAGGTGCATACACATTAAGGATTTTTATGTCTTTTTGGATAATTTATCCCTATATTGTCATGTATCTGTTTATCCATAATATCCCAAATTCTAAAGGCTTTGTCTGAAATTAATATAGGTAATTCCACTTTCTCTTGATTAGTGTTGGCATAGCATCTTTTCCCCTTCCTTTACTTTTAACTATCTGAATCTTTGTATTCAATATGAGTTTCTTGTAAACCCCATATAATTGGGTCATGTTATTATCATTGTCTGTAACTACCATTGTAATATGTCTTTAATTGATGTATGTATACCATTTACCTTTAAAGAACTTGTTGATATAATCGGATTAATATTTACTGTTTGTAACTTTTCTATTCATTGCATTTTTCCTTTGTTCAAATTTTTCATCTTAAACATTTAAATTTAGTCCTAGAATTCCATTTTATTTTTTTTTATTTATTTATTTTTGAGACGGAGTCTCGCTCTGTCGCCCAGGCTGGAGTGCAGTGGCCAGATCTCAGCTCACTGCAAGCTCTGCCTCCCGGGTTCACGCCATTCTCCTGCCTCAGCCTCCCGAGTAGCTGGGACTACAAGCACCCGCCACTTCGCCCAGCTAATTTTTTTTTTTTTTTTTTTTTTTTTTTTTTTT